>NC_083761.1:40848995-41182120 GCF_963514075.1 Conger conger
CTTGTCTTTGTGAGGAACTGCTCATGCTCTGATTTCATGGTTACCCCTTTGCATACATCTGATCACCACTTCATCTCATTCTCCCTCGCTCTTCCTCCCCATCCTCCTCCCCCTCCTCCCACCTACCCTTCCTCAGCCCGCCGTAACCTCCGCTCCCTCTCACCCTCTTCCTTTGCCACCACTGTCACCGCCTCACTCCCCCCTCTCGAATCCTTCTCCCCGCTGACTCTGCATCTGCCACCAGATCTCTCTCCTCCGCCTTTGACTCCCTCTGTCCCCCTGTCTCAAAGCCGCCTCGCACATCCCCCCCGTCCCCTTGGATATCTGACACCCTCCGTACCTCCAGGGCCAGCCTCCACGCAGCGGAGAGGAAGTCCAGAGAAGCTTCAGACCTCACGACTTACCAGTCTCTCCTGGCGGCATTCTCTTCCGCTGTCACTGCCGCCAAAGCAAAATACTATCAAACACAAATTCAGAACTCCGCTTCTAACCCCCGGAAACTTTTCTCTATTTTCTCCTCTCTCCTCAACGCACCGCCTCCTCCTCCTCAGTCCTCCTTTGCTGCTGATGACTTTGCTGATTTCTTCGATGAGAAGGTCACAGTTATCCGCAGATCCTTTACAACCACTGCCCCCCTCACTGTGCCCTTCCCCCCCTCTAGGCCCATCCCTTCTTTTTCCACTTTCTCCCCCCTTGATGTTTCTCAACTCCTGCTCTCCCACCGCCCTACAACCTGTGCCCTTGACCCTATCCCCTCTTCTCTTCTCCAAACTATCACACCTGACATTCTCCCATTTGTCACCTCCCTTGTCAACTCCTCCCTGTCTTCCGGCTGTTTTCCGGCATCCTCCAAGAGGGCCCACATCACTCCGCTGCTAAAAAAGCCTACTCTGGATCCCTCCATCATCCAGAACTACCGCCCGGTATCTCTTCTTCCTTTCCTTTCTAAAACTATAGAACGAGCCGCTTCTACTCAACTTTCTTCTTTCTTTTCTAACAACAACCTGCTAGACCCCCATCAGTCTGGCTTCAGATCGGGCCACTCGACAGAGACTGCGCTCCTCTCCGTCAGTGAGTCACTCCATGGTGCACGAGCAGCCTCCCTCTCCTCTGTCCTCATTCTTCTAGATCTCTCTGCTGCGTTCGACACTGTAGATCACTCCATCCTCCTGTCTGCCCTGTCAGCAACGGGCATCTGTGGCACAGCCCTGGACTGATTGAGTCCTACCTCTCTGGTCGCTCCTTCCAGGTTGCCTGGGCTGGTTCAGTATCGACACCTCGGCCCCTCACCACAGGAGTTCCCCAGGGCTCAGTCCTAGGCCCGCTTCCTTTTTCTCTTTACACTCGCTCCCTTGGCCCTGTGATCACTGCACATGGGCTATCCTACCACTGCTACGCGGACGATACCCAACTCTTCGTCTCGTTCCCGCCGTCTGATACGCAGGTTTCAGCCCGTATCTCTGCTTGTCTGAGGGACATCCAGAGCTGGATGGACAACCACCATCTAAAGCTCAACCCAGGCAAGACTGAAATGATACTCATCCCTGCTAATACCTCTCCTCATCTGGATCTCTCCATTTCCCTCGGG
Source organism: Conger conger (assembly GCF_963514075.1). NCBI lineage: Eukaryota > Metazoa > Chordata > Actinopteri > Anguilliformes > Congridae > Conger > Conger conger. The sequence continues at coordinate 40,850,584 of NC_083761.1, forward strand.
GATACCACACTCACGCCATCACCCAGTGCAAGAAACCTTGGCGTGGTGATGGATAGCAGACTGTCCCTTTCTGATAACATTGCGGCGGTGACCCGGTCTTGCAGGTTCTTCCTATACAACATACGGAGAATCCGCCCCTTTCTCACCCCCTACTTGACCCAGCTCCTGGTCCAAGCGATGGTTCTGTCCCGCCTGGACTACTGCAATTCCCTCTTGGCTGGCCTCCCAGCATCCGCCATCAGACCCCTCCAACTTATCCAGAATGCAGCAGCTCGTCTGGTCTTCAACCTTCCCAAATACTCACGTCACCCCCCTGCTTACTTCCCTCCACTGGCTGCCTGTCATGGCTCGCATCAAATTCAAAACATTGGTGCTAGCCTTCTAAGCAGTTAAGGGGTCTTCCCCAGCTTATCTACAAACAATCATCAGACCCTACACCCCTGCCAGACCTCTTCGTTCAGCCTCCACAGGCCGCTTGGCACCTCCCCCTCTCAGAACCTCCACCTCACGCTCATGACTACTGTCTGTTCTGGCTCCACGGTGGTGGAACGAACTCCCCGTTGAGGTCAGAACTGAAGAATCTCTCCCCACCTTCAAGCGCAAGCTGAAGACACACCTCTTCAAGCAGCACCTCTCCCCATCCCTCCCTACCTCCCTGTGAATCTTAATTGTTGTCTCTGTGACTTGCTTTGTGTATCGGTATTTTTAGTTAGCTAGGTAAGCAGTGTTTGGATAGTGAACTTTGGTCACTTTTGCTCTGTTGTTTGTTTCTTTGTTGAAAAAAAAAAAACAACAAAAAAAAAAAAAAAAAAATTGGCCCTCGTCCTTATCTTTGTTGTACAGGTGGCAGTTGAAATTTTACTTTCTAGGGTCTTTCAGCGAACTTATCCCTGGTTATGGGTATGCACTTTGTTGTACGTCGCTCTGGATAAGAGCGTCTGCCAAATGCCAATAATGTAATGTAATGTAATTAAAGAAAATGTTAACTGCAACATGCAGGTGTATGCAGAATGACTGCACTCTTCCCATTGCTGCAGTGTCTGTGTTGTTTAGCGCAGTACTACAGTACAGGTACTGTACTGTACAGTTTAGCCTACTCACAGTTTGTGTCTCGTATGGATACTCAGGTATACTCAAGGTATTTCTTGATCACAAATAAAACGGATAATTTTGTGCTGCTGGAGTGAAATCAGTTTAATGTTGGATATTCAACAGACAATTGAATTACCCTCTCAGAGTCAGTGGCACATAACCTTGTGCTCTTTACACACCCTTAGTACTCAGAAGGTACAAAGAACCCTTCAGGGCTGGCAGTGACCGAGGTATTTGGTTAGGAACAGTCAATAAATTGCCAAAACATTTTAATAATGGAGATTTTTCTCAATAGCTTCCTGGTTGCATGACCAATTGACCAATACCAAATGATTCTACTGTTAATCCCACACAGGGCACACATCTTTTTATTGACAGTATGTGCTCTGTAGTGTTTTAATAATTATTTAAGTGGAAAAATAATGGATTTGTCTTATATGACTGGAAAAATAATGACCCAATAACTCAAAATCAAAACCAATTAATTCTATGGCACATAGGAAACACTCTTTATTTTGTCAATATTTGCTTCGTAGTGTTTTAATCAATTGTTTTATGGAAAAATAATAGATGTTTTTCAATTTTCAACAGCTTCCAGGCCACATGACCTAATCACTTGAAACCAGTATCAATCAAACATGTTGTCAATTAACCTAGTGGAACAGGGGCATCTGCTGTTCCACAAAGGAGATCACAAAACCTGGCCAAGTCATCTTGCAGCTTGGGAGTTACAATCCAATTGCGAAAAAAGGAACATCATCAAAGTCCTACCTACTGTAATAGTTTATTCGCAGCTAACGTTACCCATTTCAGTCATTTAGCAGACGTTCCTATCCAGAGTGACTAAGAATACAAGTACATTGTACAATGTAAGTCACTCTGGATATGGCCTTTGCCAGGTTTTGCATTTGCCTAGCGTTTGTTTAGCAATACAGCGCTAACAACGTTCCCACACCAGTGTGTAAAGGCCCGGACACACCAAACCAACGGTCGGCCGCGGAGCACCGAAAAAGATCGCCTCGCGTCGATACGCGTCGTTAATGTTGGCTGTGCCGAACACACCGCAACGACGGTCCGCCGACGGCCGAGTTGCACGTACGTTCTGCGCCTGCGTGAGAGGTAATAACTCTCCACACCAGCAGGTGGTGGTAGTCTGTATTTGTCTTTCAAAAAATGGAAACCGGAAGACCGGGGAATGCGTTTGCATTGCGTTGGACCTAGAAGCAGCCATTGTCTCGCTCACAACAAACAGTTTGCAGCAATTTCCTTGTTCTCTCGCTATTTAGTAATACTAATCGAAAATTATGTCTGGTAGTGATAGTAACTTTGGAATGGCTTGCTTTCATCGCTTCCGTTTCTCTTCTCGTGCACTGATTCGCTAGCTGGACAGCCAATCAGAGAGCTCTCTCTCATCGACGGCTCCGGGGGCTCCGACGCCGATTGTCGGAGCCCTCCAAAACACGCCGACGGAGTGTTGGCGTGCGGGACACACCGGAAAGACTCGGCCAACAGGGCGCCACCGACGTCCGACGGCCGACCGTCGGTTTGGTGTGTCCGGGCCTTAAGGAAACAGAGAGTAACTTTAAAACACCAATTGCATGTTAACTATTGTAACTAACCAAGAACCAAAGTACAAATTTGAAATACATATCCATTATATACACTCACTTAGCAATTTATTTCTGCTGTAGCCTATCCACTATCCACCAGAGTTATGATGCTTTGTGTGTTCACAGATCTTCTGCGTACCACAGTTGTAATGTGTTTATTTGCATTACTGTCACCTACCTGTCAGCTTTGACCAGTCTGGCCATGTGTTTCTGTCTGCATAATTGCTGCTCACTTATTAGCTTTTTTGCACCATTCTTTGCAAACTCTAGAGACTAGTGTACGTGAAAATCCCGGGAGATCAGCAGTTTCTGAGATACTCAAACCACCCTGTCTGCCACCAACAATCATTCCACGGTCAAATCAAATTAGATCAAATTAAATTAGATAAAATTTTTTCCCCATTCTGATGGTTGATGTGAACATTAACTGAAGCTCCTGCCCCATACCTACATGATTGTATGCATTGCATTGCTGCCACACAATTGGCTGATTAGAATCGCATGAATATGTACATGTAATAAAGTCAAAATGTTCCTAATATAGTGCTCGGTGAGTGTAGATTATAATTTGCATTGAATGATACTGGTTTGGTGACACTACACATATCACTGCTTCAGTGCTTTTATAATATTTAGCAGAGCATAAGAAAGCCACTTCCTTGGTTTTCGACCTAAGCTACATGTGCAATAGTATAAATTACACCAAGGATTAAAAAAAATGTTCTAAAAAAAAAACTGCGAGCGAGCTAACTATAATTCGGGAAAGCGCTAATTTATAACTTAATTTATTAAATCTGGGCAGCGCACAGTATAGCTAACATCTTTTATGAAGCAGTGTTTTTACAATATTACTAAATTGGTAGCTAGCTATCAAATGAATGACTACACGTAGCAAGACTGTTACATTTCTGTAACTTCTGTAGCTACAAACATTGTGCTTATAAACTAGCAATGAAGGCCGGCAAAAATGGTGTCGCTATCCCATGCCTCTTATTGATACTAAATAAATGTTTCAACATTAAATAAATAAGTTACGATATATAAATAAATAAGTGACTTACCACTACATGCTAGTTGTGTACAAGAGACTCAAACCGTTTCTGGCTGCTTATGTGAGTTGTACTGTTGGTCAAACCGAGAGACAGCACCTAGCTGAGTTATAATGGCTTGACACACAGAGTACTACAGTGTGACAAACGAACTCACATACTGGGTGGGGGAAAAAAGCGTGACTAAATGGTAAATGGTTGGTATTTATATAGCGCCTTTATCCAAAGTGCTGTACAATTGATTCTTCTAATTCACCCATTCACACACACACTCACACTCACACACCAACAGGTTGCCATGCTGCACTAACCAGCTCATCAGGAGCAATGGCTTGTTAGGTGTCTTGCTCAGGGACACTTAGAGTGGGATTGAACCAGCAACCCTCTGACCCTTTTACCTCCAGTGACCTATCAAATGCATTTTTAAACGGCGATTTTTTAACACAAACTGTAAGGATTTAATGTAGGCTATGTTTAAAAGCAGCTTAGCTATGTTTAAAAGGAGCTTGATGTCCATACGAAAACTGGACGGGAGTATCTAGGGACTCCCACTCCGTGACCTTTGACAGGGAGTAATCCGCAAAGAAGAATGACGGGCATTCGGCTGTTGTACAGAGAAGCAGAGGCAACGCAGTTCTTGGGAGTGCCTGCTAAGTTTGAGAGCACCGTCAAACTACTGGCAACGTTACCCCAAATTCAGACGGTGAAATGAACTCTCGGAGAAGGCGATCGCGAAGACCTTGTTGTAGAAGACCATCAGTGACCGTATGATTCAGTGGTAGATAGAGTAAGAAATGGGCCAGACGTCAGTTTCCACGTTGTCTCAAAATCCGAGTGGTAAGTGAATTTGTCATCCATATTTTAAAGCGGTTTCATATGTAGCCTATGTGCACGCATACCGCTATGTGATCAGACTTCCTGTATTGCTCAAAAGCAAAGTCCAAGTTGATAAAAATATTAAAGTAACGTTATTCAATGTTTCTGAAGTGGAATCTTGATCTAACGGGTCTCATATGGATGCTTTACATTTGCGTCCTGATTTCCGTTGCATATGTTCGGTGATTTTTTTAGCGACTGACAGCAGAGCTCATGAAGGAAATGAACCAATCCAAAAGAAATAGCGTGACTAACTGGAGCTGTTAGCTAGCTACTAACAGTCTGCAATTGATTATTTTGTTGGTTTCTGTTTAACGGAAATGAGCGACTGACACATTTTGCTAATTAGAAAGTGAGCAGAATGTAAAATGTATAAATATCGTGAACCACTAACAAACTTTAGCGTAGTGAAAACAGCTTAGCCTACTAGCTAGCTAAATTACTATTGTTACTTAAGTTAGTTCGAGGTAAGTTATATATTTTGCTTCAATCGGGGCGAGGTTTCTCTGAAGATTAACAAGATTAGCAATGAAATTCCGTACCCAAAATCTAAAACAGATGGTTTAGGATAACAAGTTCGATTTATTTCCTGGGGCATATTTTTATATCATATTTTCCTTTATATTTTTAACGCCTGGACATGCACTTTTTTGCTGGATATCAGTTTGCCATACATGAATGAATTTAGCTAGCTAACGTTATCCAAAGAATGCTAGCTAGGAAAATGCATGGACTTGTAAAATATGGTATGACCAGTGCCCCGGATTTATTCATGCGGATAACATTGTATTGTTTTTTGTAATGGAGCCAAAGATTGTTCAAATATTATGTAGCGTTCGCCAGCTAAGATAACTTAACACGTCCCGAAATGCCTGTCCAATGCATCGTATTTCTGGGCATATGCTAGCTAGCTACTACGTGTATAGTGACTGTTCTCAAAACTTTAGGACGTTTTAGCATGTCAATATATTAATGCAATGTCGTTTACAATCGGACTGTTCAGAGAGTAGTGTATCTTTCACACTGCTTGTACCTCTAAGCATAGCGCACTGTTTATGGGCGTCAGTCTTTTGGACTCAGAACCAGGGCAGTGCTGGTAGTCCTGAGGGGCAGATGCCTCCAGCAACGGTGTCATGAGATTTGATCTGCTGCAGACGCCGTTTTATATGATAAACCTTGAGTTTTATCCCACCCACTGTTTTGACTGGTGATAATTAACCAATTCAAGACTCAAGAAGAGCCTAAGGAATGGGAGGGCTATGCCAATCGAGAATTTATGGGAGCACGTTTGTGTAGAATGTTTCATTTAATAACCTTCCTAATGTGTTAGAAAGTTGCACGCACCTTTTGTCAAAGAAAAAAAGCTTTTCTTACAACCGAACTCAAATCATATATTACCTAAATATAGGTACCGCCATGAGTATCAATGTAATGCAAATTGATACCATGCATTTGTCAAGATTACAACAGCAGCCGTTATGCCCATAATACCGCATACATTTTTTGTCTTTAACAAAATGGTACTGTCCACAAGGTAGAGAGAACTGTTAAGAATGTATTTACAGTCCTTTTATTTGGGGTGAAAAATGTTTAAAGAATCAATTCTGATAAAGTGCCCCGTTCAGTACAGCCGAGGAACATCAGTCATGTCAGAATGGGCAGAATGGGTCTTCAGTACACACGTTTTATTTCCTTAATTGCTGCTCCTGGATTTATCAGTGGACTGAAACAGCACCACAATGTTTTGGGATGCAAGGCATTCCCTTTTCTGCAGATTAATAATGAAGGAAATCACACTCTCAACATTGCATTATTTTAGGAAAACATCTGAGGAACAAGTGGTGTTGGTCTCACTCTACACTCAGCTTACTTAATACATATTTACTGATTTTCATAGATAGATTTTGAAAACAAGTTTCCTTTCCCAATGGAAAAACACAGAAAGCCCACTGTTAAGGTTTGATGCAAAACAATGCAGTCTGTTTGTAATTTCCTTATGATCATTTTCTTATTTGTGACTGAAGTGCAGAGGGAACTTGTACAACAATGTAAGTGTGGGAAATCCTGTAATCATTAAATATGCCTGTGAACCTTGTTGTCTTAAAGCTTGCTAAAGATAGCTAAAATGCATGTATGAAGACAAAGCACAGTACTTCAACAGACTTGGAAATATGTACAGTGCCCTATATAATGTTTGGGACAAAGAGACATTGTGTGTTGTTTTGCCTCTGATTTGCACCAATTTTAGATTTAGAATCACACAATTAACATGTGGTTAATGTGCACATTATCAGATTTTATACATTTTGGTTTCACCGTGTAGAAATTACAGCAATGTTTATATATAGTCCCCCCATTTCAGCGTACCATAATGTTTGGGACACATTGCTTCACAGGTGTTTGTAATTGCTTAGGTGTGCTTAATTGCCTCCTTATTGCAGGTAGACTGAGCGCTCAAACTATTATTGCTGTTATCAACATGAGGACCGAAGTTGTTCCACTTAAATTGAAAAGCCATTATGAGATTGAGAAATAAGAATAAATCCATTAGAAACATCGGCCAAATCTAAGGCTTACCAAAATCAAGTTTTTGGAACATAATTAAGAAGAAAGGTGAGCTTACTCATTTCAAAGGGACTGGCAGGCCAAAGAAGACAGCTGATAACAATCATTCTCCCCTTAATAAATAAAAATCCAAAACCACCTGACAGATCTGAAACACTTTTTAGGAGTCAGGTGTGAATTTGTCAGTGACCAATGTCTGCAGAAGACTTAATTAACAGAAATACGGAGGCTACACGGCAAGCTACAAACCACTGGTTAGCTGCAAAAACTGGGCCAGGTTTCAGTTTGCCAAGAAGTGCTTAAAAAAGCAGCCACAGTTCTGGAAAAAGGTCTGGTGGACAGATTCTACATGGAGAAACCAACATGTATATAAATACCCTTTATTAAAATGTGCACTTTCACTATTTTCTTTATATTACAAATCTAAAATTGTGGAGTAAAGATGCAATTAAATAAATAATGGGTCTTTGTCCCAAACACTAGGGCGGGCACTGTATATTAGTTATGGTAAGGCCTACGTAAGACTCTGCATGTTTTAAACAGTGGTTTTGATTATTATTATTATGTGACTTTTTGCCATATCTTCTTGTGTATTTGGAAAATTAAATGCTTTTGTTATTTCTTAAGGGAATTAAGCCTTCCTGTTTTACTGCAGTCACTTTCAAAAATGATCTATAAAAAGATTCTCAGATGGTGGTCATTGGCTAGAAAAAAAACGAAACATCTTATGCAGTTAATAACTTCACAGGTTTTTATAACGGGCATGTATTTCTATAATGTCACTGGGCGGTAGGGAGCTGACATTACATGTGGTCCATGTAACCTAATGCACTGTAAAAGGAAGCTGTGAAGGGAATTTAAAGACTTATGGCTGTTACTTTGTATTTTGTAATTCTGAAAGTTGTGTATCTTGCGTGATTCATGTTGTGGCATCATAAGAAACATTGTGAAAATGGTAGTGAATGGTTTGTTGCTTGCCCTGCTGTTTGAGCAGTATACCACTGTAACCACATATTTAACAGACAATGGTCTTTTTCTAGAATGATTATTCCAGTCATTATTCATGATTCAGATTCATGCAAGGACTGAATATGGATCCCCAGTCCAAAGAATTTAAAGTAGGCTACCCCTTGCATTATTGGCACCCTTGATAAATATGCACAAAATGTGGTAAACCAAAAAAATCATAGTTATTGATATTTAGCTTTATTTTCCAACATGTGTAAAGTATTGTAAGATTTATTAATGATTCAATGAAATCAACCTTACAGTCTTTCATAAAACAAGTAAATAAATAAAATCCCCCAAAAAATGGTTCCACAATTATTGGCACCCCTGGTTAAATTCATTGTGCAAACACCTCTTGCAAAGTCTTTTCCTATAATTTGTGATAAGATTAGAGAACGCATTTGGAGGGATCTTTGACCATTCCTCCATGTTACTTATGGCCCTCCCTCAGCATCTTCCTTACTGTCCATGGGGATAATATGTACTTCTTCCTGGCAAGTTTTCCACCATTTTATTATTGTTCTTACAGTGCTAAGTGATATGCTTAACTGTTTTTATATATATATATATATATATATATACACACACACACACACACACCCACACACACCCATTACCAGACTTGTGATGGTAAATTACCATCTGTTTCTTCTGATTTTACTGTTCCTTGGCTTTTCCCATGCTGATGGTTGACAAAGGGATTTTGCATGCTTGATGCCTCATTTCTATACTCTGGTGAAATAGGAAGTGATGGAATAACACTATAGTTTAGACTGAGATTAACCCAGGGCTGCACAACAAGGGCCGATCCATTTCAGGATTTTTGTCTCTTAATTATTTAATTAGTTCAATTATTTCTTGATCTGGCCAGTATATGGTAGCTGGTATAACACCAGCTACAGCCACAGACTGCAAATGTATCCTAAGTACAGGAGTGAACCAGCATGTAGTGTTGCCAGAAAATGAAAACTAAGATAACTGGTTGGAACAAAACCAGCACGCAGACCAGCATTTATCCCCTAAGTGCGCAAATATTTCCTGTGGCCACACAGCATTCGTTTTTTTTTTCTTTCTGGGTACTGCAGCTATTCTCAAATTGTATTGTTACATCACAATAGCCTTTGCATGGTAGAAGTTATCCTCGATAATCGACTGCTGACAATTATTGCAGATATAGTAATAATACTATACTGTTGTCCTACTTATGTAATACTGAAAATAAAAACAGTGGAAACCGCCAAACTGCCCCCACATCAGTAGATACCAGCCACCTTCATTCCTCACCATATAACCACAGTGCTTTGGATTTCTGACAGTTTAATTCAGTTCAATGTAGCTAAACTTACAACAACTCTAGCTAATAGCTGTGTGTGCAAGGCTCGGGGGGGAATCGACATGATAGCTAGCTACCTGCACTGTCAATCAATGTCAGCTTCATGTGATGAAAACTTACTTTATTTCTGATATTATTTTCATGTTTTCAAATTTGTGATGGTATGTGCGAAAGGGTTAAGTATCATATAAGTAAGCTTGAAAATGGGGATGTGAAAAATCATCAGCTTTTGTAAACGGTTACCATCCCATTTTTTAAACAGTTAACCATATAACCGAAACTGCTTATGAGTGCGAGAGGTCATATCTTTTCCTTTTTTTTTCAACTGTACTGACAAATTGAATTGCATTTTCAAACTTTATTTTTCATCATCTTAATAGTTAAATGTCAAAATTATAAGTTAGGTAATAGCCTAATTGCCAAATTAAAAATTTACATTTACATTGACATTGACATTGACACTGTGTAGTGTAACCTCATAGTTGCAAAAGTCTGTAGTCCACAATTTCAACAGTTTCTGTGTGTGTATTGAAAATGCTATGGTTTTGTTACACAGACAAAAAAAAATGTTTTAACTATATACCGTTGGAAATTAATCGTTTTTAAAACGGTTTATCATGAACTAAAATGCTTTTCAGTCGGCACTTCAATAACATGCATGTAGTCGGTTCTTTGTTGGACAGCCGTTATACTGTCGTTGATTGTGCACGGATGGGGAGAACGCCTGTACGTAGCAACTGCATTACGCTTACTAGTCAGAGAAGTTCATGCATGAGCTGATGGTGTTGTACCACCACAAATTCAGAACTCCACTTCTAACCCCCGGAAACTGTTCTCTATTTTCTCCTCTCTCCTCAACACACCGCCTCCTCCACCTCAGTCCTCCTTCACTGCGGATGACTTTGCTGATTTTTTCGATGAGAAGGTCACGGACATCCGCAGATCCTTTACAACCACCGCCCCCCTCTCTGTGCCCTTCCCCCCCTCTAGGCCCATCCCTTCCTTTTCCACTTTCTCCCCCCTTACAGTCTCTGATGTTTCTCAACTCCTGCTCTCCCACCGCCCTACAACCTGTGCCCTTGACCCTATCCCCTCTTCTCTTCTCCAGACTATCACCCCTGACATTCTCCCATTTGTCACCTCCCGTGTTAATTCCTCCCTGTCTTCTGGCTGTTTTCCGGCATCCTCCAAGAGCCATAAGTCTTTAGCACCCTGCTGCTAAAAAAGCCTACTCTGGATCCCTCCATCATCCAGAACTACCGCCCGGTATCTCTTCTTCCTTTTCTATCTAAAACCATAGAGCCGCTTCTAGTCAACTTTCTTCTTTCTTTTCTAACAACAACCTGCTAGACCCCCACCAGTCTGGCTTCAGATCTGGCCAACCGACAGAGACTGCACTCCTCTCCGTCAGTGAATCACTCCATGGTGCACGAGCAGCCTCCCTCTCCTCTGTCCTCATTCTTCTAGATCTCTCTGCTGCCTTCGACACTGTGGATCACTCCATCCTCCTGTCCGCCCTGTCAGCAACAGGCATCTGTGGCACAGCCCTGGACTGGATTGAATCCTACCTCTCTGGTCGCTCCTTCCAGGTTGCCTGAGCTGGTACGGTATCGACACCTCGGCCCCTCGCCCCAGGAGTTCCCCAGGGCTCAGTCCTAGGCCTGCTTCTTTTTTCTCTTTACACTCGTTGCCTTGGCCCTGTGATCACTGCACATGGTCTATCCTACCACTGCTATGCGGACGATACCCAACTCTTCATCTCATTCCCACCATCTCATACACAGGTTTCAGTCCGTATCTCTGCTTGTCTGAGTGACATCCAGAGCTGGATGGACAACCACCATCTAAAGCTCAACCCAGACAAGACTGAAATGATATTCCTGCTATTACCTCTCCCCATCTGGATCTCTCCATTTCCCTCGGGGATACCACACTTACACCATCACCCAGTGCAAGGAACCTCGGCGTGGTGATGGACAGCAGACTCCGAGAACATTGCGGCGGTGACCCGGTCATGCAGGTTCTTCCTATACAACATACAGAGAATCCGCCACTTTCTCACCCCCTACTCGACCCAGCTCCTGGTCCAAGCGATGGTTCTGTCCCGCCTGGACTACTGCAATTCCCTCTTGGCTGGCCTCCCAGCGTCCGCCATCAGACCCCTCCAGCTTATCCAGAATGCAGCAGCTCGTCTGGTCTTCAACCTTCCCAAATACTCACATGTCACGCCCCTGCTGACTTCCCTCCACTGGCTGCCTATCATGGCTCGCATCAAATTCAAAACATTGGTGCTAGCCTTCTAAGCAGTTAAGGGGTCTTCCCCAGCTTACCTACAAAAAATCATCAGACCCTACACCCCTGCCAGACCTCTTCGTTCAGCCTCCACAGGCCGCTTGGCACCTCCCCCTCTCCGAACCTCCACCTCACGCTCACGATTACTGTCTGTTCTGGCTCCACAGTGGTGGAACGAACTCCCCGTTGAGGTCAGAACTGAAGAATCTCTTCCCACCTTCAAGCACAAACTGAAGATGCACCTCTTCAAGCTGCACCTCTCCCCATCCCTCCCCACCTCCCTGTAAACCTTAATTGTTGTATTTCTGTGATTTACTTTTTTGTGTCAGTATTTTTAGTTTGGCTAGGTAAGCAGTGTTTGGCTAGTTAAGGGGTTTGGTACTTTTTGTAGAAGTAACTATGCAGCAGCTAAACGGACAACAATGATAATTATAATTATAAGTAAACAATAGACATTCTATCAATGTTTCTCCGAGTTAGCACATTAGAGAATTAGAAACTATTATGCAATTGGTTCGCTGGGCCCTTGCCATTAAAAGGACACTGACTGTATTTCTTGTTGTATATGGATTTCTAAAGTGCAGAGAGGGTGAGGATCCCACACAATTGTTTTGCCACCCACATGTTACAAAATAAGGTACTGATTTTGACAGTAAATGTATTGAAATTAAAGTCTATAGTTTCCCCATATGTTTGAACATATAGCATATTTGATTATTATCCATGTTGTTTATCATATGCAGCCTTTTAAAAAATGTTTTATTGATGGTAGTTATAATTCTGGAGCCCACTGTATGTTTGTACCATGGCTGTCTATTTTTGCTCTACGTTGTATAATTTGTTGTGAACAAAATGATGTAACAACGGTCAAAGGAAACCAAAATCATCAACCCGTTGAGGGCTGGATTCAAAATCACGCCAAAAATGAAAAAATTAAAATCACGGGCTCATGAAAAACTTGTGCAAATTTTATCATGGCAACTCATAATGTAACTCAGTAGTGTGTATGGCCCCCACATGCCTGGACACACTCCCAACAAAGTCTGGGCACGCTCCTGATGAGTTGGCGGATGGTGTCCTGGGAGATTTCCTCCCAGACCTGGATCAGGGAATCAGTGAGCTCCTGGACAGTCTGTGGCGGTACTTGGCGGAGTCGGATGCACCGATGCATAACGTCCCATAGGTGCTCAATTGGATTTAGGTTAGGGGAATGTGAGGGCCAGTCAATGGCATCAGTGCCTTCCTCATCCAGGAACTGCCTACACACTCTGGCCACATGAGGCCGGGCATTGTCCTGCACCAGGAGGAACCTATGGCCCACTGCGCCAGCTTAAGGTCTGACAATCGATTTGAGGATTTCATCCCGGTACCTAACAGCAGTCAGGGTACCGTTGGCTATGACATTCCAAGGATATGCCTCCCCAGACCATCACTGACGCAGCGCCAAACCACTCATGCTGGATGATGTTGCAGGCAGCATAACGTTCACCAAGGCGTCTCCAGACTCTTTCACGCCTGTCACGTGCTCAGTGTGAACCTGCTCTCATCTGTGAAGAGAACAGGGCACCAATGGCGGACCTGCCAATTCTGGTGGTCTCTCGCGAATGCCAATCGAGCAAACCTTCTTGTGACCGCATGTATGGATGTGCCATCCTGGAGGAGCTGGACTACCTGTGCAACCTGATTGGGCTGCAAGTACCGCCTCATGCTACCTGTAGTGAAAGGACACTAGCCGAACACAAAACTAGAGAAGAATCAATCAGTCAGGAAGGATAAGGAGAGAGAAATTGTCTGTGGCCACTACATGCAAAACCATTACCTTTTTGGGGGTTGTCTTGCTTTTGCATCTCCATTGCACCTGTTGTCACTTTCATTTGCACCGTTTTGCATTGCATGTGAGCTGTTTACTTTAAGATGTGTTTGTATGGTTATGAAGAATTTACCAAATTGACAAAAATAATTTAGTTTTAAGCTTGTTTGTAAAGGAAGAAATATTTGTGGTCTGCTGTTTTTGCCATTGATGAATGGCCAAAATCTATGGAAAGTAAGATTTGATTTATTCTCTGTTGCCACCATTCATTATGAAAAGCATGATACATGTCTGTAATAAAAGTTCTATTTACATCACCCTCCCACTTCTGATTCATCAGAGTAATTGAGACTTAAATGGAACCTCATGCTATTATCTAAAAAAAGGATTCTGTTGGTTTTCAGTAAAATTGTTATCGTGCTTTGACGAGGGGGTATATGCCTATACCAGTACTGTGTGTATATTTGAGTGAATATAGAAAGGGCAGTAGGCAAGACTCAAACCGTTGGAGTCAGTGGCCTTTACCAGTGCACCACCCTTGGCCACCAAGGCTAAATTGATACTAATTAGATATGAAATCAAAAATATAGTCTGTAATATGGCATGTTGTTACATTAACAGTTGAAGTATTACATTCAAGCAAAAAAAAAACTTGTAACCTTGGTTTATGTAATGACAGCCGGTGAATGTATTACAAAATGTTATTAAAACGGATAAAGTTCAATTAAATAAAAAGGTATTATAACATTGACAAGTTAACGTCCAAGATTTTTTAACTGACAGTTATTTCATTAAAGAGGGCAAGATTATTACATGAACCGCTTTTATTACATTAACTGTCTATACAGGTTGGTGATGTCATTACCACCACTTTTCTTTCCCCCATAGACGATTCCTTGCTATAAATACATTAGGCTGTGTGGCTTAACTTACAATATTCCCGTTATACATTTATTTATAGTACTCACTGAGCACTTTATTAGGAACACCTGTACACCAACTAGTAAATGCGATCATCTTGTGGCAGAAGTACAGTTCATATCATCATGCAGATACGGGTCAGGAGCATATTAGCCTATTGATGGGAAATTGGATAATTGTATGCATGTTATGCATGTTATCTACCGTCCTCCAGGGCCCCTGGGAAACTTCCTTGATGAGCTAGACACCCTTCTCAGCTCCTTCCCTGAGGATGGCACCCCACTGATTCTCCTTGGAGACTTCAACATCCACCTAGAAGCCTCCCAGTCTGCTGCCTTCCTACCGCTAATCCACTCCTTCGGCCTCTCCCTGCAACACTCTCCTCCAACCCACAAGGCGGGCAATGTCCTAGACCTTGTCTTTGTGAGGAACTGCTCATGCTCCGATTTCACGGTTACCCCTCTGCATACATCTGATCACCACTTCATCTCATTCTCCCTCCCTCTTCCTCCCCATCCTCCTCCCCCTCCTCCCACCCACACTTCCTCAGCCCGCCGTAACCTCCGCTCCCTCTCACCCTCTTCCTTTGCCAGCACCGTCACCGCCTCACTCCCCCCTCTCGAATCCTTCTCCAAACTCCCCGCTGACTCTGCATCTGCCACCCTCCTTTCATCTCTCTCCTCCGCCTTTGACTCTCTCTGTCCCCCTGTCTCAAAGCCACCTCGCACATCCCCTCCCACACCTCCAGGGCCAGCCTCCGCGCAGCGGAGAGGAAGTGGGGGAAATCCAGAGACGCTTCCGACCTCATGACTTAACAGTCTCTCCTGGCGGCATTCTCTTCCGATGTCACTGCCGCCAAAGCAAAATACTATCAAACACAAATTCAGAACTCTGCTTCTAACCCCCGGAAACTTTTCTCCATTTTCTCCTCTCTCCTCAACGCACCGCCTCCTCCTCCTCAGTCCTCCTTCGCTGCTGATGACTTTGCTGATTTCTTCGATGAGAAGGTCACAGTCATCCGCAGATCCTTTACAACCACTGCCCCCCTCACTGTGCCCTTCCCCCCCTCTAGGCCCATCCCTTCTTTTTCCACTTTCTCCCCCCTTGATGTTTCTCAACTCCTGCTCTCCCACCGCCCTACAACCTGTGCCCTTGACCCTATCCCCTCTTCTCTTCTCCAAACTATCACACCTGACATTCTCCCATTTGTCACCTCCCTTGTCAACTCCTCCCTGTCTTCCGGCTGTTTTCCGGCGTCCTCCAAGAGGGCCCACATCACTCCGCTGCTAAAAAAGCCTACTCTGGATCCCTCCATCATCCAGAACTACCGCCCGGTATCTCTTCTTCCTTTCCTTTCTAAAACTATAGAACGAGCCGCTTCTACTCAACTTTCTTCTTTCTTTTCTAACAACAACCTGCTAGACCCCCATCAGTCTGGCTTCAGATCGGGCCACTCGCCAGAGACTGCACTCCTCTCCGTCAGTGAGTCACTTCATGCCGCACGAGCAGCCTCCCTCTCCTCTGTCCTCATTCTTCTAGATCTCTCTGCTGCCTTCGACACTGTGGATCACTCCATCCTCCTGTCTGCCCTGTCAGCAACGGGCATCTGTGGCACAGCCCTGGACTGGATTGAGTCCTACCTCTCTGGTCGCTCCTTCCAGGTTGCCTGGGCTGGTTCGGTATCGACACCTCGGCCCCTCGCCACAGGAGTTCCCCAGGGCTCAGTCCTAGGCCCGCTTCTTTTTTCTCTCTACACTCGCTCCCTTGGCCCTGTGATCACTGCACATGGGCTATCCTACCACTGCTATGCGGACGATACCCAACTCTTCGTCTCGTTCCCGCCGTCTGATACGCAGGTTTCAGCCCGTATCTCTGCTTGCCTGAGGGACATCCAGAGCTGGATGGACGACCACCATCTAAAGCTCAACCCAGGTAAAACTGAAATGATATTCATCCCTGTTAATACCTCTCCCCATCTGGATCTCTCCATTTCCCTCAGGGATACCACACTCACGCCGTCACCCAGTGCAAGGAACCTCGGCGTGGTGATGGACAGCAGACTGTCCCTTTCCGAGAACATTGCGGCGGTGACCCGGTCTTGCAGGTTCTTCCTATACAACATACGGAGAATCCGCCGCTTTCTCACCCCCTACTTGACCCAGCTCCTGGTCCAAGCGATGGTTCTGTCCCGCCTGGACTACTGCAATTCCCTCTTGGCTGGCCTCCCAGCGTCCGCCATCAGACCCCTCCAACTCATCCAGAATGCAGCAGCTCGTCTGGTCTTCAACCTTCCCAAATACTCACATGTCACCCCCCTGCTTACTTCCCTCCACTGGCTGCCTGTCATGGCTCGCATCAAATTCAAAACATTGGTGCTAGCCTTCCAAGCAGTTAAGGGGTCTTCCCCAGCTTATCTACAAACAATCATCAGACCCTACACCCCTGCCAGACCTCTTCGTTCAGCCTCCACAGGCCGCTTGGCACCTCCCCCTCTCAGAACCTCCACCTCACGCTCACGACTACTGTCTGTTCTGGCTCCACGGTGGTGGAACGAACTCCCCGTTGAGGTCAGAACTATAGAATCTCTCCCCACCTTCAAGCGCAAGCTGAAGACACACCTCTTCAAGCAGCACCTCTCCCCATCCCTCCCTACCTCCCTGTGAACCTTAATTGTTGTCTCTGTGACTTGCTTTGTGTATCGGTATTTTTAGTTGGCTAGGTAAGCAGTTTTTGGATAGTTAACTTTGGTGACTTTTGCTCTGTTTGTTTGTTTGTTTGTTTGTTCAAAAAAAAAAAAAAAAAAAAAAAATGGCCCTTGTCCTTATCTTTGTTGTACAGGTAGCAGTTGAAATTGTACTTACCTCTAGGGTCTTTCAGCGAACTTATCCCTGGTTATGGGTATGCACTTTGTTGTACGTCGCTCTGGATAAGAGCGTCTGCCAAATGCCAATAATGTAATGTAATGTAATGTAATGTAATGCATTTGATTGCAGCGGTGGTGAGAATCTTATAGCGGCGGCCCTGCTGTTTGAATGTAGGCGAAGCACCGATGACAGTCTCCAGTAATTCGCTTTTGCTAAAAAAAGCTGATGGAACAGTTTAAGTGAGACTTAAAGGTACAATAGGTAAGATTTTTGTGTTAAAACATTGTTACAAGACTTTTTTAAATCTCTTCCTATCATTGAAAAAGGCTCACTGACATGTTGACTCACCCTCTGCCTGTGTTTATAGTCCTTAAATTCTGCTTTCCTAACTTCACCGAAAAGAACGTCTCTTGTTTTGTTTTTTTTCCTCGCACACGTATTTCAAATAGACATGATACCTTGTGTAAATGACAGTTGCTGTAAGGTCTATTTAGGTTACTGACTGACGATAGGCTTCAGTTCTCTATGCTAAGCTAACACGTTATGCTAACATGGAAATAAGTCAGAAAAAGGGCATATTTTCCCAAGATGTTGGTGTTTTCCTTTAAGGCTTTGCTTTCCACAGCAAAACATCTTGATTCAGATTCTTGATCAAGGAATCATTGATAACATGTTACATCCCCACATATTTGGGGTTTCATGTAGCCTCACTCGCCCTCCAGTACTTTTCCTCAATTTATGTGTTTGTCAGTATCTGAACATTATCTGGTCAAATGCCTACGCTGGGGTGGAAATCTTAACCACTTGTAAAGAGGGAAGCGTGTTGGATCTAAACATTGGACACCCTTTACCCATGAGGTATTTGAAGAATTTGACATTAGATCCTTTTTATAGCCACATCTGTGTGCTGCATTGTCTCTGTGCTTATCCTTTTCTTCTTACGTCCACATAATTCATTGGAACTTCAGTTGGTAGACTTGTCATTGCAACAAGTGTCTATTTCTAGCTAGATTATTGTAGAAACACAGTATAGATCATTTGCATTTGCAAACCATTTCAGGCTGAAATGAGGAAATTCTCAGGAAGTGCCTCAATTCAACTTCCTGTTCTTTTGCTTGTACATCTTGACTTAGCCCACATTTATAATGGAGTCTTGAATAATTTGTCCCATATATGACATTGTAGGAGGTGCAGTTCAAAACACTCCATTCCTTCCTAGATTTAGCTTATTCTTATACACACTGTTTTGCTCAATTTTAGTCCTTATTTTATAAAATTCCCCCAGCTTCAGGTGTCATGCTAAAACACCATTGTTAGTGCAAACCCTTGACGTCTAAAGAGAACAAACTGGTTGAGTCTGTTCACATGTTTTTCCAGTCTGCTGGGACATGTGTGCTCTTCCCCCAGTGATTGTAATTTTCCACAAGGAGGGAGTAGGCTGAAAAAAGTGCTTACTGAGTGTGTATGCTTGTGGCCCTCCAATTTGTGGTCAGATGAATGCCTGTTTGCTTTAATTATCCTAGAGATGTGTCTATAACCTGATTGGAGTCCACCTATGGTAAATTGTATTGGACATAGTTTAGAAAGGCACACACCTGTGCATATAAGGTTACACAATTCACATTGGATGTCAGGACAAAAACCAAGCCATGAAGTCCAAGGAACTCTCAGTAGGCCACCGTGATAAAATTGTGGCAAGGCATAGATCAGGGCAAGGGTGTAAAACCATTTCTTAAAGCTTTGAGTCTTCCTAGGTGCACAGTGGCAAAGTTTGGAACAACCAGGACTCTTCCTAGAGTTGGCAGATGGTGAGTAAGGGCCTTGGTCAGGGAGGTGACCAAGAACCCAACAGTCACTCTAACAGAGCTTCAGAAGTCCTCTGCAGAGATGGAAGAACCTGCAGGAAGGACTATCATCTCAGCAGCATGTCATTAATCAGACCATTATGGTGGCTAGGCAGAAGCCACTCTTGGGGACAGGGAGACTGGTCAGAATTGAGGGAAGAATAAATGCTGCCAAATACAGAGAGGTCCTTGAAGAAAACCAGCTCCAGAGTGCACACAACCTCTGACTGGGGTGATGGTTCACCTTTCAGCACGACAATGACCTGAAGCCTACAGCCAAGACAACGCTGGAGTGGCTTCAGGACAAGTCTCTGATTGTCCTTGAGTGGCCCAGGCAAAGCCCAGACTTAAACCCCATAGAACATCTGTGGAACATCTGATGAAGATGGCAGTCCACAGACCCTTCCCATCCAATCTGAAGGAGCTTCAGAGATCTGCCAGGAAGAATGAGATAAAGTTTTCACTTAGTCATTATGGGTTCTTGAGTGTGGATTGATAGGCAAAATGTTACATTCTGAAACCATTGTATATTAGTTAAATTAAAAGGTTAATTTACCATTCTGAATTCCAATACATTCAAGAGTCATCTGGGTCATTGTTACTGTCCATTCATCTGGAATTAAATGTCTGGTGTCCATTTCGCTCATATTTTCAACCTAAAGTATAATACCAGAACTGTTTGTGTTCCCGCTGTTTCCGGTGTAACTTCGGGTGTTTCCGTCAGCAATAATTTTATTCAATATTTAGCCATACTAACAAAAATTCCCGCGGCGGTAGGCGGAAACATGCAAACGTTAGAAAGTCATCCTAAAGCACTGATCTAGTTAGTCTCTGAACTTATGTAGGCATATATTGCAGCTAGAGTCTAGACAATCAAATAAGCTGACGTCAGGTGGCAGACATTTAATAAGTAGATGAAATTGTCTTTTAACTGAATGTTCATCTGTAAACAGAATTGGGTGTCTTTGGAGATGTTGTGAATGCTCAGTTGGTGATGAGGTCTCCCACATTAGCCTAGCTGAATCTACTTCTTATATTTCAAATTCTGTTTAAAGGTACAATAGGTACGGGGGCGACATGGCTCAGGCAGGAAGAGCAGTCGTCTGGCAGTCGGAGGGTTGCCGGTTCGATCCCCCGCCCGGGCTGTGTTGAAGTGTCCCTGAGCAAGACACCTAACCCCCAAATGCTCCTGACGAGCTGGTCGGGGCCTTGCATGGCAGCCAATCGCCGTTGGTGTGTGAATGTGTGTATGAATGGGTGAATGGAGAAGCATCAATTGTACAGCACTTTGGATAAAGGCACTATATAAATGCCTGCCATTTACCATTTAGGTAATTTTGGGCTCCTAATGGTCAAGAGAGGAATTGCAGCAACAAACACCCTCAAACCACAACATTGACTGTTTTGGAAAGTTAACCTTGACAAACACGTTTGGTGTCTTTTTGTAGTGTTCTAGTAAGAAAATATTGGCCGAACAGGTGACTTTATGAAATGATTTAGTGATTTTAGTGTGCTGCATAACACTATGTTTTCACTTGAGCTAACCAACTATCCCAAGTGAAAAAATAATATACTTGGAATAGTACTAGAAAGCATTATGAATGACAAAAATGTCTTTGCTTATCCCTATAATTACAATTCATTATAATGTCATGGGTGCTTAATTGGACCGAAGTTGACCAAGAGTGTGAGCAAAGATTTCCAAAGTGTAATTGGACCTTCAATGACAAGTGGACATGGCTTATGATCTGTCAATTGGTCTAATATGTGTGGGGTGAGTCATTATTTGGAAACTTACCATTTAAAAATTATGGTGACCAAAATTCACAATATTAGAAAGGAACCATATAAGTTGATTTTAAATAACAATTTACTATTTCAGTTTTGCTGAGGTCCCCTTAAGGCTCCTTCATGGACCAAGTTGCAGAACTGAAGTGGCTGAAAACACTCACTTTTCCTTTATGGAACAATATATCACTGCTCCAACAGGAACACATAAGTTTTTTGCTGAATGGTTACCAGCTTGCCACTTTTGTGGACTATGCAGTGTAGGGCCGAAGCTGTTTGTCAACAAAGTTTTGTTCTCTTTATGAATTCCTGTTTAGACTATGTCCTGCCAATGCATTTTCTCTCCGCCTGCAACTTGGAAATCTATACCTCTTGGTCACTGCTGTGTGGATCATCACCGCCAAACTAGACCGTGTTCCTAATTTTGACACTAAATTATTGCATTACTAAATTACGGATTGCACATATGATCATTACAGGCTAAATCTAATTTCTGACATTTGTACTGCCAAGTGATTTCTGCCTGGCAGATATTCTGACCACACAAATTGTCATCTATTCAGATTCAACCCTTTGTTATAGGGAAGTTGTAAAAAGTGGTTTTACATTATCAGACTGAACCGTCTTGTTTAATGAGTTGGTTTATGAACACACGCTTCTGTCAGTGTGATTGAGTTCTTGAATTATTTTGGCTCCCACCCCTATGATAAAGTCAATAAAACCACTAAAGCATAAAGAAGCCAGTTTTATAAAGATGTCATGTTTGCCATAAATCATTAAGTTATCTAAAATGCCTTCGGCACATGGAATTCCCAGCTTACTCCAGCACAGGTTCTGCCTTTCTGGCTTAATCGGTACTATAGCTTTCACACTAGGTAACAATACACTTACATCAGATTTGCTTAACAATTTGTCTTTGGAATCCAAAGATGGCCTCAGTAAGAAATCAAACTGTTCTCAGCTCAAAAATCTGAAGATTTTCATCAGAATATATTGTGCTTATGATATTATAGCTGTAAATTATGCAGTTCTTTCCTGCCAGTAGGTAGGGGAAATGTGTATTGTAGGGAAAATCAAGCCATCCATTCAGGGATGTCTGGCATGTGACTCCTGCATTCTTCTAATGCTCTTCTGAGCAACTGTTACTCATTGCATCATGAAGGTTGCTGAAATAAGACTTCCCCTTCATTCAGACCCTTCATGTCATCATTGCAAAAAATATCCTCATTAGCAGTCAATACCTCCTCGAAAATTCATATATTTTTCTTTGCTTCTAATGTGTTCATATGCAGTGGCAGGTTACAGATGCATGGTTTCAATGTAAATTTTATGACTTGTTAGCAGAGTGTTAAAATAATTACATCCATGGGTCTCATGAGTGCGACACTAGCCACAACTGCTAGTTTCAGGTTTTTGTCTCAGCTATGTTACAAGCCAACTATGACAGGAAATCTTATGTTGTAGGGTCCGTTTAACTTGGGCTACTACTGCATTTTCCTTGCCAAAAAAATATAGCAGCTGTTATATTTCATACTGCGCTATCATATTATGTGGGCTGTAAGAGCACATTGTCCATGAAAAAAAGAAGCTTATTATGACCGATTGCCCATAGGTGCTTGGGCTGTCCCTTTTTCTGAATAAATCAGAAATTTGTTTCTGTTCAAATTTGCTACTGTCAAAAAATGTCAATAAAAGATTACCCAAATGAATAAACATTATGCCCCAGTTATAATATTAATATTATAAATGGTATTATCAAGTCAGACTGTCTGTTTTTAGCCTCCTGCTTTTTGCATGGCTCTGGGTTGAAAGGCCTGGACCAGTGGACCCCTGTGGCATTACCAGCGGAGAATACCTTCAGAGGAAGCGTCCTTCAGGAGGCCCGACTGTGGATTTTCGAATGACGTCTCTCATTAACAAGGCATTTTCACCCACAGAACTTCCGTTCAATAGATGTTTTTTGTTTTTCTGGTAGGGCTTTGAGTTTTTGTATTGCAGAAAGCTGTTGTTGGCAGCGTTTATGGGTTTCAGTGCTTTTTTGGTTGAAGTTGAGTCCAGGGTTATGACTAGGCATTTCATGGCCTCTACAGTTTCAACCGCCACTCCTCTCATGGTGATGGGGCTGTGGGGGAGGTTGGCAGGGGGGCTAATGAGGAGTTCTTTCTTGATTAAATTGAGCTGAAGATAGTTGTCATACCAGGTGGTGAAGTGAGTGATTGTGTCCTGATAGACAGTGAGGGTATTATTGTTGTTCAGGAGTGCTAGGATGCCAGTGTTGCCCGCGTATGTAAAGTAGGTGGTAACAGGGGATAGGCTCTGGCAGTCGTTGGTGTAGAGGTTGTAGATGAAAGGGCTCAGGTCACAGCATTGTGGTGCCCTGGTGTTGGGGATTATGGTGGGTGACGGGTCTTTGGCTGAGGGAATTGTGTGTCCATGACAAAATGTGGGGGTGGACCATGGAGGTGTTGTGGCTTCTCAATCATCTGGTGGTGCTGTATGGTGTTAAAGGTTGAACTGAAGTCAATGAAGTGTATCCTGCCATAGTCGTACCGTGGTCTGCCTTTTAGGCAGACAGGCAGTTGTCGAGGTGGGGTTTGACTTATGGGAGGATGCTGCTTAGCACCCCAACCTCTCAAGATACTTAATCATCACTGATGTAATGTTGGTTGATGTCTTCCATTGTACTGGTGGTGATGAGTATGGATTCCCGGAACAGGGAGTAGAAGACCAGGGCAAGTTCCGGGGCACAGCACTTGAGGACCCACCCTGAGATGCCATCTGGACTGGATGCCTTGTTGGTGCTGCACTTCATCAGCTGCCATCATCTGTGAAGGGTATGGTGGGCACCAGTTCAGGGTGTTGAGTGGGTAGCGACTTCAGGGGGTCCTCACACTCCGCTTTGTAGTCCTTGGTGTCAAACCGAGCATAAGAGTTGTTGAGATTACAAGCAAAGGTGAGGGGGTCTGTGTCTGGTGTTGGTGGCACTTTCTGTCTTTCAGGGGGACCAGGTCCTTTCATCGGTAAGCTTCTTTCTTTTCCTCCAGCTAGTGCTTGATCTCTGGTGTAATCCATGATATTGAGTTTGGGTAATCTGCTGGGGATTGTAAGGGCTAGGCAAAACTGTATGCAGTCTGTGATGACAGGGACCTCATCTATGCCACTCTGAAAGACTGTCCAGTCAGTGCAGCCCAAACAACTTTGCAGAGTTGTAATGGCGTCCTCCGACCACTGGCTGATGCTGTGCGTTGTTGGGTTGCATTGTTTCAGTTGCTGCTTGTAACGCAAAAGCTGTGACAGGATGTTATGATCCGTGCTGCCCAGCAGTTTAGGAGCTGTAGCAGTTTATGCATCAGTAACATTGCCAGTATAAGTTTTAGTATGAATGGTTAAAGATTGTTGCACTTTGTCCAGATTACAGCTGTTAAAATCCCCCTATGCTAGGTACGTACTTAAAGGAATACGCCATCATTTTGGGAAATATACATTTTTTTCGACTTAGACAAGATGTTAAATTTCATTTTCATTTGTGTGCATTCACTGGCTCTGTTTCCATGTTAGCATAATGTGTTAGCTTAGCATAAATGCTTGAAGCTGATAGGAGTCAGTAGCCTACCTCCTTCAAAGTGAAGGAATACACCTTACAGCATCTCCGAAACTGTCTTATTTACACAAGGTATCATATGTATTTGAAATACCAGTGTGGGGAATTATTATTTATTTTAAACGAGAGGCGTTGTTTTCTGAGAAGTTAGAACTATAACCACTGAAGACACATATATCCTTCTGCTGCTGGTTGAGCCTCCCTTCTTTCCCGCTCAGCATCAAAAAGCAGTAGTTCCTCATCTGTAAACTCAGGCTCAAACAGATAAGATTTTGGATCATTGTCTGCCTAGAATAAATTATCTTCATCCTCTCTTACAAAGTCAGCCATGATCAGAAGTAAATTGTTTGCTAGCTAGCTAGTCATCTGAGTTTTGTTTACAAGTGAGTGAGCGCACTTTGTGCCGGATTTGTCTCTACCTTTACATTACATTTTAGTCATTTGGCAGATGCTTTTAATCCAAAGCGATTTACAAGTGCATAGGTTCTTCCACAAGTCAAAGCATCACATCCATAACTAGTCATCATAAGAGCAATTTCTTTTTTTCTTTTTTTGGGGGGGGGGGGGGGTTAGACAAGGGATAGGGATAGGGATATCAGAAAGGGGGGCGGGGGAAATCAGGAGGGAGGGCTAAGGTAGAGTTTGAAAAGGTGTGTTTTTAGTCTGCGTCGAAATATGGGGAGGGATTCTGCTGTCCTGACAGTGGTAGGCAAGTCATTCCACCACTGAGGAACCAGAACGGAAAACAGGCATGAACATGCAGCTCGACCGCCAGGTGCTCGTAGTTAGGGAACCATAAGGCGACCAGAGCTGGCAGACCGGAGTGGTCTAGGCGGGGAGTAGGGAGTGATCAAGGATTGTATGTAAGGTGGGGCAGTCCCCTTAGCAGCCTGAAATGCCAACACTAGGGCCTTGAATCGGATGCGTGCGGCAATAGGAAGCTAGTGGAGGCCAATGAGAAGCGGGGTGACATGAGCCGACCTGGGCTGACTGGTGATCAGGCGGGCTGCAGCATTCTGGACCAGCTGGAGGAGCTTGATGGCACACGCTGGGAGACCGGCTAGGAGGGAGTTGCAGTAATCCAGGCGGGAAATGACGAGCGCCTGGACTTGGAGCTGGGTGGCTTTCTCCGTCAGGAGATGACGGATACGGCATATATTGTACAGAACAAAGCTGCAGGTTCTGGCAGTGGAGGATACTTGTGGAGCCAGAGTGAGGCAGTTATCTAGAGTTACCGCAAGATTCTTTGCCGTAAGGGAGGAGGAAACTACAACAGTCAGTGAGAGGTCGATTGACGGAGAGGACTTAGCCGGGATGTAGAGAAGCTCAGTTTTGGCAAGGTTAAGCTTCAGGTGGTGGGAAGTCATCCACTCAGAGATATCAGCCAAGCAGGCAGAGATCTGTGTGGTGACCTGGGTATCGGGGGGGAAGGAAGGTGTGCGGATCACAGCGCTCAATCAGTGGAAGACGGAAGGTGAAGGGTGAAATATATTGTTGCATTCGTCTGTACAATCCCAAGAGTACCATATGGATGGTTAAAAAAATGACTAGAGGTGCATCGAAACCACTTTATCAGAAACGAGTACCAAGTACTTAATTAAGAGGATCAGCTGATACCGAGAACCGAGCCGAATAGGCTACTTATTATGTTAGTAGTCATTCATGCCGACATTCAGAAGCTGCTCACGTCTGTGCACGGATTGTTGTAGTGTTCTCTGCTTTTCCTGGCTAGTGCTCAATAGTTGCTGCTATTTCATTGTAGTGTATTAATCGTGCTCATTTGGGTGACGAACCGTTAGATATTTTATTAGGGTCAATGTGTTAAAGTTTCTGAAATTGAGCCTCAAACCCGCTCTTAAAAAAATATGCATATGTTCGACTTGGATAATCGCGAATATAGACATTATATGCATTCGTTATTTTCTCCTTCTGAAACATTTTCTACCGTGCTAATTATGCGCAATTGGGGACTGCAAGCTCTGGCCCGCTCAAATGGCAACTTCAGCACCATTGAAATACCGGCAGCTAATTTCTCACAAATGAAAGCATTCTCAAACTTTGAAAATAAGTTGCCATGTCTTTGGCTTAGGCTAATGAGCACAAAATGGCAGCCTATATAACAGTAACGTTTAGAGATAACTAACAATGTCCTATCACCTTTGTAAAGCAACACAACAGACAATTTTGAACTTGTGTGTAGCTGATACACACACAGCTGATCAGCGCCTCATAGCTTCAGTGAGAGCAAAATAATTTGTGAACTAATTCTGCTAATAATTTGTGAGGAATTTGCTAAATGATGTGAACTGGTGGGCTCCTTTGTTCTTGTCTAAACAATCATGGTTTATTGCTCTTTTCAGTATGGAAGAGTGTCACCCCCTAAGCTCCCTTCCCCAACTGAATAATATATGGCAAGAGTCCTGTGTGTGTTTTTCTACTTATCTGTATCTGCCTAGGTATAAAGATGGGTAAAACTTTAAAACTACGAATGCTTGTACTTCTCTCCATGATCATGAAATAAAGCTGGACCATGATTGAAGTAGACCTGAATTATTCTGAACTGAATTATTCCTTGACAAATTCCAACCACCGGCAAGCATCTGCATATATATATATACAGCCACTTCAGGTACAATGACAATGGATAAATAGTGGTGGAGGAGGAGGAGAACTGCACCAGCACCAATGAGTGCCAGTGAAGGGGAAGTTTGGGAAAAATATAACCCAATATAACAAAAGATTTGCCCAAATTATGACAAGCCGCCCAGCACAATAACATAAAAATAACATAAAAAATGATGTGCATGTCATTAAAGTAATGGTCGTGGCATCTGAATGGCTGTATCGGCACCGATACCAATGCTTCAGATGGTATCCGTGCACCTCTTTTTATGCACTTCTCTTTGGTAGTGGTTCTGCTCATCTGTAAGACTCAGAACTTCAACGCTATTGCACCATGTGACAAGTTGAAGTGTGGATCATTGTGGCAGAATGGCAGAGGCTGTTGTGACGTCAAGCTGGTGATGGACTAAAGAGACTATGTGAGAGAGCTAGGGTGCCCTGGATATGATCATATGTGCATTGCATGGGCAAGCCCCGAAATGAGCAATTCGCCAAACACTGGGCTGCAACCTGGTCGGAGCAGGGGCCGGCACGGGCATCACAAACTACACTGACACCAAAATTGCAGTGCGCTGCTCAATCTTGAGTGACACACCTCGAACAGTGGCTCTCCTCTCATTTTGGCGCATCAAGCTACGAAATTACCAAGCGGCTCAGGCACGTCAACATCCATGATGAAAATATTATTTCACCAGTGCAATGGCTGGAAAATAGAGCCCTCAGTCACGTAAATGTTCGTATTGTGCCTTCAACATTCACGGGAGTGCTAAGACAGACAAGACCACTGTACTACTATCTAGATGTTGCCATGTGGTACAGCATTCATTGTATACCTTGTTTCACAATTACACAACCATTGCCCATTGTCAAATGATACATTATTATACAACTATTATTGCTTATGTTGGTGCCTTCAAATTATAACCCACTATGTGTTTTTTGGACTGTATTAAAAACACTCACTTGATATTACATAGATGCCATGAGGTGGAGATGCTCCTCAGGTCCCTGTTTCATGAAACCGCTCAAAGTTATGTTTGTAGCACGTGTGAGAAGCGCGTAGACCTTGGAACTGTGCCTAGGCAACGATTCATTGCGTTGCATGTAGCACGCAGCCTCTAATGATTGTTGTCTGGCTACAAGCCATAGCCATCTATCTCAGGCCTCACACCGCTCGTGTGCTCTTGCAAGCTTCAAATCCAAGATTCAGGCCGCAGTGAAGACCCTTTCAGCTGCTGTGTCTCCTCAGTGGTCGACAGGGTGATGCACCAGGGCTGGTAACCTGATCCAGCCTTGTTCTGGGAGGCTGGGAAGAGTGTCTTGACCTTTGAACTCCATCTCTCCTGACTGTAGAGGACTCTCATGCTACTTTGGAGTCTACTTATAATGAGTATACCAACTCAGACATCTTATATAAGGTATACAGCCAGGTCCATAAATATTGGGACATCGACACAATTCTCCTCTTTTTGGCTCTATACACCACCACAATGGATTTGAAATAAAACGAACAAGATATGCTTTAACTGCAGACTTTCAGCTTTAATTTGAGGGTATGTACATCCAAATCAGGTGAACGGTATAGGAATTACAACAGTTTCTATATGTGCCTCCCACTTTTTAAGGGACCAAAAGTAAGGGGACAAACTAACAATCATAAATCAAACTTTCACTTTTTAATACTTGGTTGCAAATCCTTTGCAGTCAATTACCGCCTGAAGTCTGGAACGCATAGACATCACAGGACGCTGGGTTTCATCCCTGGTGATGCTCAGCCAGGCCTCTACTGCAACTGTCTTCGGTATGTTGCATATTTATATTGTATGTTGAATGTTATGGATTGCATTCAAACTTATAATGTAGAAAGGCAAACTCCTGGCAAGGCCCTGACACCCCATAAATACCAATGTATTCTGGTGTCTCTCCAGTGACAACTCAGGAGGTTGGGCCCTTAGGTTGCAGGCGTAGATAAGGGTATCTAATTTTGATGTTAGGATAGCAGCATTCTTAGAATCAATATAATTCCCTGTTCCTAATCTAATATAAACATCTCTATCCATAATCAACACATGCAAATAATGTAGTAGTCTTATTAGGCTATTATAAATACATCTCAAGAGCTAACACAGACTTCAACTGTGTTAAGGAAAGTGTGATATAATAGTCAAATTCTAAAACTAAAAAAAACTGTTTAGAATTATGCATGAAATTATGCATCTTAAAAACAGATTGCAACTTTAGTAGCAATAACTACAATTGAACAGTTCCTATAATTTGTTATTTGTCTTTCACATTGCTGTGGGTATTTTAGCCCACTTTACTTTGCAGAACTGCTTTAAGGAACTGCAAAGGAAACTCCAGAAGGGATGAGAGAAAAAGTTGTTGAAATATATCTGTCTGGAAAGGGTTACAAAACCATTTCTAAGGATCTGGGACTCCACTGAACCACAGTGAGAGCCATTATCGCCAAATTGAGAACAATTGGAATGGTGGTGAATATTCCTCCAAAAGGCACAATGACAAGTAATCCAGGAAGTCACACATAATCCCCGAAGAACATCCAAATACTTGCAGGCCTCAAGCCTCAGCTATATCTGTGTTTACGACTCTACAATAGGAAAGATGCTGGGCAAGGGGTTCATGAGAGAGTAGCAAGGTGGAAACGAAGAGGAACATCAATGCTCATCTGACAATTGCAAAAATATCATACCAAAAGTCAAACATGGTGATATTAGTGTGATGGTGTGTGGAAGCTTTTGCTTTGCGTGTTATTATTGAAGGAACCATGAATGCTTTGTACCAGAAAATTCTTAAGGGGAATGTGTCTAGTCAACTGTCCATGAGCTGAAGCTGAAGCGTAACTGGGTTATTCAACAAGACAACAATCCAAAACATAAAAGCAAGTCCACATAAAAAAAATAAAAAATGATATGAAATACAATATATGCAATAATAGAGGAAATCAGAAAGGCAAATCCTTTTTTTTCTTTTTAAAACTCACAGCACTGTATGTACCATTGTATGTAATGTAATGTAATGTAATGTAATCTAATCTAATCTAATCTAATGTCACTTGTAAAACAAAGAGACTGACTCTGTTTCTTGCAAGTGTTTCCAGTCACAGAACACAAAGCAATTGTTACTAAAGGGGCATGTGTGAATCCCATCATGGACAGTAAAATTGTAGTCTGTGCTCAGAGTCCCCCCTGCCCCCCCCCGGAATACATTTGTGAGTCAGTATCTTCCAGAGCTGTTTTGCACCCCCTCCCTCTCAATCGAGTTGTCTTGTTTGTACAGCTGTAGAGGCCTACTCTGCTCTGAAGTGTTCACGTCAATGTCTATATTTAAGCCCTTCTTCCTCCATTACACGATTGAACATTTACATTTTTTAAATTAAGAGTTCTCTTCTTCTTCTGAATCCACCCTTCTTTGGGTCTACCAACACCGTTCATAATTTAATGTCTAGAATTAGTGGGTTTTTATTTTTTATTTTTTTTATTTTTGTGTATCAAAAATCTATAATTGAAACACTGTAATAATTTAATATTAGACAGTTTGATACAATGTTTCTTTTCTGTTTCTTGGGTGTGCCAGTTTACATTTGAAAGCCCAAAACCCTGTTCTTTGATCATTTCATTTGGCTGGACATATTTATTGCTGTAAGATGATATTGCAGTTATTCTGATAATTGAAATATCAAAGTGCAGAGTATGCTAAGGAATTGAGGAGCAGTCTTATATAATCATGTAAGCATATAAACGTATTTGATTGTTTGCTTACCATGTGAAATCCTTGCTTGTGAGTTGATTAGGCTGGAAGCAACTTGCAAAAGTTGAAAGGAGCAAATCATACTGATTCTAGTGTTCATTATTACTGAATATCTTGTCATAACAATGGAGTGTATACTTCATATTTTCACATAAAACAGGCTGGCAGTGATTTTTTTCCTTTAACTTAAAATAGATGATCCTTCTAGTCAGCACTGGTGCATAATCGCAAGGCCCTCTTGTTGTTGCTAAGTCTGATTATTATTGTTTTTCTTTTTTTTACTTATGTAAAAATGTTTCAAAACCTTTTTACCCTTATTTGAAAGGAACAGACATGTATTTTTCTTTCACGTAATGGTATATCGTGAAAAAAGAAGAAAAATATCCTAGGTTTTCCAGCCTGCCACAATGAAGTTGGCTGGACTTGCCTGCTGCGGATTTCACCCATGAGGAAAAGCCACACCTCTATTTCCTCTTCCTGTTTCTGTCTCAGCAGGACAGGCAGAGGGCAGAGAGGACTGGGCTGAAGGAAAAGGAGAAGAGGGGAGGGGAGGGAAGGGGAGAGGGGAGAGGGGTGGTGGAGCTCTGCTCTGCAAGCTGCAAACTGACACAGTCCAAAATACCTTTTTTTCAGAAGCTGACTTCTGTCTTTTCGGTGCGATTCTCTGCGGTTATGTAGGGTAATGGTTTAATGTAGGGAGGAAGGTAAAGGAAACTCTCAGCTAATGTCATGAACTGAAAGTTTATTTGCAACATCTGCAACTGCTTTGTTTTTACAGGACTACCCTACGTCCACAAATACATATAGTGTCAGTAGAAATACAAACGTACTGTAGTTTTCCTCCATAAGTAACACATTATAA
The DNA here is from genome assembly GCF_963514075.1 of Conger conger. Classification (NCBI taxonomy): domain Eukaryota; kingdom Metazoa; phylum Chordata; class Actinopteri; order Anguilliformes; family Congridae; genus Conger; species Conger conger. Next base: position 40,882,489 of record NC_083761.1, read on the forward strand.
GAACTGTTGCATAGTATGCCCATTTAAACCATTTCCCTTAACTTTCATATCAAACACATTGTTTTCCAGAAAACATTAAATCAATTCCAGCTATAAAGAGATTTTAAGTTGTACTAGTATAACTAAATGCTGATTGGCCGAGCCTGCCTGAAAAGCCACCCATCCTATCTTCAACTCCTCTGGCTATATCTTTCTTTCCGATTGCAGTTGATGGACTGGAAAAGGCCTCTTTGGCAAATTCAGACTCAGTAGTTGCTGAAGCCCAAACGCCACAGCTCAAGCAGAGGGGCAAGCTCTCGTCGCTTGGAAAGATCTTCAAGCCCTGGAAATGGCGAAAGAAGAAAACCAGCGACAAGTTCCAGGACCTCTCCAAAGGTAGGCCAGAGCAACATTTTTTCAATGAACAAGTCTAGGCTGTATGGTGTTCAAAAACAATATACAGAGCTGTCTGTAATGAACACAAAACACAGTGTTAAACAGATTAATGGCAGTTGTTCCACCATGTGATCTTCTTTTTTTATGCACTAAGGGGGATGTTGATCATTATCTCAGATTTGTGATCTGTTGGCCTCCATTGTCCTGTTCAGCATGTTGTCCAGCCACAGAAATGTTTGCATAACGTTGGTAAAATCACTCACCATGAGAGAAGTTTCTGATGTCTAAACTTACAGTTCAGACATTGCAGGTTCAAGTCTGCATTATGTCATCGGCCAACTATGAGCCTACAGCAGCAGGAAGCAGTCTAGTTCCATCAGAGGTAGAGTGGGTTTGACTTGGCCAGGGTCCCTTGGCTACCACTGTATTCATTTATCCTAGTGATATTTCAGGCTACCTCAGGTTACTGGGGGTCATCTGGTATTAGCTCAAGCTCTCCTGTAGTACTGCGTGGCCCATAGATGGAAAATAAACACTGGGTCATAGTCTAGAGCAGCACAAAAGTGCATGACTTCAGCCGCTGAGCTCCTTGCATGGGCATGGGTGCCATAACTTTTACTTGAGGCCTAATTGTGAAATTCAAATTGTGGAAAAATAGGGTAGATTGGGAGAAAAATTGAGAAGGGTAGAATGTTAGTAGAATTAGGATTGGTACCAAGAAATGTCAGTTGTGCATCTTATTACGGCTGTTGTTATTGTGTTCCAAAGTGGCTGAAGGACACAGTCATTGTTTATAGAAGGAGACATCCGCAGCAGAGCACTGAGCAGGCAGCAATTACGCACACCGCCTACTTAAAGGGAGGCTTTTTTCGGACTGAACAAAAGGATTTGTGCGCTTTAGTGATAACCATGAGCATTGGTGAGTCAGATTTGTTTCCAGTTCCATGTCAATGAAATGCACACTTGCGTCATTGCCCACCACCATCACTGCCTTTTTATTCCGGTCTTTTTAGGTTATATTCTATGGAAGCATATCTTCGCCAAAATGAAAATGAAAATGCAAATCGGCAATTACTTTTCATTTTCATTCCATGTGTGTAAAAATGCAAAAGCCCGCATTTTCAAGTAAATGCACTTTCTGACCATACTGAACTCTATCATTTAATTGTCATGTTTTTGTGGCATAAGGGTAACAAAAATCGAATTAAATGGCATTGCTTCTATTTGCATTATCATTTCCACGTGGTCATGCAAAAACCCTTCTAATTGATAATGCAAAAACCAATTTGCATTTTCATTTTCAAAGTGCGCCTCACAGCAAGGAGGTCCTGGGTTCGAATCCCCGTCGGCCGGGGCCTCTCTGTGCGGAGTTTGCATGTTCTCCCCGTGTCTGCGTGGGTTTCCTCTGGGTACTCCGGTTTCCTCCCACAGTCCAAAGACATGCAGGTTAGGCCAATTGGAGAGTCTAAATTGCCCGTAGGCATGAGTGTGTGAGTGAATGGTGCGTGTGCCCTGCGATGGACTGGCGACCTGTCCAGGGTGTATTCCTGCCTTTCGCCCAATGTATGCTGGGATAGGCTCCAGCCCCCTTGCGACCCTGATCAGGATAAGCGGGTTCAGATAATGGATGGATGGATGGATGGATTTTCAAAGTGAAGAGAACTGTGTAGGCGGGGGCTGTGTTACTTCCGCCTCTTCCTCTCTGGTGTTACTTAGCTACATTTCTCTCCGGTGTAATGACTGGCTCTTTAAATACCTACCTGCACCCAATGACAAATTACGTAAAGTTTGTTAGCTAGCTAGTTAGCTAGCATTAGTGCCTATGTTTAGTGTAACGCACTAAAAGTATTTTTTAACGACTGTGATTTCAGTGCCGTGTATAGCCTGTGGCTGTAGTGATCCACAGAATGTGGGCAGAGGCCAGTAGCCTAGCTATTGTAGTCCATAAAGCCTGTTGATTGTACCCTAGGTCGCTCGATGTATAAAAGAAAATAAACCAAACAGTCATACTTCAGAAAAAAATATTTTACCGTCGCATCTCTCTCAGCCTTTCTGTTGACCTGCTTTGCTCTGGACAAAAACAATCTGATAAGGACTTAGCTAGAGATCTTGATAGAAATGTGCAAGGAGTAGCCTATTTTGAAGATAGGCTATAGCCTGCCAGGGATGCCGTTGTTAGACTATTAGTCCATCTCAAGATGGGTTGATTTATTGAATCAGCCTATATCAAAGCTACCTTCTTTTTTTCTTTTTAATTGCCCATGTTGGAAATTGGTTTTGGTTATCTTGGTTATTAAAGCGAAATAACCATACGGCCTATTTACCTATGCAAACCCGTACATGGCATCAATAACGACAGAAACACATGACCGTGCGTTCTGGTGGTACAATGAATCATTCTATCCAGACTCACAAAAGCAGGAAAAAAAACTGCTTCATAACGTCCTTTACACGGGTTCCTTTAGTTCTTGTAAAGATCTGTGATCCATTCCCAAACACAGAGAACTACATGCCTAGTCACAATAGCAGCCTCGTGTTACAACGTGGTCTAGGGTCAGGCGGTGACAGGGTAAATAATAGGGAGGTAGAGTGTAGAAAAGGGAGGGGGAACGAAACAAACACTGCAGACCGACGAGTAACTCTCGTCTTGTCTGCCTAAACAAATCGAAATAACCCTCAGCTAGTCTTCGAAGGCTCAAAGTGGCATGTAGCCAACTCCCAATGGAGATCAAGTCTCCTCCCAGGAACGCCTTCAAGAATAAGAAAAATAACAAAAGAAAAGTAACAAACAGTGTCCCGTTGGAAGGATGCAATCCAGCTGTAGACACTCTAACTTTACTGGAGTCACTATATGGCGGGCAGAGGGGAAAATCAAAGTCACAGTCAGCGTGGGCAAACAGGGTCAAGCACAAGTGAGGCACTGGGGTGAACAGATCAAAAAGGGCTGGGCAGGAATCAGAGTCATAAGGGATGCAAGGGTCAAAATCCAATTGGCAAACCGATCAAAATGGGCTAGGCAAGGGTCAGAATCTAAAACAAAAGAGGCAGTGGTCATACACAAGACCTGAACAGTAAACAAACAAAAAGGGCTAAGAGAGAAGTGAAACACTAAGAAGGTCACACACAACTCAAGTTGAAGCAATCACAAATCCACAGTCAAACGCAAAAGGGGTTGCAGAGCTAGTCTACCCCAATCAGTAGGATTGGTGGCCTTTTTCAAAGGAACAAAGCAGAAATTGCCAATCTATGGCAAACTGCAAGTAAAACAAAGATAGTTGTGCATCCAGCAAATGCAAAACTGAAAATACAAACGCTTACGACAGAGGTTGTAACACTAGTCTGTAGGGACTCCAAGGGAGAGTTCTTGGTTGGGTTTGAACAGCCCCTGTAACACCCCAGCCCTTTGACTGGCAGGTCTTTTGAAAATGAAAATGCAAAGGAGCGTTTGGAATTTCATTAGATTTTTGTCATTGATAATGCAGCTTCAATAAGAAACTTATTTCAAATGTGGTTTTTCATTTTCATTTTAATGACAGGGTTTTGTCGTAGATGTTTGCATTTAATATTGTGAGATAAAATCCGCGCATTAACTTGAAAATTAAAATGTAAAGCGGCCTTTCGTATTTTCATTTGAATTATAACATAGTTGTTACGCATATGAAATGACAACATTCTGTGCTGTGGCACTGTTTGCTTTATCCTTGATATGTGTATAAAAGTTGATTTGTGTCCAACTGTGGCAAATTGAATTAGTTGGACATAGTTTTGAAAGACACACACCTGTGTGCATTGTATTAGGTCGCACACTGCATGTCAGGACAAAAACCAAGCCATGGAGTCCAAGAAACTCTCTGTAGACCTCTATGATAAAATTGGGCAGGCATAGATCAGGGCAAGGGTATAAAAACATTTCTAAAACTTTCTAAAAGTGAGCATCGGAAGTCTGCAGAGATGGAAGAACCTGCCAGAAGGACAACCATCTCAGCAGAACTTAATCAATCAGGTCTTTATGTGTGAGTTAGACTCATAAGCCACTTTTTGAGTGGCTAGATGGAAGCCACTCTTGAGTAAAAGACATATGACAGCCCACTTGGAGTTGCCAAATGGCATTTAAAGTACTCTGAGAGCATGAGGAAAAAGATTCTCTGGTCTGATGAGACAAAAATGTAACTTTGGGCAGAATTCCAAACTGGCGAACACCAGGCACTGCTCATCACCTGGCTAATACCATCCCTATGGGGAAGCATGGTGCTGGCAGCATCATGCTATGGGGGTGCTTCTCAGTGGCAGGGACAGGGAGACTGAAAGAATTGAGGGAAGGATCAATGCAGCCAGAGAGGTTGTTAAAGAAAACAGAGTGCATGCGATTTTTGACTGGGGTGATGGCTTTCCTTGACTGGCCCAGCCGAAGCCCAGACTTAAACCCCACTTAAACCAACATCTGTGGAGAGACAAAGCACTGAATTAAAGGTCTGAATACTTATACCTCAGATTTAGGTTTTAGATTTTTAATTAGGCTAATTTGCAAGAATTTCAAAAAAATTTTTTTGACTTTGTCATTGAAGGGCAAAAATAGCTATTTTAAAATGAAATTTACTACACAATAAAGTGTGCAAAAAGTGAAGGGCTCTGACTTGAACATTTTGCTTAATTCCAATTCTCACACGTACGAAAATATAACCTAAAAAGACAGGAATAAATAAAAAAAGCAGTGATTGCGGTAGGCAATGATGCAAATGTGAATTTCATTGACATGGAACTGGAAACAAATCACCAATGCTCATGGCTATTAGTAAAACGCAGAAATCCTTTTGTTCACAGTCTGAAAAAAGCCACCCTTCGAGTAGGTGGTGCGCGTAATTGCCGCCTGCTCAGTGCGCTGCCGCAGATGTCACGTTCCATAAACAATGACTGAAGCCACTATATATAGCTTGAGGTTTTTCAGTGATAAAATTTAACTTTTGTGCTCTGCAAAAGAAGGACTTATGTTGAGCTGCCAAGTGTCAGTGACAGTGGCCCTGCAGGGAGACTCATAATTAGTGGTCATGTCAGCTTGGGAGGGTTAGGCTGGGATCCACATCCCATCAAAACCCCCTGCTGGTCAATCCGACTCCCATAGTCTGCGTGTGCGGCAGAGTCTTCCTCCTAGTCGTATCTGTTGTTTGGGCTGGGCTATGGAAAAATGCAGCCGTCTACGCTCCTGATTTGGCTGTGGAGGTTGCAGCATGACTGTGTCTGTGTATGATTGGGCATTCAATATGGGGGAGAAAATGGGGGACGTAATGTTGAAAATGTTCTGCCAGCGCCTCATAAAATCATACTTTCATGGCTTTGGAATGTACTGTGGGAAATGCAGAAGTGACATACCTGTGTATTTTCTGTCCCAAAGCTAAAAATGATCTGTGGCCTGCAAATTTGCATTACTCACAGCCATTTGTGCTGCATGGTGTTAAGAAAGTCCTGAATATCCTCTCCGGGCAACTTTTTATGGCTGGTCACAGGTGGGGCTCCATGGAGTTCCGGAGAACCCTTATGCTTGGGATGGATACATGACTGATTATGGGTCAGTGTAGTGTTGTGCCTTTAACTTGAATAATGGCACTACATTGCATGTATTCAACACAAAAATGGGCCAGAAATGGCTCACAAATGGAAAATTTACACAGGGAGTTTTGAATATTTAAGAAGATTATTAGTGGGGCGACATAGCTAAACTATCGTTCATTTTGCGATACAAGTGCCGAATTTGTTACATTTATTGCTTAATGTATGTTGAATGAATCTGGATATTGGGGCATTGCAGATTGGCATTCTGATGACTGTGGCGGCCATTTTCCAAAATGGCTGCCAGTGGTTACTGGCATGTAAACTACATTATGATCCATAATCATGAAAAGTGATTATGCTAGACTTGCTAGACTAACTAACCAGATTACAGATCATAATTGTTCAGTTTCACTTTTAACAGCACGTTGCAGAAGCAATGTTAATGATTTAGGCAAATGCCGTTGGCCGTTAGCCATGGGTTTCTTGGTAATTCAATAAAAGTGCAAATCTGGGTTTTAAACTCGTTTTCTGTGCAGTAAGCCACACGGCGACTTTCTGGTGTTTTGAAAATCGCTGTGATTTTAATATACGTATGACTCCATTTTGCGCTCGTTCAAAGACTTGTAACTGACGGTTTAGTTCCTGTGGAAACACTGCCAGACTTTCCCCCTCGGGACATGAACCTGGAGAGATTATGATGTTTTTGTGGGCATGTCCACTCTTGCCGACTGGATAAAAAAAGAGTTGAGATAATATGCTTACGTTTATGCAGGTTTTCACCCTGGCGCCACGTCACGGATTGGGGCGTGCCTCAGACGAAACCTTTCATTAATGTCACTTCAGAGAGCGTACACTTGTCTGCAGTAAGTCACACTATGTTTGTACAATTTAGCTAAACAAACATTGTCGTTCCAATTCTGAAGTATGTGAGGGACATTTGTAACAGAGGTTTGGTACTGTTTATTGTCTGCATTCTGAGAAATTGTAAATTGCACCCCTTTAAAAATACATCCATATTTAACACCTCTTATCTGAGTTATGTATAAATAGGAACAAACCATGATTCAAATGTCTGTTTCCTTCTGGTGAGTATTTTGGTACTGTATTGACTTTTTAGCTCTACAATGATAATGAAAGCTCCTCATGATGAAAAAGGGAACTGCTGCCCCTCTACTGTCAGAACCTGCAAGTATTTCAGACTGCTGTGGATTAGTGCACGCATATGCCACCTCATGGTGGTTGTGCAAACAGTAGTGCAAGTAGTGTGGATAAACCAAAAAATATCCAAATTTGCCACTGCCCAGCAAAAATAAAAAAGGGGAGCACCAAATGAAACACGAAACCACTGTAGGTTTTATATTAGCTGTAAAAAAATATGATTCTGTTCTAATGTGTATAATGGTGAATGTAGTGGTAGAATATATATATATATATATATATATATATATATATATATATATATATATATATATATAGAGAGAGCATGAAATTGAATTTTATTCCATGACCAATAATTTTATCTTTGTGTGCAGTACATGGAAATCGGTATCCTCGACTTTCACTTTCACTTTCTGAATCATCACCAATAGAATGAAGAATGGCTTGAAGTTCTGAATGATAAAGTTTCTGGAAACATAATTACACTCCATTGCCGCATATTCTCAGAGCTCTTTATGCATTTTCATCAGGTATTACTGCTGCTGACAAAACTTCCAGAATTTTGGGAAATGTATACACAGTTTTCAAACAAAAGCTCTGGTTTTATTTTTGGTCACTCAGTGACCACTTCATTAGGTACACCTGTATACCAGCTCTCGAATGCAAATATCTATTAGGCAATCATATTGCCACAAGTCAATGCATAAAAGCATGCAGACATGGCAAGAGGTTCAGTTCAAACATCAGAATGAGGAAAAAATGTAATCAGTGACTCTTGGTGATTCTTGATGCCAGATGGGGTGGTTTGACAATCTCAAATGGCTGATCTCCTGAGATATTTACACACAACAGTCTCGAGTTTACAGAGAATAGTGTGAAAAGCCAAAAGCATCCAGTGACAAGCAGTTCTGTGTGCAAAAATGCCTTGTTAATGAGAGAAGTCAGAGGATACTGGCCTGGTTTACATTTACATTTTACATTTTAGTCATTTGGCAGACGCTTTTAATCCAAAGCGATTTACAAGTGCATAGGTTCTTCCACAAGTCAAAGCATCACATCCATAACTAGGAAAATACATAGGAAGTGCTTTTTGAACATATAGTCATCATAAGTGCAATTTCTATATATATTTATTTATTTTATTTTTTTGGGGGGGGTTAGACAAGAGGGATAGGGATATCAGAAAGGGGGGCGGGGGAAATCAGGAGGGAGGGCTAAGGTAGAGTTTGAAAAGGTGTGTTTTTAGTCTGCGTCGAAATATGGGGAGGGATTCTGCTGTCCTGGCAGTGGTAGGCAAGTCATTCCACCACTGAGGAACCAGAACGGAAAACAGGCGTGAACGTGCGGCTCAACCGCCAGGTGCTCGTAGTGAGGGAACCATAAGGCGACCAGAGCTGGCAGACCGGAGTGGTCTAGCTGTGGAGTAGGGAGTGATCAAAGATTGTATGTAAGGTGGGGCAGTCCCCTTAGCAGCCTGAAATGCCAACACTAGGGTTCAAGCAGTAACTTAAATAACCATCCGGTACAAGGGTGGTATGCAGAAGAGAATCACACAATGCATCAAACCTTCAAGTTGATGGGCTACAGCAGCAGAAAACCACAATGGGTTCCACTCCTGTCTGCTAAGAACAGGAAACTGAGGCTACAGTGGGCACAGGTTCACCAACACTGGACAATTGAAGATAAACGTTGCATGGTCTGATGTATCTTGATTTCTCCTGCGGCATGCAGATGGTCGGGTCAGAATTTGGCGTAATCGACGTGAATCCATGGATCCATCCTGCCTTGTGTCAACTGTTCAGGTTACTGGTGGTGTAATGATTTGGAATGTTTTTTTGGCATATGTTAGGCCCCTAAATATAAGTTAAGTATCATTTAAATGCCACAGCCTACCTGAGTATTGTTGCTGACCATGTACATCCCTTTATAGTCTGCCAATGTTCTGAGAGCTAGTTCCAGCAGGATAACACAAAGTACACGTCATCTCAAGCTGGTTTCATGAACTGGTTGCTGGTTACTCACCAAATCTCAATCCAAATAGACCACTTTTGGGATGTGGTGGAATGGGAGATTTGCAGCATGATTGTGCAGCCTACAAATCTGCAGCAACTGCATGATGCTATCATGTCAACCTGGATGTTTCCAGCTCCTTGTCAAATCCACAATACAAATAATTCAGGCTGTTCTGAGGTACTGTCCAGTGCTACATTACATTACATTACGTTAATGGCATTTGGCAGGCGCTCTTATCCAGAGCGACATACAACAAAGTGCAAAGTCCATACCCATAACCAGGGATAAGTGCGCTGAAAGACCCTAGAGGGAAGTACAATTTCAACTGCTAGATATGCTAGATATGTGTACTTGGGTGTATGTGAGCATTGCTGCATCACAACATCCAGGTTCAAGGAGGATAAGCCAGCCAGCAACACGTCAGTGAACAGTGAACTTCCCACAAATCGTGTAATCCGTAAAAAATGTGTGGACATGCAGTAAAATTCTATTTTTGCTGTGGCTGTGAAGGCGAGTAGAATTCACAGAGGTGTTTGAAGGACCTTTGGCCTGGACTTTACACCCAGGCTCCTGACTCTACAGTTCACACTGCTGCCTTAATCATTTAGATTCACTTTCTTTAGCTCAGCTTGAGCAACTCATAGGTAACCACAATCCTGCTGCCTACACCCTGCATAGTGTTTAACAATCCCTCATTTTCTTTGCAGTATTGGAGAGGAAAATATCCACTCGACAGACACGGGAGGAGCTGATAAGAAAGGGAGTCCTTATTCCCGATCAAGGTGAGTTTTCCATTCAATAGAAGGGCTGGAAACAATGGCCTACTCCACAAAAGTGCTGTATCTGTGCCTTGTTAACACCACCGTCCATGAAGACTTACAGCCGCAATAACATATCAATGGCGTCACTGGCGTGTCAAGGAAAACATTATCCTGCAGCCCTCTGATGTTCCCTTTTATCACATGTGACATTCAACACCTCGCTGCCTCTGGCTCTGCCTCTGGGCCCACTGTTCCATTCAGTTGGCTCTGAGTGGTGCAGGAGAGGTCTCGGAACATGTGGTCACAGTGGTATTGATCGTGAGAAATCACATGCCTGAGCGGAACAAACGGCAGTCAGTTGGCTTAACCCCCTCGAGCCCATGTGTGCATTAGCAAAGGCTGGGCTCATGTAGACAGAGAAAACAGGCGCTTAAGGCTGCAGTGCCCAGGGATGATGAATCTTTTTTCAGACGCATTCACTGAACAAGATGCGGGGGCCCCTCAAGGGGGAGCGTGAACAAAGCTCCTATTTGTACCTGGCCAGAGAAGGTGACTGCACTGTGCCTCTTATTCAGCATACAAGAAAGGAAAGTGAATGAATGAATCACAGTTATGGTTTGGCTATGAAATTAGGAAATACGTGAAAACAATTCCAATGACCATTGATGACAACACGGATGAAGTTACCTTCATCAAATGTTTGACAGCAGTGTTTCCTTTGATTCTGGCCTGTAGGGGTGGATTATATCTGGATATTACATAACAAACAACTTGATAAAGCAGAGTACAATATTACACTGTCCCTGAAATTACACACATAAAGCAGTGGAACAAGAAATGAGCATAAGAATGAATCAGTATGGAAGTGGCTGTGCAGCTCACTGCTTGTATCATGCAATACACAGCTGTGCAGCTCACAGAACGAAGTGAAACTGGACGGCCATGCTCAGATTGAATGAAGTGCATCAAAAAGTTGGCCATGATGAGGTATCAGCAGAATTTTGCTCTCTGTAAATGTATGGAAGCATTTAGAACACCGTTAGAACAGGCAGCATGAACCTATTTGGTGGTGAAAAGATCCCTGTTTCTTTGGAAAAGAACCTGTGTAAATAACTATTTACTGAAGAAGTGTTGGAGACTCATGACACACTGCCCTTATTGTAGCATCTCTGGGTAGTAGGTGTGGGGTGGGGGCCATAACCGCAAGGTGAGAGGTTTTTGCCCAGATTATCACATTTTTCCAGTGCTTTCCTGTGGGCTGTCATCAACTGATATATATTTGTTGAGAAACTGCCAAGTGTTCCTTAATTTCCCAGGGATTAAGCTACAGTTCCCTCTGCGTGGAGTATAGCAGTTCCTGCACTTTGCCTACAGAAATTTTGTTTGCCTCCCTTCTCATTTTGCCCTGTTACACCTTAATATTTTGCATTGAAATATCCATTGCAATTTTGCCGATCACCAACATCGCCAATCCCTCCCGACAAATCTTATGCAACTCGGGCCTAGTTAGACAGAAAGTGTGGGATTTTGGGCTGGGCTTTGCTGGGTTATTCCAGAGGGTTATTCCAGAATACTGGCCATCTTATTTTTAAGACATTCTTTCTTGTGTTGTTGGAACATTTTCAACCTGAAAACCTTGTGGAATAAAACCTCAAGGTTTGCCTGAGAGTAGGGATGTTCTTAGGCATGGGGTTATGGGTTGTGTTTGGTTTGCAGATAACATAGCACTTTGCTTTCATGCCAACTTTAAAATGTCAACTGCAATTATACAACTGAACACAGATGAAACATAAATGGACCTATAATATATTTAGTGTGAATGCTTAAGAAACCGGAAACCTGGCTGTTAATAGGGATACTTAATCTAATCCTGAAGATATATGCAACACAGCGAAATAAGCAATAACATAGGCAATGGGGATTGAAACCTGTATGTTGAATACTGGGGGCACTGTATTCCTGCATTGCTTGGCTCGTGAACTGGTGGGGATTTTCATATTGAACTGGATCATTACAAAGATCCAGTTCAATTCTTTGCAGAAATACTGAAATTGGGCCTGCTGAATGCTGTCTTTCTAAGACTTTGGAATTCAGTGTAAAAATTTACAGACTGTGGTGGGCAGCCCAGGAGGTTGGCATAATTGTCTTTGAATCACCAGAGGGTGACAAAATGACACATATTTCAGGAATTACTTCATTTTATTTGGTTTCAAAGATTCAGAAGAACTTATACATTCAAATGGAGACACTGCATCCATCAGCGTGGAGCCTGTGATTGAGGAGGTGGACATTTCGCTTATGGACGACTCGCAAGGAGATACAGATGACAAAACAGGTAGGGCATTGTGTGAGTAACTCTTCTCATTTGGGACTTGAATGCGTCTTCAGAAGCCACAGTATTGAAAGAATGATTTGCTCATGGAATTAGATGGCAGATTATAAAAACAGCTTCCATTAACTACTTAGCACAAGCTTCATTAGTAAGTGAAACCAACAACTTACCGTTGTTGCATAGTCATGGTCTACAGTTTATCCTTTCAACATTTAATGGCTGCAATATTGCAAGTGTAAAACAATCACATCAACATTCAAACCATGCACTTGAGCTGAGAGGATAATTGCAATCTTTATTACAATTATCAATGATCTCATCAGTCAATAGCATGATAGTATTTGATTTATTTCCCATATTTTCCCCAATTTTGGTGGCCAATAGTAGCCTGTTTATTTCCTTGTGTATTGAGGAAACACTGCTACAACCCTCCCCCCCCGCAGCTGGAAAGATATCGATACGCCTTCTTCACTCAGCATCATCTTGAGCCCCAAATCAGCATCTATGGTGTGAATCTCCCTGCTGAGTCCCTCCCCCCAGCCTTTCCAAATCTCCCTGCTGCTCCCTCATGCGCCTGCCATACTTGGATCTGCTAGTAGCACAGCGCTAACCCTGGTCCTCTGTGTGCAACTGCATCAAACAAAAGTCAGATGCTGCAGCGCAGGCATGACAAGATTGTAGTGAAAAACTGTAATTCATGTGGAAGTGGAAATTCTGCCAGTTCTCCCCTATTCAAAATATATATGACATTGTGTGAAATCAGGAATTTGAAATAAAGTACAAAAAAGGCAAAAACAACTTTCTTGTTTTTATCAGCATGAATATTATCACTTCATGTATAAAATGCTGGACAAATAAATACATGTTCAAGCTGATTATAACATTACCAACAGTGAGCTGGCCTACATTAAACTGCTGAATTATCTTCATATGAACCGTTATTATTGAGGCGAAGCCTGCGGAGCTAGTTTGGGCAGACAACTCGAAGTGCCGTTCTCCTCACATGATGTCTAATGGAGGGGCTATACACCGAACAGCCACAACATTAAACCCACCTGCTTAAACCAGTTTTTTCAAGATTAATGACGCTTTAAACTCTATAAACATGTTTTTCGTAATATGATATGTGTGCTTATATAAGCAGATAATCATAAGTGAATTGCATTCAAAAGTTCAAGGTGCAGCCGAGGCGAGGATAGGTTTGGTGACCTCAGAATTATGTCTCTGCTTTTGTGGACGACGTTGTTCTGCTGGCTTCATTGGACCGTGACCTTCAGCACACACTGGGGCGGTTTGCAGCCAAGTGTGAAGCGGCCGGGAAGTCCGAGGCCATGGTTCTCTGCCCGAAAACAGTGGATTGCTCCCTCCGGGTTGGGAATGAGCCTCTGCCCTAAGCGAATGGAGTTAAAGTATCTCAGGGTCTTATTCACAAGTGAGGGTAAAATAGAGCATGAGATCGACAGGCGGATACTGAGCGTGAGATCAGTAATGCGGGTGTTGTGCTGGACCATCATGGTGAAGAGTTAGTTGAGCCGGAAGGGAAAGCTCTCGATTTACCGGTCAATCTATGTTCCAACCCTCACCTATGGACGCTTGGAATACCCTGCTCATCCTACTGCCACAGCGACCTGGATAAGCAGATAATGTCAAGTAAAACAGTCATGTTTTGCATTTGGTTGCATATCCTTTCCATGCCATGACTTCCTAATGTCTGTGATCTATGAACATTATCGGTGTCTTAATTTAATTAAAACTCTTTACATTTGAATGGATCTCAATGGGAATTGAGGGGTGGGACTAGATTCAGCTGTACATTATGCCGATATAGTAAGGAACACATTTGTTGGCTAAATGGCTTTAGGTCATCAACAAATGAGCCTCAAACCATAATGCCACTGCCAGATATGCAGTAGATACGACAATAAGTTTTTCTCTCGACTAATTTTCCTGTTGAATTCCATGGAAAAAATATTCAGGAGAAACAGTTAGTTGTAGTGTCTACTGCATATCTGGCAGCAGCACAGTGGTTTGAGGCTCATTTGATACCTTGGACCCTAATAAAGCTGGAACATGGTTTGTTGCTTCCACTCACGGTTGCAGGAGTACTGAATACCTAAGATGAGCAATCTTGGGACCACCAGCGCAATGGCCACTAGGGAGCTTGCACGAAGCGGTTAGAAAACACAACAATAAAAGCATTACTACTGTAAGCTGTGCTGGAGTGTGGGTCAGAGGAATTATATTATTATATTCTGTATGCTACTATCAGAGTGTTTAGTTGCTATTAACCACGGACTACTGGTAATCTGTGACATGCAATGGTAATTCAAGTGAATGAAAACCGTTTCATAAAGTAAGCTTGTATTTGAGGTACATATATACTGGCCATATTTACGCACATCATGAAATGTCTATTGTATTTTTGTGGAAAAGGGATGTCAGTTTGTAATAGCAAAACTTGTTAAATTGCATCCCGTAGCTATCAACAATGTTGGGCCATAAAATATGTACGATGTATAGACAGTATTAAGGCATGTGTCATGCTGCTGCCAGATATGCAGTAGATACTAAAAGAATGTTTTTTCAATTAAACCTCAATCTGACCACTGCCAGATATGCAGTAGACACGACAATAAGTTTTTCTCCTGACTAATTGTTGAACTAAATGGAAAAATATTCAGGAGAAACAATTATTGTAGTGTATACTGCATATCTGACAGCAGCTTAGTGATTTGAGGCTAAATTGATACCTTGGACCCTTGATGACTTAAAACCATTCAGCCAACAAATGTGTTCCATGCTCTATCAGCATAATTTACCGCTGAACCCCCTAATTCCCATAGAATGCAAGTTTTAATAGCGCTTATAGAACAACCAGAAAATAAAGTATCCAGACTCTGATGATGTTGATGGGTCACAGACATCAGGAAATCATGGCATGCAAAACATATGCAACCAAATACAATACATGAATAATTTATTTGACATTATGTTAATTTATCTCAAACATTGAAATGGGTGAGTGCAAATGAAAAGTGCTGTAATTACCACATGATGAAACCAAAATGTATAAAAAGACAGGTGAACCCCAAACCTTTGAACAGTTGTATATATTGGTTGTGCTTTGTATAGCACTCCCAAGGGCATCACTCAGAACAAACATCCACTGTTTTTAATCTCACTGATGCCTAAACAAAAGTATTTACTTTTATGTTTGTGCAGCTGTACATACATGATCAGTCTGTACCCTTTTTCCGTCTGGTTGTTGTTGCTCTCTCCTCCAAATCACTTCAGTCTTCGTCTGAGCCCACTGTTAGAACCAAATTTTCATACTTCAAATAATGGGGCAGAGTTTTACAAATTGTCAGCACAATTTTTTAAAATGTTTTGTAATATGTTTAGAGTATTTTTGGAAAATTAGATTAGCCATATCAGACTTGTCAGAATAATTAGGACAATATAAAAAAAAAATCAGGACATACAGGACAACTCATTTGTCAATGTTATGTTTAAAAGAATGCTAAAACCTAAAACTGACTTGTAACTGATTAAAATGTGAAATGCATGAATGGAGGAAAAATGATTGAACTGAAGATTTTCCACTGAGTATTAACTTAATATTTCATTGTTAAACCTCATGGTCATTAGCATAGTATTGAGATGAGTAATTCAATTTGCATGTAGCCTATGGGGTAATACCAGCCCTGAGCCCCCAGATAGCACATAATATAAAAAAAACTCCCTATTGGGGAGAAAAACCCTCAAACAGTGGCAAGAAAAAGGCTGACTGCAAGGGTGATGTCCATCCATCCCTAGACTATAAATTCAAGGAGGAACAGGACTGCAGCAATCCAGGACCACCTTGCCACTGGTCATTTATGGGTTCCAAATAGCCAGAATCTTGAAAACAAGTAATCTTGGAAGAGAGTAAGGGACTGATATGTTCACATTTATTTATTATAAGAATCCTAGTGGCTGCATTCTTTGCAAGTTGGAGTTGTTTCAGGGCTGAATTTGTTCAACCAGACTGCAAAACATTACAGTAATCCAACACATGCATGCATTATTTACGCTTCCTGGAGGGACAATATCTTCCTTAATTTAGAAATTTTCCTCAGGTTGAAGAAGGCCACTCTAACAATATTATTAATGTGGGCCTGAGTCAGTAGTTACATAAATGTTTGTAACAACTGCTTTAGAGGAAACAGAGAAGCCATCTACTAAGAAAACAGTATGAATTTATCTGTCAGCGATTCGGGACCTATTATCAATATATCAGTCTCATCTGATTCAATAAGAGAAAGTCTTCGGTCATCTAAGCCATAACATCTTGTGGACAGGCCTCTAATTTGGCTAGCTTGGCAGCATCACCTCGCTTAAGAGATTGTGTCTCATCTGCATAGCAATGACAGTTGTTGACAATGTCTGCTTATGATGTTCCCGAGAGGGAGCATGTATAGAGAACAGAGCAAAGGGCCCAAAACCGATCCTTGAGGTACTCCGAAGTCTACCCTGGAATGCTAAGAATGTAGGAAGTGAAATGTGATATTGTATAGAAGCAAGTGGACATCAATGTTAAGATCGCCGATGTTCAACTTTTCCTTAGAGTAATCTTTCCAAAGAAAGTGATTACAGCACAGGACATGTTACAGACTGTGTATTATAATGGGGTTTATGTAAATAATGGCTTGGATCGAATAAGGATAGCTGTTTCACACTGGTGAAAGCTAAGAAACTGCTCTGAAGGCTGCCAGTGTTAGAACAGTGCTAACCGCTGTGTTTCTGTTGTATTTCTATTCTATTCTATTTCTAAACTCAGCAATTTGAAAAATCCTGCAAATTGAGTAAAGCAGGGCTACGGTCTAAGTTTACGAGGCAAAAGCACAAGGGTTACATCATAATGCTGTAAACCAAAAATAGATTTCAGGAAAAGAACAATTACAAGGTGATTTAATCTTAAAGTGATGATGCAGCATTCCAAGCAAAAACAGTATGTTCCATCTGCGAAAAAAAACCGTACTACTAGTAAAAAGGACTGTATTTAAGATAGGCCTTTAAGATATTGAATATTCATGTAATATTCAATACACTTTTGTAGGGGATACAAAATGAAGCTACATTGAGAATATTGCATTGTGCTTATATTGCACATTGTTATGTGATTAGTCTCTTGTCCCCAGAGGGCAATGTCCACCTATTTTGTACTAGTCCTATGAAATGATCAATATCTCAAAATGTTTTGGGCGGCCTGTAGTGTAGTGGTTAAGGTAAATGACTGGGATACGCAAGGTTGGTGGTTTTAATCCCAGTGTAGCCAATATAAGATCCGTACAGCCGTTGGGCCCTTGAGTAAGGCCCTTAACCCTGCATTGCTCCAGGGGAGGATTGTCTCCTGCTTAGTCTAATCAACTGTACGTTGTAATGTAATGTAATAATGTTTTGCACTATTTTTTTGCAATATTTACTGCACTGACATGGTTGAAGACTTCAATCAAGGAAAAGGCTTGTACCATTTCAGACAGAACAAATTTATGTTAGAGCATGTACATACAGTGTATACAAAAGATACAAAGAAATTAAAACTTATTTTTATAGTTTAGCACTGAATATCTCAGTTTAAGGACCAACTTGTCTACTTTATATTTGTGCACAAATTTTATGTCAACTTGTGTACAAAATATGGTAAAGATATCAATAGGAGTTTTAAAACTGCACCCAGATCAAGTGTCAAATCTCTCCAAATGCAAAACATCTGCATAGCTTTTTGTCCAGGCACATGAATTTTCCATTAAAACAGATTTTATGATACAAAATGTCAATAAAATGAACCTTCATGTGTTTTTTATTCTCACACATTTTTGGAGAGCTTTTTGGACACTTTGGGCATGCTTTATAAAAATATGATTGCTCACCCTAAAGCTTTCTAACCAACCTTTATCACATTTAAAGTTGAACTTTATTTCAAAATTAGGTTAACCAGAGTCCCGTTAGGCAGTACAATTACAGGTTTATCTACAGCAAGTGCAAATCCTGTAATTATGCATGTCTGTATATTCATTAAACTATCTGTCACCTGAATATGACACATTATACCTTGTTGGAAAGGGTAGGAAACATATGTAGGGTAAGAAACATATGTTTTACATTAGTTTGGTACTGAAATGACCTAGCAATTTACATTTACATTACATTTACGCAACAATAAAAAGTAGTTCAAGACAACATTTGCTTATTTGCTTTGGTATAGTCCCGGCAAAAATATTGTTTTCTCTTTTGTCAGAAAACAGTCATAGCTTAATAACCAGGTGGGATGTTTGGTTCCGTAAATATGTCTATCGAATAATTTGCAAAATAAATTTATATTCCTACCAAACTGCAAATATGTTGGCTGGACTTGAGTAAGAGTGAGCAAAGAAAAAAACAATAACAATGTGTTTACTCATGAAACTTCCGAATTGTATATTTTTGTTCTTATACTGGAACATGTTTTTTTGACATAGAGAAATCTTCTCAAGGATTGTTAGAAGAGAGTTGTAAACCATGAGAGTGGCATGGGGTAGGCTGGAGTTTTATTGCCCTGTTTTGCAAATAAGAGTGGGCGACATGGCTCAGGCAGTAAGGCAGTCGTCTGGCAGTTGGAGGGTTGCCGGTTCGATCCCCCGCCTTGGCTGTGTCGAAGTGTCCCTGAGCAAGACACCTAACCCCCAAATGCTCCTGACGAGCTGGTCGGGGCCTTGCATGGCAGCCAATAGCCGTCGGCGTGTGAGTGTGTGTATGAATGGGTGAATGGAGAAGCATCAATTGTACAGCGCTTTGGATAAAGGCGGCCATTTACCATTTAGTAAGCAAAATACGGTATTTTACATGTGAAGACGCATAATAGATTTTGTTTCTTTTTGGAAAACTGCCTAGACATAGCTTAGAAAAAACAATGCAGAATGCTAATTTTTGGCGATATCGTCATCAAATTTGAAAGGGAATTTGTCCAGGGTTTTGGATGTGGCTCCATTGTGTTTCTAAGCACTCCAGCACCACTACAATAATCTGTATCCACTCAAAAACAGTAAATCTTTTCAGTGAGAAAACAATCGTCCACTTCCACTATGTTTGAGCTTCTGTAACGTTGATTTAATAATTCATACAATAATTCTGACTCTTGCAAAACAAAGCCCAAATAGTTACCTTTCAGAAGAGGATTATGCATGTAGTCAAAAGGGTTCAAGAATAGTAGGCATTTTATTTTTGGCATGTCATTTTTCAAGCTTGTCTAAAGAAAAGAGGTGGTGTTTAAGGGGTTAATTATATGATTCTGAGAGAAAATCACTCACAAGCCATTTCAGAAAATGCATTAACATTCCTATATGTGTGAGGTCTTTAAATATTTGGACAGTGGTATTTTGGCTCTGTACCCCAGCACATTGGATTCGAAATTAAACTAATATGAAGTTAAACTGTCACTTTTAATTTGATGGTATATACATTCATATTCGGTGATCGGTCTAGGAATTGCATCACTTTTTACACATACAGTGGGATTCAGATATTATGCTGCCGGTGATCCCCAGCATACATTTTAATCCACACAGAAATTATTGAGTAAAAACAACAACCATGTTCTGCAAGGGCCATATCGATCTGCAGACTTAAATCCTATAAAAACCTGTGGTGTGAAGAGGGTGTATCCCAAGGATATCAATGATTCTGGAAAGTTCTGCATGGAGGAATGGTCAAGAATCCCTCCAAATTCACCCTGTAACCTTATCACAAATAATAAAAAAAGACTCATGGCTGTTATCTTTGCCAGGTGTGTTTGCACAAAGTATTAAACCAGTGGTGCCAATAAATGTGGAACCTGTTTTTTGGGGAAAATATTTTTTCTTTGAAAAATCTAAGACTTGATTCCATTGAATCATTAATGAAGTGCACTACTTTACGCAAGCTTGATTGATTTTTGATTGATTGCTTTTGGAGTCTGGTAGGCCTAGGTAGACCAAGACAGTTGATGACTGAAGAATTCCCACCATGATGTGTCAATGACTACTGTCTGCAGAAGAGCTCACAAACAGAAATAGAGGCTACACAGCAAGCTGTAATCTGGCTATCTTGTTTTGCAGCCTATTAGTGGTTTGCATTTTGCAAAGAAGTACCTAAAAGCCTGCAAAGTTCTGTTAAAAGGTCTTGTGGACAGTAGTAGGCCTAAAGGAACTGGCCAAGATCCAAATCACCCCCCTTAATTTGTGAAACATGGTGGTGGGGTGTTGTGGTTGGACATGTATGGCTGCCACAGGTGCTGGCTTAATTTCCTTCATTGATAATGGAACTGCTAATAGCAGCAGCAGAATTAATTTTAGAGAGTATAGAATCTGCTCAGACTGGGAGAAGTCCCAATCGTATGCCAGTGCTTGTTAATTATGTTCCAAACCGTTTGTTTCAGAAAGCCCACTGTTTGACCTATGTCTCTGGCTGTTTTTGTGAGGTTTCTCAGCCTCATAATGGCTTCCTTCACTTTCTTTGGCTCTTTCAACTCTGATCTTCATGTTGACAAACACCAATAACAGACTCCAATGACAATAAACAGCCTAGAATCTGGACAAGATACTGAAAGCTTTCTTATACCAGCTATGTATAGAAATTGATGTAATTCCTACACACATCACCCAAAATGGATGTAAATATCTGCAAGTTAATGGTGGCAGTCTGCACTTTATCATATTCATTGTTTCATTTTAAATCCATTGTGCAGGAGTACAGAACCAAAAGAACAGAAATAGTACCACTGTCCAAATACTTACAGACTGCACTATATCTACTAACAGTCTGAATAGCTTTAGTTCCCCTGCCAAACCCTGGGCTGTTGTTCTTGCATGCTTTGACTTTCTGACTAACAGTAGGGGACACTATGTCCGCATCTACTCCCATAGAGAGGAATGACAAAAGACCTGTCGCAAAGGGGAACCTATCGAAATCGGAGGACACTCCCAGTAGGAAGTCCCATGTACCTCCCAAAAGGAGCGGCGGGGCTTCAGGCACAGCGGCAAGGAAAGAGGCAGCTAGTAATGGCAAAAAGTTGCCAAAAGGTGGCGGTAAGCAGCCCTCTACCCCACCCTCCAAACGAAACCCCCCAAGCAATAGAAGTGGGACCGGTGAGTATTAGTAGTGGCCAGCACAGCGGCCCTCTTTCTGCATGACGTGGTTCTTCGCATGCAAATTGGTCCCAGTCCACCTTTGACCTCAACTATCATTTTGTTGCTTTTATGCCTATCCCAACATACATTGGGCGAAAGGCAGGAATACACCCTGGACAGGTCGTCAGTTCATTGCAGGGCACACACACCATTCACTCACACACTCATACCCATGGTAGACATGCAGCCTGACCTGTATGTCTTTGGACTGTGGGAGGAAACCGGAGTACCCGGAGGAAACCCATGCAAACACAGGGAGAACATGTAAACTCCACACAGAGAGGCCCCGGCCGACCAGGATTTAAATCCAGGACCTCCTTGCTGTGAGGCGGCAGTGCTACCCACTGCACCATCCTTGCTGCCCCGCTTTTATGTCAGTGATTTAGAATATGCCATATTATGTGGAGTCCTATGTTATTCAGAAGGGAAAAAATCATCACAACTAGTCAATTAAAGCAAGGACCATCAATCATAATGAATAAGGAAGTGGAGAAAGTTATGCTGTTTGTGATTCTGTTATTTATAGCTAGATGTGTTAAACTACTTAGGAAATGGCACATTTGGGTATCAGACTACCCAATTTTTAGGTGAGAAAAAGTATTGGAACAGAGAGTATTTCAGTAAATGTAAGTAAATAACACTTTTCTTGATGGCATATCCCTTGATTGCAATAACTGCACCAAGTCTGTGACACATTGACCTCACCAAACTGTCGCATTCTTCTTTTGTGATGCTTTTCCAGGCTTTTACTGCAGCCCCTTTCAGTTGTTTTAGGGGGGTTTTCCCTTCCATCTCCTCTTCAGGAGGTGAAATACATGCTCAATTGGGTGAAGGTCTGGTCTGGTGATTGACTTGACTAGTCCAAAACTTTTTCTCCCCAATTAAGTCCTTTGTTGTGTTGGCAGTGTGTTTCGGGTCATTGCCTTGCTGCATGATGAAGTTCTGTAAGTTGGCAGACAGAATGTTTTTGTAGACTTCTGAATGCATCCTGCTTCTACCATCATGAGTTACATCATCAATAAATATTAGTGAGTCCTCTCCAGAAGCAGCAATGCAAGCCCAAGCCATGACACTTCCTCCACCGTGCTTCACAGATGAGGTTGTATGTTTTGTATGTTGTACATGATCCTAATTTCAGCTTTTATTTCCTGGTATTTTTATTTAGATGTGTCAACCAACTTAGAACATATCACCTTTTGTATCAGACCAGTCCATTTTTAGGTGAGCAAAAGTATTGGAACATGTGACTGACAGGTGTTTCTTGTCGCCAAGATGTGTCCTGTTAGATTTATTGGTTAAACAATAAATAGTTCTGAATGTCTACTCTTGGTTTTAGCCTTGGGTTTTGCCTGTAAAGACTGCATTTGTGTTAGAGAAGATAAACCAACATGAAGACCAGAGAGCTGTCTTTCTGATAAAATCAAGCCAGTTTGGAACTTAGAAAAAAGGGAAATCCATTGCATGAGCATTGGGGATCGCTTGTACAACAACTTGGAACGTCCTGAAAAAGATCAAAACTACTGGCGTTCAGAGCATCAGACGTCAAACAGGTCGACCAAGGAAAACAACAGCAGTCCATGACAGAAACAGCTGTGAAGAAAAACCCCAAAACATCAGTCAGTGACATCACAAAGGACAGGACAGGGGTGACGGTATCTCAATTAACCATTCGAAGAAGACTTAGAGAGCAGCAATATAGAGGCTATATCACAAGATGCAAACCACTCATCAGAAGTAAGAAACGGAAGTCAAGATTACAATTTGCAAAGAAGTGCATTGTTGAGCCATAAAAGGTCTGGAACAAAGTTTTATGGACTGATGAGACCAAAATTAACCTCTACTATAGTGATGGAAAGGCCAGAGTGTGGAGATGCTCATGATCCAAAACATACGAGCTCACCTGTGAAGCACGGTGGAGGAAGTGTCATGGCTTGGGATTGCATGGCTGCTTCTGGAGAGGGCTCACTAATCTTTATTGATGATGTAACTCATGATGGTAGAAGCAGGATGCATTCAGAAGTCTACATTCTCTCTGCCAACTTAGAGAAATGTGTTCAAACTAATTAGGTGAAACTTCATTATGCAGCAAGACAATGACCCAAAACACACTGCCAACACAACAAATGACTTCATTAGAGAGGACTGGACAAGTCAATAACCAGATGTTAACCCAATTGAGCATACATTTCACCTACTGAAGAGAGGATTGAAGGGAAAAACCTCTCGGAAACAAGTAAACAAGGCTGCAGTAAAAGCCTGAAAAAGCATCACAAAAAAAAGAATGCAACAGTTTGGTGATGTCAATGGGTCATAGGCTTGATGCAGTTATTGCAGGCAAGGGATATGCTACCAAATATGAAGTGTTATTTACTTACATTTACTTAAATGCTCTCTGTTCCAATATTTTTGCTCACGTAAACATTGTGTGGTCTGATACCAAAACACGCCCACTGATATTTTATTTGGCAGAATCCAGCACATTTGCCACCTGCACCACCCACTTTGAGCCTTGTGCTTCTCGCCCAGAAAATACCAGCACAGTCAGTAGCCACACCAAAGTGCGCCTTGCCTTGCTTGCCATGCGCAATGCAAGGGTGATTTTGGAAAATACGGCTTGAGAACATCATTTCTTTTTCAGATTCCTGTAAAGGATAAAAGATCCAAAAAATGCTTTTCCTTCTGTAGTCAACAAGATTACTTTTTTTGTATTTTATTTCTTGGAATGTCCCTCGACACAGATAACATGAAATACAGTCATCATGAATGTATCATTCATGCAAAAATGGGGGGGGAATTTCAATACAGAAATAACATGATTCAGTAAAACATGGTTTCAAATTAATGTAATCCTTCGTTATGAGATTTGATTCCAAATTGCAAATTGAATCAACTGGGTCAAAGCCAAAAAAATAGCATGTATTCTTTGTTGTTATTATTTTCTTTTGTGGCTGTGCTGTTCCAGAATGTGCTTCCTAAAAAATTCTAATTATCTTTTGACAACAGCCAAATCCTTGCATCCTAAGAAATCAGCGGGTGCATCCAAGAATACGACCCAGCTTTCGACATTGCCCTCCTCCTTCCCAGCAGCACGGAGCAGAGACTCCAAGGAAGGAACTATGGCTAAGGGTGAAGGTTCAGGCCCTGCAAAGACAGTGAAGAAACGGGGCAAAGGAACGGACCCCATCAGATTCTCAGGTTCACCGAAAGCCGCTCCTGAGCCAGAGAGCCAATCTACAGATGGCTTGAAGCCAGCTGCCCAGGAAGAGGTCCATGGAAAATCTAAAGCCCCAGGTTTGGAGGAGAAGCCCAAGCAGGATGAGCTGATGCTGACCGCGGAGGACCCCAGGTCACCCCTGGAGGAGATGGGTGAGGAGTTGTCCAATAGCCAAAGTATCGTGGAGGACACTACTTTCACCGAGTCCCCCAGTGAGGTCTCCTCAGATGGTTCTGAGGAGCTCCTGGGAGAGTCCGGGGATGGCGATGGTGAGGGATGTCAATCGAGCAGCGTGGAGAGCCCCACAGAGAGGCCCCAACAGTGAGTATGATTAGATCACATTGCGCTTCTGCTGCAATGGCTTTATGCACCAATTGTTGTTTTGGTGGAAGTGGGTTTAGATCAGTTGTTGACCGCTGTAAGGAAACTTTAGGATTTTTAGGAATTTGGAATTCCATATCCTGCTAAGAGGATGGTGATGAATCTTATGTGGACATAAGCAAAGGAACAGGCCAGTGCAACTCTTTGAATGCAAGTTAAATCTGAAAACATTCCTATTGACCCATTACGATTTCTTCATGTTCAGGGCATGCAATCCTGGGAAAGAATAATTTCATATTGAATATTTAAAAAAAGGATATTAAAAAAAAAAATTAGTATCTATTTGCAAAAACTTTGATCCAGGTCTGCAGCAATTGAAATTTAGGAGAGATACTTGGATTTAAGCATTCACAATTTTAGAAATAATGACTCTAATGATGCTGGCACTACAGTGAATCAAAGGAAGATGATGGTGTTATTTCTGGTTTACCTGTCAGAATGTACCTGGATCATATCAAGTAAAAAAAGTGTACTGCAGAGAAAACAGTTTAAAATTAAATCTGATGCAGATTGCATTTTAAAAGTCCAAGGTATATACAAGTTATAAGTTCTTTTGACATGGATCATTGAACTGTATTTCCAAGAATGTTGCTAGATAATATGATGTGTCCATGATATTCTGGGCTGTTAACCTTGTTTTTATGATGCTGCATTTTAACAATAAAATTTAAAACAAAATGTAAACGGGTTACAATGAGTATACCATAATCAAAATTTGTTGAGAGCTAGAACTAGTACCTGGAATTTTCTTTAAACTATAAGTAATTAAAAACCACATTTCATTAACTACATGATTCTTAACACTTAGGAAAAACGTAATCAGAAAATCATATATATGTATAGACAGACGATGGCTTTGTATTTTGTATTATTTTCATTTTGGCAAAATGAGTTTCAATAAGTATAACTATTAAATGAAAAACACATGCAAGCAAACAATTTTCATGGATTTACAATTTTTGATGAAAGATTTGTATTCTGTCATTCTGTAATGAGTATTCATTGAACAGCACTGGAATCGAATGTTTTCCTTATGATTAATACATGCATCCATGTTTTGGTGGAGAAACTACAAAACACAAACACAAAAACTTTTGGCCCTGAGATGCAAATGCAACATACTAAAACAAAAAGGAGTGGTCCAGAAGTGCAAGTGTTTGTTCGTGTTTACACTTCTTGTTTTTGTGTGTTGCATCTGCACCTCAGGGCGACTAATTTTTGTATGTTAGTGTTTTGCACCCCAGGGCTGCTCCTTTTAGTTTTTGTATGTTGTATTTGAACTGCAGGGCCAAAAGCTTCTGTTTTTTGTATTTGTGTTTTGCACTTCAGGACTGCGTGTTTTTTTTTTTTTATTGTATGTTGCATCTGCACCTCGGGACCACGCCTTTTTGTTTTTGTGTTTTGCACTTCAGATCCACTGGATGAAACTAAGAAACTAGCAAATCTAAATCCAATAAATCACTTGAATATTAAAACAATCTAAATATTTAGCCATGCCCATGACAAATACATTTTGTAGCACAAACTTAATGGGTCTACCCCTGGAAATACAATTTTGCAATACAAGCCAGTAGCATAATGGACATTATTCAGGCTTTCTTAATGGTCTTGAGGATTTTTTCATGTCTTAATTTCCCAGAGTGGCAAAACAAAACATTTATCAAATAGTGTGGCCTATCAGTATTCTAAAGCTAATTATTGGAAAGGAGATTTGTTCCTGTCCCTGTGTTAAGTGTAAAGTGGAAAGCTTGATAAGCTTGCAACACCTGTAAGTAAGTCAGCTGTAAAACTGGCTTTAGGCACCCAAAAAAGTGCATTTGTGTGAACACAAGGAAAAGTCAACTTTGTTTACAGAAGATCAAAACATGTCCCACCCCTAGTTCTGTTCTTATTTTCCACCTTACATCGCAGAACACAACACTGTTAAATATGTATTAAGACAGCTGATCGCTGTTCTAATGCTTTCTGGGCAAGCCAAGTGCTTATTTATTACATTTACAACATCATCTCTACCACTTATTTAGTATGGAGAGTTTTACCCGACACCACTAATTCACAAGCCTCTCTGTTTCCTTCAGGGTCATAAGTGAAGTGGGGGGTGACGAACAGAGGACCCAAGTTACAATCCCAGACAGCCCTGACGTCACGATAATCCCCGACAGCAACAGGGAGTCCCATACCAGTGACTCGGACTCTGATGGCCCCATCCTCTACAGAGATGAGGAGGAGGAGGATGAAGAAGATGAGTACACTTCAAGTACGAAACTTCCCTCTGATAACAGATTATTTTTCATCTGATCGGTAGCCCCGAGCCAAGATTATGCCAATTAAATTTAAAAAATCAGTCAATATATGGGAGTGACATAAATATCAAAGAGAATATGTTTTTTATCTTAATGTAACACATTCTTTTCAATATATTGCACAATGAAGTTCTTCAGTCATGGTGGCATGTTAGAATGATCTTTGTTGATCCCAGTTTTCTACAAGTACCATCCTCTCTGTTGTTCGTCTGTGGCTAAAATACGTAGAACTGGTAAAGCTCTCCTGATCTTGCTGCCACATGGCCTGATGCCATGAATACTTGTTCTGCATCAGACATCAAAGGCAAGGATGCCTTTCCTTTTATGTAGGAACTCAGGAAATGCCAAGACGCGACACACTGTACACACGCCAGGGGATTTCATGTGCAAAAGACTGTTGTGCTTGGCCTTTTTTTTCTTTGTTCCTTTCAGTTCTGCACAGATTTTTAGAAGTCCCAGCCTTTCCCACAAGAAAACAACAACAACAATAATAATAATAATAATAATAATAATAATAATAATAATAATAATCATTTCAATACAGTGCATTCCATAATTATTTGGACAGTGGTACAATTTCTGTTCTTTTGCCTCTGGACTCCAGCACATTGGATTTGAAGGAAGCCATGAATGAGGTTAAAGTGCAGACTAACACCTTCAATTTAAGGGCATTTACATCCATATCAGGTGATTGGTGGTGGAATTACATCCCTAGTCCCCCCATTTTAGGTTACCAAAAGTATTTGGACAGTTGGCTTCTCAGCTGTTTCTGATTAGTCAGGTGTATTCAGGCAATTCTTGGTGCAGGTATAGGAAGGCTTTCATTATTTACTGTTGATTCTAGGCTTTTGATTGCCTTTGGAGTCTGTTATTAGCAATTGTCAACATTAGTACCAGAGTTGCGGCAATGATAGTCAAGGAAGCCAATATGAAGCTGAGCAATAAGAAAAAAACAAAGTAAATAAATAAAAGGCCAAACAACAGACGAAAACAGAATAGAACAAAATAAACTGTTTGGAATAAGAATAAGAATAAAGAGAGCATTGGAGAGCAATCATTGCCTTACTGTGAAATAAAGCACTGTTCAATGAGTTATGAGGCATTTGATTGAACTAAGCTGCTTCTGTACACTAAGATGCAATCTGCACCTGTGACTGTCATACATGCCCAAACTATGACACCCCCACCACCATGTTTTACTTATGAGGGGGTGGGGGGTGCTTTGGTTCTTGGGCAGTTCTTTTTAACCTCCACACTTTGACTTGTTTCAATGTCAAGAATAAGATGGCGAGAGCAATCTGTAGCCTCTGTAGATCTGTTTGCAGAGTCTTCTGCAGAGAGTAGTCACTGACACATCCACGCCTGCCTCCTGAAGATTGTTTCTGATCTGTCTCGACAAGTATTTGTGTTTTTTTTCTTCATTATGCCGAGAATTCTTTGGTTGTCAACTTGGTCTTCCTTGGCCTACCAACCCCTTTGCAAATTGTATTTTAAGAAGCCTATCGATCTTTTTTATTCATACCAGCTTCCTGGTCTGTCATTGGCACAACTCTTCCTCATGTTTTGTTTTTGTTTTGTTGTTTTGCAGTAGTATACACATACATACACGCATACAACAGTAATAAAATAATAGTTATCATCAACTCTCTGAGAACAAGAAAAAAAATAACAATAGGCATGACACTAGCAAAAGGGGGATAAGTGCTGGGTAGTAAGTATATATAATAATAATGTTCTAAAAATAATATTAATAGGTGGGCCGTGGTGGCGCAACAGGCTAAGATGCAGCGGACACCAAGGACCAGGGTTCGATTCCCGCTCCTGCGGGAGAGTTTGGCTCTCGTGGAGCAGCATAATTGGCTCGCTGCTCCAGAGGGAGGGACTTGGCAGGGTTAGTGGATCGCGCTGCCATAATAACACGCCTCGGAATCACGGTCACGAGCATGAGACGAGACGGCTTGAAGAAGGTGTGTTGTTCTCAGATCGCCAGATCCCTTCGGGCCGTTGAGGGGTGTGGCCGGTGTATCCCCCAGCTAACTCTAATTGGATTAGATAGGGTACAATTGGCTACCAAATTGGGAGAAAAAGGGAAACATTAAAAAAAAATAATAATAATAATAATAATAATAGCAGCAATAGTAATATTACCATGAAACAAATTAAATATTATTATTGTGGTCATACAGGTTCATCCCACTAGGAAGAGCACAGAAAATTATTGTTTATGAGGAATTGTAGGCTATAGTGGGGTGGAGTTTTTTGATCTGCAGTTGGACTGCGCATAGAGGCATTGACTTTACTGGCTAAGGATGGCGTTTGTTATTTTTGGGCATTCTTATATGTGACTATGGATGCGTGAGTGGGTTAGTGAATATTGTATTGTATATCATCATGCGGTGGTGGGGTATCTTGTGCTGGTAGGGGTGTAAAACTGAATGGGGCCCAATGATGATTAGAGGTAAACTTTGTTATTGCCTTCATTCTTTCCAATGTAATGTGTGCTGATAGTAGGTGGAGCCACTGCTTTACTGAGAGGTTGTGTCTGGTTTTCCAATTAAGGAGAATGGTTTTCTTAGCAATTGTTAAGGCAATCAAAGTTGGTTGTCTATGGCTGAGTGGCGGTTCAACTGCGGAAAGGTCTCCTAAGAGGCAAACAGATGGGGAGACTGGAATGCTGTGACCAAGAGTGGAGAATAGTTTGAGTGTAATGTTTGTCCAGAATGATTGTATGGGTGGGCAGAGCCAGGTTGCATGGTGGGAGTCATCTATGGTGTGTAGTGTACAGTGTATGCAAGTGTCATTGTCCCATTTTGTGCATTTTGAGTGTAGTGGACTCTGTAGGATTTTATACTGAATTAGTTGTATTTTAGTGTTGGAGGACATTGAGAAAATGTTCCACATTTGTTTCCAATAGTTTCCAATTTCAGTAGCGAGTATTGCAGGAAGCTGTTACCACCGATATCATACCTTTGTCTTTGTGACTCGTGTGGTATTAGTGAATGGTCTTCAAGTAAGTGTCCGAGATGTTGCCTGATTTCTTCCATGAGTTGAATGTTAGAGGTTTATTTTTAATTTGAATGTCTGGATTATGCCATATCGGTGTGAATTTATTTTGGATCAGTAGATGACCTGTGATTTGGTTGAGTCACGGCAATGAAAGGGTTTTTTAATTGACTGTGAGAGAAATGGGAAAAAATATTTTCCTCATATTGATAAATGCCAATAATAGACTCCAAAGCCTAGATTCAAGACTGAAACTTTCTTATACCTGCACTAAGAAAACAATGGAATAAGCCTGATAAGCCTGATCAGAAACAGCAGACAATACAACCATCTGATTGCTTTTAGTCCCCTAAAATGGGGGGACCAATGTATTTAAAGGGTTGTGATTCCTCGTCATCACCCAATATGAATGTCAATACCCTAAAATTAAAGGTTTAATTGACACTTTAGCCTCATATTCAGTAATATATTTCACATCCAATGTACTGGACTACAGAGCCAAAAGTGAACATCATGAGGCTGAAAAATCTGAATAAATTGATCAGAGGCATAGCCAGAACATAATTGTTTTCTATTGTGAAGAAACACCTTTTCAACTGTTGCACAGATCAATAACAAGATCATGTGTCAAGGATGTTCGCCAACTGTGTACAGTTGAGGCCAAAATTATTAGCCCCCCTTGTGAAATCAGACAAAACCTTTGATTTCTCCATGGAAATGACCATTAACAACAAGTGTTTATAGTTTGTTTGTTTCTAAAATATCAAAGACAAAATACCCACTAAGTTTGATTAGAATATTTTATTGATGCACTGAGTTGAAACAAGAAAAGGCAAAAATGACACAGCCAAAATTATTAGCCCCCTGGCCATTAATAGTCAATAGTGTACCCTTTCTGGGCCACAACTGACAACAACCTTTTAGAGGAGTTCTTCACCAGGTTGGCACATGTCTCTTGAGGGATTTTGGCCCATTCTTCCATTGCAAATTGTTCCAGCTGGTCCAAATTGCGTGGTTTCCGAGCATGGACATTCACTTCGAGCACCAGCCACAGATTCTCAATAGGATTGAGATCTGGGCTCTGTGCGGGCCACTCCAGAACCTTGGTTTTGGTGTCCTTTAATAACTGTTGAACCAATTTTTAGGTATGCTTTGGATCATTGTCTTGTTGGAAGACCCAGCGACGACCTAAACCTAGATTAAGAGCAGATTTCTTTATATTATCATATTATTTTTTCATGATGCCATGCACCCGAACAAGGCTCCCTGTGCCTGAGGCTGCAAAACAGCCCCACAGCATGATGCTCCCACCACCATGTTTAACTGTGGGAACTGTGTTCTTAGGGTTGAAGGCCTCGCCCTTTCTTCGCCAAACATAAGCAACATCCATGTGCCCAAACAGTTCCAGTTTAGTCTCATCAGACCAAAGGACAGACTTCCAGAACTCACCTTTACCTTTCAGAATTTGTCACCTTGTACTTAGCAATGATGCAATGTACAGCTGTTCTAGACACTGTAAAATGCTTGGAAATGGCAGTATAGCCTTCCCCCTTATGAGCCTCCACTATCTTCTTTCTGAGCTCAAGACTGATTTCCTTTGTCTTTGGCATGGTGAGTAAGAGTAGTCCCTCTCAATGTGTTCAAGTGCCCTGTTCTTTGGAGTCCCTTAAGTAAAGCTCAATGCTGATTGAATGCTCAGGTGTTGTTGGGAAGCTAATTGACTGCACAGGGGTGGTTTGAAAGCTAATTGGTTGATTGTATGTGTTTTGAAGCAAAAATGCACATGGGGGCTAATATTTTTGACCACCCCATTGTTCACTATATTTGATATAAAGCAAGCCTAAAAATGTATTTTACATTCCAAAATGTACCAAAAGCTACTAAATAGCACTGGTGAATGTTTGATTATATCAAGTTTTAGCAATAATGCAAGCATTGGCCAGAATTTTAGTATAATATATTTATAATTATAATTTATAATTCCTGGGGGGCTAATAATTTTGGCCTCAACTGTATATCCAAAGTCTCAACCAAAGCATGGCGATATTCTGGGTGCAAGTGGCATCATTGTTAAAACAATGTTGCAACAATATATAACAAGGTATTGGTTGTGAATAACCGTAGTGTTATGTTTAGAAAGACGTTGTTCAGTTTTTTGATTGTACGTTTTTCACATGTATCTGGAGCAGTTATCGAGAAAACTTCAGAAATCAGAAATCAGAAATCTCAGTGAAACTATATGGATGGATAAATAGCGCTCCAGAAGAGTAAGAATTGCTAAATGTTTGGGTGAACTGACCCTTTAAACGTCATATTCTTTGTTTCATTTCAAATCCAATGTGCTGGAATACACAGCCAAAACAACTAAAATTGTCTCCCTCCTAATACTTTTATATTTAACTGTTTGCATGAAATTACAGCCAGAAATAATATTTATTAATCAAGATACTTGTTCAAACTGATTTATATCCCATCTTGAATGTATCATCCTGTTTTTTATTTTCTCTTGATATGTGCTATTTTCTCCACATTTCTCCTTGTTCATATCATATGCCCATGCTATAGGGATCATCAATTCTGGCCCTCAAATCCAAATCCAACCCTAGTTTTCTTTTCCCCGGGTTATTAACTGAACAATTAGCTGATTTACTGATTGGTGAGACTGGCCAAACTGTCTTCTCACCTGACTCCCAGGTAAAGGGAAGGTGGAAAACCAGCAGTGATCGCCCCTGGAGGACCATTTCAATGATCCCTGCTGTAGGACCTTCTTGCTTCAGGTGGCTCTGAAATGCTAGACCCCACCTTGTAACCTTCTCATCCATCCTGCAGGCTCTCTTGCCAGTAAGATCCGGCGTAGGGACACACTAGCAATCAAATTGGGGAACCGGCCCAGCAAGAGGGAGCTGGAGGAGAAGAATATCCTGCCCTGCACATCGGAGACAGAGCGGCATGAACTAAGGCAGCAGATTGGCTGCAAGTTGGTGAGGTGAGCTTTCCCCCCATGGCCTTTGCTGGGCTTCAGCCCCAAGCTAGTGTAGTGTAGTGTAGTGGCATATATACCTTGTAGCTATCTAACTTTCTGCTAGCTATATGCCACTACACTTATGTACTGTATAGTTTCAGTGTAAACTTTGTAGATTCATAACAGCCAGCTGCCATATAGATCCATTTATTTGGATAAATTGGGGCTTACCATGCATTGTGTGTTCTGTATTTTTAGTGATTACAGACATTATCTAAAAATTAGTCAACTAATGGAAAGGATTTTTTAAATTACTGGAATACTGGAATGCTCACTAAGATGGGTATACACCGCGATTTTCTGCCATAATTTAGCTGTCTCCAAAATTAGTGAATCGTAGAATAATTATTTAGCCAAAATTACAGTCTTGGATTTCTGTGTGATTTAGTGAATCACAGCCTCCGAAGGAGTACCAGATATGCATTGAAGACAGCAAACGTTGGTGGCGAACTATGTTTGCAGCAAATGGTTACTGTTGAATGACTTAAATTAACATTCCAATTAGTTTGACACCAACGTCTTTTTAATACAAACGGATGCGACTTTGGTCTAACAATGCCAGATAGTTGATTTGTTGCTTACCCGTGATTTATTTTTAAAGGTAAGAACAAATATTACATAGATTTAAGTGTATTATAACAGCCAAATAATTGTCAACCTTTGTTCTCTCTGCATCTCATTTTTGTTCGCCACACACTACCTTTCAAACTGTTCGCTAACATTCGTGGTGAACAGAAGAAAGTAACAATGTGTTGGCTTAACGTTAGCTAGCGTTTTCCATTTTGAACGAAAGTCTGGATTGCCACTTCACTATTGTAAAGGGGTTACCGGTTGAGTAACTGCAGTGGAAAATCGATGAGGCCTAGGTTCTGATTACGAAATGATTGTCTTCCCTACAGGCGATTAAGTCAAAGGCCCACCACAGAAGAGTTGGAGCAGAGAAACATTCTTAAACGTGAGTTAACTCCACCTGAGTAGAGTTTTGTCAGTATGATGATGTTGATCGGCTTTGATATTTAAAATTTGACTTTGGGTTTACCTGTGGCCTCCTGTAATGTAGAAGTGGAGCACTTTTACATCCATTTTATTTGTAAACCTCAAAAAGTTTAAAACCTTCAAATTGCTGTGTATAATTTGCTCATTTAAAATTTAGAATGTGTATTGCAGTTTCCATATTGAATCCGTGCAAAAGATCAATTGATCAATTCCTGCTGTGCTTGTTTTGCTTGTATTTGATACCTAGAGGTCACAGTGGAAAGTTGTGGGGGAGAAGTAGGTCTTGAAATACAAATTCCATTTCATGCTTTTAACTATGTCAATATGAGGCCCATTGCATTCCATTAAATGTATTCACTTACTGATATAGGAATTTAATAAAGTTCAAAGCACTCTTGTAGGAGGAAGATGAATTGAAATGCCTTTAAGTAAACCCAGTTTAATCCCCTTGCATTGTGATGTCCGTCTGTGCTAGCTTTTTCTGCTAAAGCTGCCCCTTTGTTCAATTAGCACCCTGTTAATTACTGTATGTGGCTTTTTCCAGAGCTTGAAGATAGCCATATATTTTTCTCTGAGCGTGCTATGATTGTCTTGGTTTTTTACTGTAAATTTGATTTACCAAATACAACATGCCCAGTTTCCTCACCTGTTGTTTATTCTGGGAACCATTTGACAAATGGTTGACACATTGCTCAAAATTTTTTCAACCCAGTTTAAGATGAAAAGGGAGCAGTTGCATCAGCTCTGTATCCCATAGTTTTATCGTTATATTGTAACATTACAGGGGCTGTAAAAAAATAAAAAGCTGTACTGTATGTCATGCAAATTAAACTCTTTCCAGCAAGGTTTCAACACTTAGGATAGGAGTATAGGAGTTGCATAGGGCTGAATAATTTCATTTCCTGTTTATGTACTTTTTTTGTATACATTTTCTGAAAAAGGCCCTGCCATCTAATTTTAGCTTAGGTAAGCAATGCATTAAGGACAGTCACTTAAGTGCAGACAGAAATGTATGCCCAGCTACAGATCAATGACAGTTTGCTTACCTCATATTCTTGTTGGAGGATCAATATTGTTTAATGTGTTCTCTTGGATTCATTCCCTTTAAAAGAAAAATGCTCATAAGGGGCAGTAGGTGAACATGCCATTGGAAGCATTTGGAGGTTTGCATTGTATTGTACTCCAAGGAAGTGAATACTGGATCACATGCAGGTGGATTTAGGGTCATAGCCGTCTTCAAATAAACAGGTGTACGCTAGTGGCCATAACATGAAACCACTTCAACTATAACCACAACTTCAAATAAGACCCAGTCGAGTCAAAAGTGATGTGTTAATTAAGCAGGCGTTTATTAACAGCAGAGTAAGGAGTTAGCCTAAAGTTATTAGCTATTAGCCTAGCTTATATCTAACCATATATAGCTATAAGCTTAGCACAGTTTGCAGTGTCTGACCGGGTAATCAGTGGAAGAACCCACGCCAGAGATGGAATTGGCCCTCGGTTTAAAAGACCTGGAATGTCATCCTTTCCACCTACAGGGGAGACGGAAACAAGCGCGACAGCCAGCGGCACACAAAGTCCCACAATACACAAAAATAAATACACTTGGACATAACACAGTACAAACGATTCACTAAATGATGATGGGGTCCCAACTGTAGTCTCTCAAAATGTAATTTTGTTCAATGTCTACAGTGATGTGATGGTGATTGGGCAGTGTTTCTTCTACAGTGTTTTAGGCTTGAGATCCCCAGGCTGGTGTTTAATTGTAGGATGCCTGGAACTACAAACCACACATGAATTTTAAAGAAAATCAAGATGACATTCTGAGTAAAGGGGTTGTATTTATTTATTAAGTACGTTGGATGGACTTGATGTGGGAAATATGAGATACAAATCCTGTAGGTGGATTTGAATCGTTTTAAGCTGTTATAGATTCAAGCTTTTGCCGAACAAACAACTGAATGTAAGGCATGGACTGCAACTAGTTTTGGATGTTTATGACGTTATTAGGAAGTTTATTTATGGGTATATTTATCCATCAGTCATGGAAGGTGTATGTGTTGACATTTAGTTTCATTACAGAGAAAAATGAGGAAGAAGAACAAGAAGCCAAGCAAGAAATTAAACGAAGGCTATCTCGAAAGGTACATATAGTTTTTAGTCACACGGTAATGTGTAATTCAGTGAACCATCATCTCCTGGAATTATATACAGAAGGGGGCATAATCTTAATCGTATTTGATATAAAGCATGTATATAAATAAATAAAAAATTGTTTTGGTTGGCAGCATTTGTTTTCTTCTTAAGTGCTCAATCCAATTTAATCTATTATTATTAATAATAATAATAATAATAATAATAATTATTATTATTATTATTATTATGGTTATTATGGTTATTATTATTATGGTTTTCCTGTAATGAGTACTCGTAGTCATTCAGCATTATGGTGCTTATGTAAAAGACTGCCTCCAGTTGTGTTTAACAGCAAACTGCATACCATGCTGTCAGGCTCAATCTGTCCTGGTTACATGTGCTCTTCTGTGATACAAAGCACCCTCTGCTGGTGTGTGGGCACTGCTGGTGTGGGCACTCTGCTGGTGTGTGGTAGCAGTGTTCTTACTTAAAGTATAAAATGGCTATTGTTTGTTTACATATGGTATGATAAATATTGTTAGCAGTAAGTCAACAGGTATAATATTCATCATTTTATTTTGGTGACAAGGCAGCCAACACCATGACAGTTTGAGGAGAGAAATTGCCTTATTACCCAAGAAAGATATGCAGCATGTCAAGATTTCTTTCACGTATTCAGTTTAAATTAGCACTGCAGCAAAATGGTCAACATGGAAAGCAGTCAAACTTTACCCTGCTTTTATCTGTCATGCCAAATGTATTGATCATGTACTTCTATATATGAAACTGAGTTCATCCTACATACTTCATAAAATGTATCCTCATTAACCTGTATTTATCCTCATGCACTTAATTTATGACAGTTTATACTGTATCACCTGCCTTAATATCTGTGGGAATTTGACATTACGGCAGCATGGATGGTGCAGTGGGTAGCACTGCCGCCTCACAGCAAGGAGGTCCTGGGTTCGAATCCCCGTCCGCCGGGGCCTCTCTGTGCGGAGTTTGCATGTTCTCCCCGAGTTTGCATGTTCTCCCCGTGTTTGCATGGGATTCCTCCGGGTACTCCGGTTTCCTCCCACAGTCCAAAGACATGCAGGTTAGGCTGATTGGAGAGTCTAAATTGCCCATAGGTGTGAGTGTGTGAGTGAATGGTGTGTGTGCCCTGCGATGGACTGGCGACCTGTCCAGGGTGTATTCCTGCCTTTCGCCCAATGTATGCTGGGATAGGCTCCAGCCCCCCTGCGACCCTGTTCAGGATAAGCGGGTTAGGATAATGAATGAATGAATGAATGAATGAATTTGACATTACATTACATTAATGGCATTTGGCAGACGCTCTTATCCAGAGCGATGTACAACAAAGTGCAAAGTGCATAACCATTTTACTGCAATGCAGTGAGGCTTTTTGCTTAAGGAACATAATTTATTTTAAATCCAGCCTTCATCCAGCAAACCAGATTCTAATCTCTGGACACTACTTCACACTGTTCGATGTGCCTGTTGATGCCTGACTGTGCGGGAAAGGATTCCCTCCCATACTTGCAGCTTACAGCCAATGAAGACTGCCCTCTCCTGCTTTGGTACAGCTTAGTGTGCGGCCCACAGTGGCGGAGCTGGTGGCCAGGCGGATCCTGCGATTTAATGAGTATGTGGAGGTCACAGACGCCAAGGACTATGACCGTCGTGCAGACAAACCTTGGACCAGGTTGACACCGGCCGATAAAGTAAGCTCTGTGAGGTTACCCGAAATGCCCCCTCCCCCTTGTGGTGTTCCTGAACATAGGGCAGGTCTTGCAACACCTGTACCAGAACACCAGGCTCTTCAGATGAGCAGTCTGATATGTGCAGTGACCTAGCCCTGACCATGGCCACATGCTCCTAGAACCTTTTCTGGTCTTAATCATTTTCTTCTCTCCACAGGCTGCTATTCGAAAAGAGCTGAACGAATTTAAAAGCAAGGAAATGGAAGTGCACGAGGAGAGCAAACAGTTCACGAGGTAAACTAATTATAGTATTAATAAAATAATAATGCATACATTACAATAATGTGTCTTTTGGCGATTTCTATATCCATGGTAACCTAAATGATGTTTTGCATATTAGCCGGTGATATATTTCAGCTACAAGGTGTCTTGCTGTTGCAGTGTCCCATGGCATTCGAACCTTGAACCGTCTGGTTAAAATGACACCACCACCCTATATTTTTGTCTTATGCGGTTTCATTTAAGCCATATCTCCTAATGAACAAAATACAAGATAAGCCAGTAAGTGCCCCTCAATCATTAATTCCCAAAAGTGCTTTTTCAAAACCTACCGAATTGCACATACTCATGAAACATCCCTAAGTATTTTGAGAAACATTTCCAATGTCAGCCACAAGTCTCATTGTTTTCTGTCTTTCACATCTCTTGACAGGTTCCATCGCCCCTGATGCCTGGCTTTTCGAGCCCCAAGGACACCACACACAATCCTGCTGGGGGGAGGTGGGGGGCACCAAACCATGACTCTCTGACCTGGGCCTCACACACTGGAAGCTTCTGCTACAGACTCTGCTGGGCTTTGGCCTGGAAAAAGAGACAGTCTCCAGCTCTGAAAATCAATGGCTGAAGACATCATTGCCTGGCTAAGACTGTGTATCTTGTGCCTTGTCCCTTTGCTGGGCACTAAACGTTAAAGAAGCCAACACAGACACGGGAATGAGCTGGACGACTATTTTAACGACCTGCATTATTTTATTGCTGTCTCTCGGAAGCTATAATGCTGTAACTGATTCAACGACGATAAGCAATGCACATGTATATGTACACATCCCTTATGTTTTTAAGAAATCTTAACAGTATGGAAGAATATAAATGTGTAAATATTCGCATTTCATTTATTTGCTATGAAAAGTACCGCACACCGTGTCTGTGAGCGTGAACCACGTGTTCAACAGGAGATGCATGCTGAGCATTAATACTTGTCCATGAGTGTTAATCAAAAATAATGATAGGGTATTCGTCAATGTGAATTTGCACCATGCCTCAAGAAAAGAGGAGTATATATGTCGCGTCATAGAACTGTATTCCTGTATGGCCATAATATTACATATCTACTGCACTGGGAGAAGGTAAAGCAAATTGTTTTTTCTTGTCCCTATCAAGGCAAGCCATCCTGAGTTTCCTCATTTTATTTTAAGCTGCTAGTTGGAATGTAAATACTAGATACAGCTTAATTTTACCAACATTTGCCATTTTTGGAGAGATGAAATGGAGACTGAAAAGAAAGTATCCTGACATTGTTTACAATGACAATTGAACATTACCCTCCCAAATAAATGTCTTATTTTTAAAAGAAAAAAGTAGTGTACACTATGCATTATTGAATTTTGCCCAGAAAAACACAAAATTAGTAAAAACAAAAAAGTTTTTAGTGGCCACGTTCTGTAATGTGCCATGGTGCATAGAATATTGTATGTCATAGAATATTGTATGTTATTGGTTTCATCAAAATCAGTATAATTAATTTAGTGATATTGCAGCCATACTGATCATTTACAGATCCGTTTATTCACACAGTTGGTGCTCGTTAGGCCCTGTTTAATAATTCCAGCATTTATGTGTAAACAGAACCTTATCATGGGGCATGGTTAGACAAGGCGGCACGGATGGTGCAGTGGTTAGCACTGCCGCCTCACAGCAAGGAGGTCCTGGGTTCGAATCCCCGTCGGCTGGGGCCTCTCTGTGCGGAGTTTGCATGTTCTCCCCTTGTTTGCGTGGGTTTCCTCCGGGAACTCCGGTTTCCTCCCACGGTCCAAAGACATGCAGGTTAGGCTGATTGGAAAGTCTAAATTGCCCATAGGTGTGAGTGTATGGTGTGTGTGCCCTGTGATGGACTGGCGACCTTTCGCCCAATGTATGCTGGGATAGGCTCCAGCCCCCATGCGATCCTGTTCAGGATAAGTGGGTTAGGATAATGAATGAATGAATGAATGAATGGTTAGACAAATGGCTGGCAATCTAATCCTATAATAATGTACACTGCAGATACAGCAAGTAAGTATTTAAGGGATGTCAAGCTGCAAAGGGGGACAAAATATCTTGAATAACCACCGCACCACAGCAGAAATAAAGCTAAAGCTGAAACAATCAGCACCACAAACAAAGACAACACCAATATTTAGTGTTGGCATGATTGACTACTACAAACTTCTGAGGAAAATGTTAATTCAAAAGCACAAAAGAAGAGTAGGGAACAACATATGGGAAAACGCAATGAAACCCTGTCAGTTTCAAGACAAAATGCAACACAAGGAATTAATTGCCACAGAATTATGACAAGCAATCAAGTGAAAAACAGACCTAAAATGAAAATGATAGATAGACACAACAAAAATCAAACTGAAAAAAATGGAGGAACAATACAGAAAAAATGCATTAATGACAGCAGCAGGCATACAGCATGGAACAATTCACAACATAAGAACATCGAATCTGATCTGTGGCAAAAGGTTCAAATGGACTATACTAATAAAGCATAACCAAGGTAATCAGCAAGCAAAGAAAGAACAAGATGGACAGCCAACACTTCAAGGAGGGTCTCATTAGAGATCTGTCCCTACACCTTGTTGAATAAATCAAAACCCATGAAGTTCCAGAAGGTCTGAACATCAACCCAGACCCATTAACCATCGCTGAAGAATGGGAAAGCTCTGTTGCATATATCCTGAATGTTGAATAGGTCAGAAAGGTCATACCGACCATCATCCATATTTGTACCGGTCATGGAGACCGGTCTCACGCAGTGTGCGGAATGTTATGGTGCTTTTTTAATCGATTCGCTTCTTTTGACTCTCACCTGAACCAGAACAGAACAGTGAACATATAGTCAAGCTGCTCATTTTGACTCGTCTCTGACGTGTACCAGAGCGACTGTGTTAGACAAATGATCGGCTAACTAAAAAAAAGAAAAAGAGAAATGGTCAACCAAGTCTAGAAACATGCACAATGATATGGTATTACATTACATTACATTAATGGCATTAGGCAGACGTTCTTATCCAGAGCGACGTACAACAAAGTGCATACCCATAACCAGGGATAAGTGCGCTGAAAGACCCTAGAGGGAAGTACAATCTCAACTGCTACCTGCACAACAAAGATAAGGATTTGATTTTGGTTTTGCGTGCTTGTCCTTCTGGCGTTGCCGGGAGAAAATTAGTAGGGTTAATTATTATCCTCCGTACAAGAACAGAGCACAATTATGTTAAGAATATACTGGGTCCATTGCCATGGGTCGGATATGGATTGACCTGCCCCATATCCCGCTTACAGCTGGCCAGAAACGAATCAGTACAATAGTCTCCGTTCTCAAACGGGGCCGTATTGTACGCTTAGTGGTTACTATAGTTTTACTCATTTATCTGACTCCATTTAAAATATAATTTAGAAATTTGGGTTTGCAACTTACGCGGACCTCGGGAGTGATTACATTCGACTTGTACCTGCGCCACCATTAGTCCATAGATGCTCCCGGGATTAGCATTACTGCTGAAATCTCAGTTCGGTAGGGTCCAGTCAACACAATACATGCAAACCTGCCATGATAGTTGCGAGCCCAGGTCGGCGTAGCATTAACTGGGCTCCTAAGAGCTAATTTGGCAGGAACCAGCGCCGTAACGCGCAAGGGTTCCCTTCGCACCAAATCACAAGAGCCGTGCGTCCCCCGACCCTTTAAGGGACAGAAATTGCTGGCCTCACAGCTTAGAACTACCACAGGTGTACCGCCACGCCGATCGGTCGGTCTTTGGCCACCATTTCCCCCTGAGTATTCAGTTATAATTAAGGCTGAAAAGGTACAAGATGAATTAGAGTCATGGAGATCACGCAAGTTACAAACAAAATAGTTTATTCGCAGACAGGTAGGTTATTAGCTTTAGAATATCACAATCAATTACAAAATACACAAATTAAGAATAGAGATGTGCCGTGTGGAAAGTCGAATACGATCTTCCGCTGCTACACATACATGCATACATACATACACAAGACATGTTGTGTGGGAAGTCGAATACGATCTTCCTGATACTTACATACACGTACAATATGCTGTGTGGGAAGTCGAATACGATCTTCCCAGATTGGTCTGTCTCCCTTGCTTTTATGCCAAATCATACGTTTGGAACCAGGCGGCAGTGCCATAAATCAACCTGGAATTTAGACCCCCACCGTTGGGGGTTGTTGAGTAGGGAAAATGAGATGATTACCAAGAGAGGACGTGTAGGTTTTCCCTTGAGTTATTGAAACTATGGTTTATTAAAATCCATTTGGTATGAAATGTATCTCATCCGATTCCTTGATTTTATCAGATCACATCCATACCAAACAGATTACCCTTATGTTTTATTATGTTGCAGTTATCATGAAACTTCCCTCCTGATTATCCATTTTACATGCAATTCCTGTTACCATTACATAAGACTTAATGCAATAATACAAGGATCACATGGGCAATGTTTTCAAGGTGTTACCGGGTCTATTTACTATCTTAATAGCAGTTTTGAATATTTAATCTAGGAGAGCAGTCACCGGTGTAATGACAGCAGTGCCCAAATGAGGGCACTGTGGCATTGTCCGGAGTCTTCCCCCTTGGAAGTGAATGTGGAACCAATGTTCGGGAGGATTCTTTTCCCAAGACCCAACTGGCCTTGGACCACTCATACATCTTAACTCCCCAACAGGTAGTCTAAACAACATTGAAACCCCAGCTCTCAGGCCCCTCACAAATGGCAGCCCTTCCTGACCTTAAACACTACGCTATAGGCCGCCCCATCATATCTATGAATGCTGTAGTTGGGAGTTTTCAGGATAACTGCATTATGCTGTAAATATGTATTTGTGCCTCTCATGGTAATATACCTTTTGGATAAACCTGATTTGGGTGAATGAAAGGAAAGGAGACACCCCAGACTGTTTGGTTTCTTCTCCTTATCTCCGAAAGCCAGGCCTTAGTTCTTGACCCTAAAAGTGAGTCACCCATCTATAATTTACAGCCAGGCCCACCAGGCAGGGGGCTAAAACACATGGCTTCTACAGAGACAGCTTTTGCCCAGTTTCCCCTTGGCTCCTGAATGGTTATGATATCAACGGTGGACTGTTACAAAATCAGAATAACACCAAACATTACTATATTCTGACCTGGGATTATCATGAAACATCTTTATGCCATCTCCAGTACTCCTGTACTCAAATCCTGTAGGAATGTGAGAAAAGGGGGGGCCCCAGGGCTCAAGAAGGTGCCTCTAAGAATCCTTCTCTAGCTCTCCCCCACAGGCATGTGTGCC
The DNA here is from genome assembly GCF_963514075.1 of Conger conger. Taxonomy (NCBI): domain Eukaryota; kingdom Metazoa; phylum Chordata; class Actinopteri; order Anguilliformes; family Congridae; genus Conger; species Conger conger. The sequence goes on from NC_083761.1 coordinate 40,926,242, forward strand.
AACGGTGGGGGCTAACAATGTATGCCCCAGGAGGGGGAAGTCAGCAAGCTGACCAGCGCATGAGACCAAATGTTACTTATGACTGGCTTACACCAGCCAAGAGGGAATTGCAGTAGTCCAGGCGGGACAGAACCATCGCTTGGACCAGGAGCAGGTATGATATGATAAGTATGAGCCTACCCATCGCAGAGCTAACTTCTGTCCTCCAAAAATGTAATACAATTTACAAGTTAATTATGTCTCTGTATGGAGTTGGAATTAGCAAACGTTACATTCATCAAGCTGACAGGCTAACGTTATGTTAGCATTACCCAGAATTGGCAGATTGATGTAATTTCCAATATGAGTTTGCAAATCTTGCTTCGACATTTTCTCCAACAAATATCTCAAATCTGTAATGCCTTGCCATGTCTCCTCCAAAAAGCAAACATGGGAAGTCAAAAAGAGAATTATTAGCTACGTTAGCTGTTAGCTAGCCAATCCTTTTGTTCAAACCAAGAAACACAAAACTTACATTGTCGTTTGTCCTGTTGTCTAAGCTGCACATCGTCTGGTCCCCAATCTCTTTATTCCACCTTGTTCATGCTTGTGCCCGCCATTTCCTTAATTACTCACACGCCTTCAATGGATAACAAACTGAAGGTGTCTCACACAGACCTTCAGACCTACAGTCTATGCTTCAGACTGTAACGGGCTGAATACATTTAGCCCAAATGGATAACAAATTGAAGGGGCATGTCACTGTTCATAGTATTCGATGACGTCACTCAAAGCGATATATATTGTATGGATACACAGTGCACCACCAGGCTAATACTAACCATCAAGGCATTGAGACAAAATATCATGAATGACAACCAGAACCAACCAATATCAATATCAAATATAAAAACACTTTAGATAAAGTTTCTCATAAACTATCACAGAGACAATAAAGAAAAGACACGAAAAAAAATAGTCTTATCAATGGAGATCCATACGACATGAACATATCAAAACTTGACAATTGCCACTCCGGTTTGCCTAGGGAAATAGGGAAGGGAAGATATAAATGTAGCTGAGGTGGCTGATTAATACACATTTATTGCAGTCACAGAGCTGTTTAGCCAAATGACAGATACCAGCAGAGTGGCCAGTGTGCTAAGGATCTCTCTCTGCTAATGTTAACCATTACATTACATTACATTATTGGCATTTGGCAGACGCTCTTATCCAGAGCGACATACAGTTGATTAGACTAAGCAGGAGACAATCCTCCCCTGGAGCAATGCAGGGTTAAGGGCCTTGCTCAAGGGCCCAACGGCTGTACGAGCCCTTGTACGGGCCCAACGGCTGTAATCAGCCAACTAACGTCAAGTAGCTAGCCGGCTAATGTTACCCTGCTTTACAAACATCATACTAACGTTAATGTGATACTAAGTTGTCAACACTGGCATTAATACATTTGATCTGGCTAGATTCTACATTGAGTTAAGTGATCAGAAAACACTCTCTTACAAGTTTATTCGGGAGGGGTCTGTCGGCGGATTGAAGACACCTCCAACTCCTCCCTGCCTCCTCCAACAACTCCCAAACCATCATTCAGGTGTGGGTTAACGGTCAGTTTATGATATAAAAGCAAAGCCATACAGTTATAATATAAACATGCTATATTTTCAATGTAAATATTAACATCGATGACATTTAAGCAGTTGATTCCTATTCTACACACAATCGTAGATTAATCACATGCTCTGATTCAGAATGCTACGTGCATCAGTAACGTTAGCTAATGTTACTATAAGCATAGCTAACGGTATTTCAGACACTGGCTGCCCCCAACACAATATCAACTTAGCTAATTGCAACTGAAATGTATGATGAAGACTATTTATTTGATATCCCCTAGTTACATAAACACTCAGCTTGCTAAGCAGCTTGGGGTTTGTTCCTATTCTACAGAAGATGATAGAAGAGTCAAGGCTAGTCAATATGATCACTGGTCTAAATTCATATGCTGGCTACTGCCGATACAATATCAACTTGGGATCGCCAAAGCTGCAATGTATGATGAAGAACATTGGGACGATTGAAAGTGGGAGGAGGTGGAGGTGGGAGGAATTGAAGGAGGTGGTGGTTTATTCTGGCTAGCCATAAGTTCCTCCTAGCTTGACTTAAACTCCTCGTATCCTCGCCCTCATTCTCTCTCACTACAGGGATTCTATGAACTGCCTACTCTTGTCACCATCGGATGTGTTATGTCAACGATAAATTACACATGTTGTGACCTTTTTCGAAGAAAAGGTGAACAGAAACATTTATCTAATTCTACTCCACATAGTGGCTGGCGGGTTCGTTTAAGTGAGCGGTTAGTATCCGTACAATATGGTGACCAGCTAGAGACGTCATCAGAATACTATGAATATGTACAGCACTTCACACACTTCAGTCGGCAATTCATAGTATTACGATGATGTCACTTGAATAGAAAGTTCAAGCTGTTTCCCTTCAAGTTATATTTCAGTTCAATGTGTCAAGTAGACGCCCCAGGGTGTCCAATAATATGTCCCCTCAGCTGCTAATGCTATGAACGGGCGCTGCCATTTTCCAGCACAGGAATTTTTTTTACAGGAAATGAGGCCCCAGGGGCCTAAAACTGTGCTTAGGATTCACGTCAAAAGGTTGCGTAAGCATGAAACCTAGGACGTGCGTACGCAAAACAATAGTCTGATTTATAAAACTGTGCATACGCACGTCCCACGCCAATTTTCCTTTATAAATCACAATCAACTCTAAATGTGGCGCAGCTTTGCCGGCTTCATGTCCCGCCCACAGTTGCCTATAAATAGGCAGTGAAACGCCCCTAATGAATATGCATTTCACGAAGACGACAATGGCAAACGCTGAAAAGAAGGCCAAGAATTTCAGCCATTTGATTACCTCTGAAAAGCTACAGGTGTGGGAATTATCCTGTAAATGACGAACAGTTCTGCACAACGAATGTGATGATGACGATAATAATAATAATACACGTCATTTGTCTAGCACCATTGAAAACACAGTTACAAAATTAAGAGATAAAACGAACAAAAATTTATAACAATAAACATATTATAAAACGTAATATATGAATATGATAACAATATATGAAACTATGCTCGTATCTGCCCGACTGACGCATTGTAAATGGCATCAGTGCAGCGCAATTTGTCCGACTGTTCACCATATTATTTATGAGAATACATTTAATAACATGAAGTATTGTTTAACAATTCGTCTACATATTTGAGGGATTATTTTACAACAACATCTCAGTTTATATTTATCATCCTAAATCTTATCCTCCTGAGAACCGGCCCATTCATTTGTGTCCTTTATAATGGACATTTTGTTAACCTGTATTTTCCTTAAGTATTTGGAGTTACCCTATCAAGCCCTATTTCATTCTGTAGAGGACATCCTGGGCTTTCCAGTGATGTGTCATGTGATGGGTTTGCATGCTGGCAACTTTACTTTTTTTTCAATCAAAATGGCCGCCATACCAACAACCACATTTTATGGAAAGAGGAGAGGTAAGTCAAATATTCTTTATCTACTGCTATTTTTACCATGATAATTATATATATTCTTGTTTATCAACATGTCAGTAACAATATTTTTACATCTGAAAACTGTTTTATAATTTCTGTTTTGAAATAACAGTCCTTTTATGAATGTCAACTGTAGTGGACACCGGGACCATTTCAGTGTATTTAATGACTGCACATTGTTGTAGCAGAAACAAGTGAAGCAGAGAGGATTCTATACCGGATAGTAGAGGGAGATTCAGATTTGGAGCTGTCAGATGAGGAAAAGGATAAGGATGAGGATGAGGATGAGGATGAGTATCAGCCTGTGATAGGGGAAGATGGTGATGAAGGAGGAGAGGAAGAAGATGCAGGAGAATCTGATGAGACAGAGTCAGAGCCAGAGAGGGAGCAGGAAAGTCGTCGTGCTCTGTGGGCCAGGACTAACTTGTATGTTTTATTTAGTTTCAGGCTAATGTATTCAATTCTATTATCATGTTAGATTATTGTTGTATTTGTACTATGTGTTACTGCTGTTAAATATATGCAAATTGCCTAAAAATATGCTTATGAGGTTGGTTAATAGGGATTCATATCACATCGATGACACTGAAATTACTGCATTAATCGAAATAGATGTGTAAAAGATTAACTGTTACTCCTTTTATAAACTGGAATTTATTTGTGTTTTTTTTCCATTCATCATAATAGATTCACACCTGTGCTACCTGGGCTTCCTGTCTATCAAGATGACCCTAAAATCTGTGAATACTGGAGTCCAATCGAGTACTTTTCACAGTACATCAACAACAAAATCTTTGAAGATCTGGCAGCTTTTACTAATCAAAGACAGCTGCAAACTACAGGAGTGTCACTGAATACTACTGCCCAAGAAATCAAGATTCTCTTCGGCATATCAGTACACATGGCCTGCCTTGGCTATCCCAGAGTCAAAATGTTTTGGGCTAAAAAAACTAAAGTGCCAGTTATTAGCAGGAAAATGACAAGGGATAGGTTCTACAAGCTGAGAAGCTCACTCAAGATTGTCAATGACCTGGATGTAACTGAAGAGACAAAGGAGTCAGACATTCTTTGGAGAGTCAGACCATTGCTTGACCGTGTGAGGCAAGGTTGTCTCAGCCTTCCAAGGTGTGACAAGGTGTGCGTTGATGAGCAAATCATCCCGTTCACAGGCCGCTGCCCAGTCAGGCAGTATGTGCCAGGAAAGCCAAACCCTACTGGCCTAAAGGTTTTTGTGCTTGCCTCGCCAAACGGTCTGGTCCTGGATTTTGAGGTCTATCAGGGCAAGAACACATTCAGGGGCCAAAGACTGGGAGTTGGAGCTGCAGCAGTCTTGCGAATGGTCGAGTCTGTTCCTACAGGAACTTACGTGTTCTTTGATCGATATTTCACAACGATTGATCTCATGAACACTTTGCGCTCAAAGGGTCTTCCAGCAACTGGAACTATTATGAAGAACAGGGTTCCAAAGCAATGCCAGCTGCCAGGAGATAAGCAGCTGAGAAAAGAAGGGAGAGGAGCTTCAGTGACGGTGGTCCGGAAGGGGCCTGAGCTGGCAGTCACAAAATGGTTTGACAATAAACCAGTTCTGATGGCTTCCACTGTGTATGGGAGAGATCCAGAGGATATCTGTAGCAGATGGTCCAAAAAAGAAAAAGGTCACGTCCAGGTGAGACGGCCAGCAGTGATCAGGGAATATAATGACAACATGGGTGGCGTAGACCTGTGTGACCGAATGCTCAGCTTCTACCGCATGTCAACCAGGACCAAGAAGTGGACATCACGTGTGATCATGCATTTCTTTGATGTTGCCATCACAAACGCTTGGATCCAGTACAAGGCTGACAGTAAGGCACTGAATCGACCAGCTAAGAACACCCAGCAGTACCTGGACTTCAAAATGCACCTGGCTGAAGAGCTGCTGGATAGTCCATCATTTGATGACAGCAGTGAAGACAGTGAGGAAGAGTATCAGCCACCAACCAAAACAAGGATCCCACAACCAGAGCCATCTGTACGCAGACTAGGAGCCAGGCACATGCCAGAGATTATGGACATCAAACATGCAGAAAGGTGCAGGAATAAGGGCTGCAATGGCAAGACATACATGAGGTGCATCAAATGCAAGATGTTTCTCTGCATCACCAAAAAGAAAACATGCTTCCAGGATTATCACCGCTAAAATATCCAGAGGAAGAAGAAATGTATAAATGCATAAATGTTCTATGTTTATGTTCTATGTTTATGTTCTTTTGTCCTTGCAAGCAACAAGCAACAGAAGAATGCTAAAGATGAAATGAATTTGATCAAATGAAATGTATTCTTGGGTTAATATCACTCTAAAGACAAAATCTGCTAATTTTTTTATTTTCTAAATTCAGTTGTATTTTCACACGGAAATCGTCCTGTTGTCCTCTACAGTGGACATGCTGTGAAATTAAAATTAAAAATATGTTCAAAAAAATTAAAATTGTAAGGTGTTTTTTTAGGCCCAAATAGATAGGAAATCACACAAAAAAAGAAATTGTAAGACACTTTTTTTCTTTGGTTCTCAGGAGGATATTTTTGGGCCCTCCAGGGAGCATCAATCAAACAGCTGTTTGTTTATTTGTTGTAAGAGAGGCTTTTATCCGTTTTTGCAAATTAACTCTTCGTATATGATACGTGATAGGTAATATTTCATTACATTACATTACATTACATTACATTGCCTGGCATTTAGCAGACGCTCTTGTACGTCCAGAGCGACGTACATCCATCCATCCATCCATTATCTGAACCCGCTTATCCTGAACAGGGTCGCAGGGGGGCTGGAGCCTATCCCAGCATACATTGGGCGAAAGGCAGGAATACACCCTGGACAGGTCGCCAGTCCATCGCAGGGCACACACACCATTCACTCACACACTCATACCTATGGGCAATTTAGACTCTCCAATCAGCCTAACGTGCATGTCTTTGGACTGTGGGAGGAAACCGGAGTACCCGGAGGAAACCCACGCAGACACGGGGAGAACATGCAAACTCCGCACAGAGAGGCCCCGGCCGACGGGGATTCGAACCCAGGACCTCCTTGCTGTGTGGCGGCAGTGCTACCCACTGCACCATCCGTGCCGCCGAGCGACGTACAACAAAGTGCAAATTAAACACAAGAACAAGTGCAAATAGGACCTGAGAGGACAGTATAGTTCCGAGTCCTAGTGTAAACATGCAGAAAATCAGAACCCTTTAAGAGTACAATAAACAACAATCAATTTCGATTTATTTTACACAGTGGTATCTGTTGTATATAATTTTCGACTTCTCTTGTCGCCAAATGTTGTGTTGCACTTAGGAAGGGAGAGAACCCGTATAGCGAGATTCAACAACACAACACTTTAATAAGTATAACAGGGACGAAGCACGTCCTTACAGCAGCCATACCCAGCCACAACTCCCGGCAAATCTTTATACCTGTTTAAATCCTGTTTCACTTCCCGTTTTCCTGGCATAACGTCACGAGCATTAAAGGCACAGTTTCTCATTTCCCCAGTTAATGTGCGTACGCATGGGTCAGAGTTTCCGTGGAGGACCGCACATTTTCCGGTCAAGTTCGTTTTTTATAAATGCCAAAGTTTGCTTAGAAAGTGGCGTACGCATTCTTTTGTGCCTACGCAACGTTTATAAATGAGGCCCCAGGAATGTTATTTTTACCCCCAAGAAGGAGCGTGGCTATGGCGGTGATGTGTTGCCGGTCTGGTCTATACCTCGGTTGGCACGTCATGTTATGTGTTTTAGTCAATACGGAGTTAGTAGGGTGAAGTAGGCGCACCCATTTTCAGGTAGGTCAGCTTTTTTTTTTGTCCATTCTGACCTGTAGGTGTCACTGTTTATACATTTTGCAATATTACAAGAGTGAATCTTTCCGAAGGAGAGATAAATGCTTTTTCATGGGAAAATGCCCATGTCTATTAACCAGCCTCCTATGCAATGGACATTTAAAACATTTTTCTGAAAGATTTTTATTTGATCTCAGGCACAGTCCTGAAAGCTAAAAGGGTGTTGAATTTTTTCATGCAAAGTTTTCTGAGATTGGATAACTGTAGAAAGTATAACAAAAATAAGTTTATAATGTTCTTTAGGGTGTAATACGCAATTGTGGTATAGGGAGGTTGCTTTTGTTTTATTGTCCTGAGCTAAAGGGAGAAGAGATAGCTTTGGAAGAGTCTTGTGCACAAGTGAAATTTTGGCGTGTTTGTACAATGTGTCTTGATAAATTATGGATATGAGCAGGCCTGGAATTTTGTAATTTAGGAGCAAGGCCTCTTGGCCTTTGGTGGGGCCAATGGCATGGGGGCTTGTTCTGATTGCTTGCGTGTAGCTGCACTTCAGACCAGCAATCACTGAAACTGTATACTATTGCTTATTATCTAAGCGAAGCCTACATGTCTAATTACAAAACAATTCCAGTTCACTATCGGTAGCAATGGATATTTGCAAATTCAGCAAGCTAATAGCTAATTTCCTTCTTGCTACAGATAACAAACTGGTATCGTTTTATAACTAGATATGTATTCCTCACTTGGATAATAAGTAATAGTGAAGAGTTTCAGTGATCGCTTGTCTGGAGTGCAATTTTGGCAGCTGTTCCTTTTATCTCTTTACGTCTTCAATCATGCGTGTTTAGCTAAACCTTTATTTGTCTCAAACTGTAAGTCACAGTTTCATCATTTGTGGTGGACTATCATATGGTAGTTAGATAGTTACATAGCTAAATAAGTTGCTTGCTCATAATATAGTTGCTTAGCTAAATTTAAAAGATAAAAATAGAAATTGTGTTGTGTAGCACAATAAAGTCAACATTTCATAAAGTCAGCATCAAGTCACCTTTTCTTACTAGAGCAGTACGAAAAGACGGCAGGCTCTGTTGCCATTTGTCACTGTCAGCTTTCCAAAACAGTGCATGAGAAGAACCTGGAGCGAGCAATGGGTTTTCAACATGTGTTCACAGAGAAGGGGGAGGGATAAACAGGTGGTTTGTTGCTGCAATTCCTCGATTGACCGTTAGGAGTCTGAAATTACCCATTGTACCTTTAAACTGTGTTATGTTCACCTTTCTTTTGAAAGAAAGTAGTTAGCAGTTGTTTTCCCTCAGTTGCTTTTCCTTTTCTTTTTTCTTTTCTTTTTTGGTACCCCGATTTCCCTTTCTTGGGGAAAGTCATGACTCAATCAGCAGTCAGTCACTCAGCTCGATTAGCTGTGTTTAGAGATGAATCCTAACGCAGGGGCAAACTACACCATTTTGCGCCTTTGGGCCTCAGATAGCCTCCACTATTTTTATTGTTTTTTGATACAAAGTTCAGTCTCTCAACCGATTTATTCAGCTAATTTTAATTTATTTATGACACAAATTACTTTGAAATAAAATATTTTTTAAGGGCCCTCCCACTATTTGGGTCCTGGGTAGTCAGTCCCACTTTTCCCCCCACTACAACGCCCTGGCTATGCCCAGTGAGCCTTTGCTAAAATGGAGACTGCAAGCAGATGGTCTCCAACAGTGGGTGTTCAGCTGCAATTCTAAGGTGCTCTACCAGTATCTCTGATGAAGAGTGTAAATGAATGCTTCTGCATAGTCTCAGCTCCTACCCTCCACATATTTCCAGGCTAAGGAAGTCCTCTAAAGTTGATGACCTAAGAATTCTCACCATAATTAAAAAAAAAACAAAAAAACACCGACCCAAGAGATCAGAAACACTCATCAGATCTACAGAGGTAACACTGTAAGATGCAAATCACTGGTTAGCAGAAAAAACAGGATAGACAGGTTGCATTGTGCTAAGTAGAACCCTACAGAGTTCTAGAAAAAGGTCTTATGGAGAGATGAGGTCAAGATTGACTCTGAGAGATGGCAAGAGCAAAGTGTGTAGGCTAAAAGGAACTGTCCAAGAACCAAAGCACCCCCCCTCATCTGTGAAACATGGTGATGGGGTACTATAGTTTTGGCGTGTATGATAATGCAACTGCTGATATAAAGCAGAATTAATTCTGAAGTGTACAGAATCTGCTCAAGTTCAATCAAATGCCTCCGAAATCATTGGACGACAGTTCATCCAACAGCACAGCAATGATCCCAAATATACAACTGTTTCTTTTTAATGATGTTCCAAACAGTTTGTTTCGGTAATAGTTTGGCCTATGTCTTGGACTGTTTTTTTCACAGCCTCATAATGGCTTCCTTGTCTTTCATTGGCACAACTCTGTGGACTCTGTCCACTCTGTCTCGGGGACTATGTATATTCCTACATATTCATTACATTCAGGATGTAATTCCCACACAGTTCACCCGATATTGATGCAAATACCCTCAAATTAATGGTAACAGTCCACACTTTAACCTCATTGTTTCATCAAATCCAATGTGCTGGAGTACAGAGCCAAAAGAACAGAAACTGTATTACTGCACAAATACTTACGGACCTCACTGTATGTCCAGCTGTCCCAAACCTAACCCCACCCACACTCACACAAGGGGACACAAAAATCTTATCATCACAAACATGGACACTTGCGCAAGCATATCATTCATAAATCATATACTATAAAAGGAAGAAAGGACAATCTGTTTGTTTTCCTTTCACCAGTCTCCCCATCAACTGTGTCCTGTCTATGTCTGTCCATGTCCAAATTTAGCCTTGTTTTTTTTTTTCCTGTTTCTTTGCTTCCCTCTCAGAGGCTTCAGTGTTTTATTAATTTCTCAATTATAATTGTAAATAAAAATAAAATTTAAATAGGTAACCTAATAAAGTGACCACTATGCGTGTGTGTATTACAATATATGAAGTGCAGTCCGTAAGTATTTGGACAATTTCTGTTCTTTTGGCGTTTTTTTTTTGTTTTTTTACACCTGCAACATTCATTGATTTGATTGTTTATTTAGCATAAAAGCGTATTTATTTATTTCATTTAGACAAAAGTAGGATTTCATCAATGGCAGCACGTCAGTTTTTTTAAAGGCAGATAAGCCAATACTAACGTCTTGAGAGTCGTCGCTCATGCCCGATTAGTCTAGTCTGGTGGTAAGAACCAAATTCAAGCAGAAAGGGGACACAATACTTTAACATTTTAACGTTACCGAACTACATTTGTTGATAAATGAATATTTGGCAGCAGCTTAAAGGCACTCTATTTAATTATTTAATAGATATTAAATTATGTGTTCGTTTTCTAGAATTAAGAGACTAATTAACAGCAAGAAAGCTAGCGTTGTCTTCATTCGACCCGTACATTTGACGATATGGTCCTTTCTATCATGGCGGAGGCAACGTGTGAGAAATAATCATTGAACTGTGGAAATAATCCATACCAAACATTTCCCGTTTTATACTGGGGAAATGCTCAATTTTGAGAAATAAAAGTTAAGTTCTGCTCGTTATGGTACCAACTCATACTGTTGCCAATACATATCTGCGTGGATAACATTTAAAGCTCAAATACTGACAGAAACTCCGTGGAAGCATGGTAAGCAACCTGTATTTCAAAAGCGTGTTTTCCGTTCACACACAATGTTGTTGATAACATTAACGTATACGTATGTCTTGTAAAGTTAGCTTGCAAACCCGGCCAGCTGCTTATTCGTTATTCGTTCGCTGTTAACGTTCAATAACAGTGGTAAAATAACAGTAAATGCAACGTACTTTGCTCCGAGGAGAACACGGGGAAACGGCCGCTTCCTCCAGAAGTTAACGTTCGTTCAACGAGGAATGTAGTTTATGATTATGGTTGCTTATTGTCTATCCCAGACACCAAAACACTCTGGTTGACGTGAATAAGATAATTATAGAGAAAACGAAAGATAACTACACGACTTCCCTGTCTTAGGAAGCGCGTGTTAGCTCACGATTTTAGGTAGCTAAATCTTTAATCAAAATGGAAGGAATTTCACACACACATACACACACACACACAAACAAAAATCAACGCTGATCTTGATGTCATTTTCATTTATTAATCTTGAAAGTTGCACTGTTTGGTACATCGTGAGCTAACTTGGTCTTCGGAACACAGTTTTACGCTAGCTAAATAATGCCCCAGCTTGGCAAATGACGCATTATGGTAAAGAAGGGGAATTAACTTAGATCAGCGGTGCACAACTCCGGTCCTCGAGGTATGGTCTGCGTACAGGGTTTTGTTCCAACCAATTGCCTTGTGTTTAATTTTCTCTATACATTACCCTGGTTGTCAGATAAGATATTATTGAGTCAATTCAATAATTAAGACTAGAACAAAATCCTGAAACGGATCGACCCTCTGGGGTCTGAGTGTAAATGGACGAAAACTGGTGACTGTGCCACGCTCTGACATTTGTGTAATTTTAATCAACTTTAGGCTATGTCCAGTGATTCCAAAGTGTTTCATACTTTTGTTTTTCGCGCAAACTCAGTTACAACAATATGGCAAGAGTAAGTACAGGTGCATCTAAAAAAATTAGAATATCATGGAAAAGTTCATTTTTTTCTGTAATGTAATTCAAAAAGTTAAACTTTCATATATTCTAGATTCATTACACATAAAGTGAAATATTTCAAGCCTTTTTTAGTTTTCATCTTGGATTACGGCTTACACCTCATGAAAAATCCAGTCTCTCAAAATATTAGAATATTTCATAAGACCATTGATTTATAATACAGAAATGTCAACCTTCTGAAAAGTATATTCGTTTATGCACTCTACTTGGTCGGGCAATCATGGGGCTGCTGAGTTGACAGTTTTCCAGAAGACACTCATTGACATCCCCCACAAGGAGGGTAAGACACAGAAGGTCATTGCTGAAAGGGCGGGCTGTTCACAAGAGTACTGTATCAAGGCATATTCATGGAAAGTTCACTGGAAGGAAAAAGTGTGGTAGGAAAAGGTACACAAGCAACAGGGATGGCCGCAGCCTTGAGCGGATTGTCAAGTAAAGGAATGGACTGAGGCTGGAGTCAGTACATCAAGAGCCATCACGCACCGACGTGTCCAGGCAATGGACAATTGTGTTGCATTTCTAGTGTCAAGCCACTCCTGTACCAGAGACAACGTCAGAAACGTCTTACCTGGGCTAAGGAGAAAAATAACTGGACCGTTGCTCTGTGGTCCAAAGTCCTCTTTTCAGATGAAAGTAAATTTAGCATTTCATTTGGAAATCAAGGTCCCAGAGTTTGGAGGAAGAGTGGAGAGGCACAGAATCCAAGTTGCTTTGAAGTCCAGTGTGAAGTTTCCACAGTCTGTGATGATTTGGGGTGCCATGTGATCTGCTGGTGTTGGTCCACTGTGTTTTATGAAGTCCAGAGTCAATGCAGCCATCTACCAGGAGATTTTAGAGCACTTCATGCTTCCGTCTGCTGACAAGCTTTCTGGAGATGCTGATTTCCTTTTCTAGCAGGACATTGCCAAAACTCCTAGTAACTGGTTTGCTGACCATGGTATTACTGTGTTTGATTGGACAGCCAACTCGCTTGACCTGAACCCCATAGGGTATTATTATTTTGTTGACGAATAATTTTCGTCATTTTTCGTCAACAACATTTTTTCACTGACGAAAACAAGACGATAACTAAATGAAAACTAATTGATGATGACAAAAACTATGACAAAATATATTGACACTTTCGTCAACGATTAAAAACGAGACAAAAATGTTAGGGAGGGACGATTTGGGATGAGATCCCAAAGTGGAACTCTGCATGGTATGGAGGTTAATCTAATGCACACACTTGAAATTAAATAGTAACATACTGATCTACCCGATGGGAAGTCCACTAGCACAGCCTTTCTCAAACTTTTTTGTGCTGGGGCCCAGTCATATTTGACGTTGGCGTTTCAAGGCCCAGTAGGTGAGTCTTCTGGTTTGTCTTTTAAGTGGGGATGTTGAGTTTCTAAATGCCGGCACAATTTCGATGGCTTCATTGCCTTGTTGCTTAGCATTGCCTGGCAAATAACACAGATGGGTTGGGGGGGAGAAGAATTGTTGGACACAAAGCCGAATTTGAGGTCATAATTTAGGTCATAATTTTGAGTAAATGGGCGATGCTTTTTTGCCGGTGGTTCATTGGGAACGTCAGGTGTAGCATTAGTAGGTGTATCAGGTTTCCTTTTAAAGAAACCCTTGATGCTAGCTTGCTTTGAGCATGCCATATTGAGCTCGTAGACGTAGTGTGTGTAGGCCTGCGATTGAACGTTCAGAGTGACAGTGACAGAGATAGAACAGAGCACGTAACCTCTCGCGGGCGGGAAAGCTTCACGTTAGAGAATGTTGGATGGGCGACGTAGGGACGGGGGCATGCCGGGCAGAGTCGCGATCATAGATGGTAAAATAAATTGAATTTTGAGTGGGGGAAGGGCAGGATTCAGGGGACCAGCAGCGACATCTCCACGGACCGGCACCGGTCCGCGGCCTATAGATTGAGAAACGATGCACTAGAATACACTGGCTGCATGACGCATCATAAACTAGTACAGAAATGTCAACGTTTGGGAGAAAGAGAAGAACAGACATGGATAAATTTCACATTTGATGTCAAGGAAAACAAGAGTCTTTGTAAACATTTGCAGACGAGTCATCCCGAAATTCATGCAAAGGTAAGCACACTTACTTAAAATGTTTTTCTTCAAGCTAACGCTATTTTATCAGCTAACTGAGCTGGTGTGTTTTCGCTAAACTTGAAATACAATACAAGCTAAAAGAAACCACCGCTGTCCTGTACTGATTAGAGAAGTGAATGGCTCAGAGTTCCTAATCTTAGGCCGTGAATCAAAAGATCGATTGACATGCTAAAGATAATAGCCTACGTATGAAGTTTCACTGTCCTCAAATTGAAACAAATACGTAATAAAAAGAAGAATGCATGTTTTAAGAAATGTAGTTTACTTATTGTTAGACATATGACGGGAGAAATTAGTATAGAGACAACTTGGAGCTGTGTGCGCGCGTGTGTATGAGAGAGGGGAGTGAGAGAAAAATCTGAACTTGATTTTTCCCCCTTATTCAACCTCATAGATACAGAAGACCTCCAATGACAAGGACGGGCCACTGAGGGCAAATGAAGCTAGTGCATCCCAGCAGAATATTTCAACAGCACTTCTGAGTGCTTCAAAGTACAAAAGTGACTCTAAAGAACAACAGACCAAGGAGTAGGCCATGGCAAAACGGATTGGGCGCACAGGATTTTACTAGTCACAACGATTGAAGATGAGGATTTTGTTCTAATGATGGAGACAGTAGATAGGAGGCTGACTGTTCCAAAGAAAACTAAAATAAGCCATCTGATTGACAAACATTATGAAGATGAAAGACAAAAATTCAAAAAGAAGCTGGCTGCTGCCTGGAGAGTATCTATTGGCATTGACTTGCGGACAAAAAAAAAAGGACTGACAGCTTCATTTCTTGCTATAAGTTCAAGCTACTTTTGTGTTGAACAAAATAAACCCAAACACATATTATTGGCCCTTGAACAAGTAGCCCACCCACATACTGCACGATCAATCAAGACATGTGTGGACAAATGTATCCAAGAGTGGGGCATACCAAAGGAGAAGATCCTTACTTAATAACAGACAATGGGAGTAATATGGTGGCAGCATTTAAACTCACCACAGCAGAAGGAGAAGAAACCAGCTCTGGCATTACAGCCAATACAGTTTTTCTTTTTTAAATATTTGTTTTGCACTTCTGCTTGAAAGAAGGAAGAATATCATATGCAAGTTGTTATAAACAATGCATATATAATTATTGGTCTTTTGTGAAAAGCAAGGCCGTATTCTTGTTTCTTTATGAGACTTGGTTTTATATACATTAAATTTCATGATAAAGATATGTTTCATATAATCACAACAGTTACCTGTGTCTGTATTGCACATTCAATCCTTAATACCATTCCATAATAACAGGTTAATAGATGTTTCCTCCAGGAATATATAATGAGTTTGGAAATTCTAGAGAAATGCTTGAATAATGCATTACACTTTAACTAAACCCATTAGATTTTAGTCGACTAAATCTACTGTTTATTTAGTCGACGTAAATCTTATGATATTTAGTAGACTAAAACTAGACTCAAACTAAAACAATTCAGGTGAAATGAAAATGAACTTTTCCATGAAATTCTAATTTTTTGAGATGCACCTGTATGTGGTTTGTAAATTGCTCCCTCTAGAAACCCAGCTTGTAAATTGTAGTTTTGATCACGTACAGGAATGTTGTAAAAACACGACCAATAGTAACACTTTTTGTGGATCACTGACATTTGTTAATGAAGGTATTGGATATCAAACGATGGCAAAATATTGTAGCAAATCCAATGAGAAATATAAAATAAATTACTAACACAATTTTTCAGCACCAGGTGACAGTAGGAGGGCTAATGGCCTTTCTGTAATGAACATTTATGAGTTATGCGACCTGGCCTGCCTCCTCCCTCCCTCCCTCTAAGACAAAGCCTTTTCACAGAGCAATACTCAGCGAGCCATTTAGAAGAAATAAACATTTTTTGATTCTGGATCACCACACAAACTACATCTAATGAAGATGTCCTGCAGAGATGGACATTGTCATGGGAATCTTTCTCTGTTTCCCGAGTCACACAGTCTTATGACCATACCATACCATAAAATCAGTGGTTTAGGCTATGCAAGTGTTGTGCATGGTGGATTCCAATTTCCTACATTTTGCACCTCCAATATTTTCTAAAAAGTATCTTATTTGCATTCTATCCATTTTACCGTTTAACTTACAGTACTGTGCAAAAGTATTAGACAGCTGTGAAAAAATGCTATAAAGTAAGAATGCCTTCAAAATAGAAATGTTAATAGTTTATTTTTTTCAATTAACAAAATGCGAAGTGAGTGAACAGAAGAAATCTAAATCAAATCAATATTTGGTGTAACCACCCTTTGCCTTCAAACCAGCATCCATTATTCTAGGTACACTTGCACAAAGTCAGGGATTTTGTAGGCATATAGTCAGGTCTGTGATTATCCAATTATACCAAACAGGAGCTAATGATCATCAACTGAAACAGAAACAGCTGTGTCGGAGGGTTAAATCTGGGTGAGGAACAGCCAGAGGAATTACTTCCAAGGTAAGGTTGCTGGAGACAGTTAAATGTCAGAAGTCATACACCATGGCAAGACTGAGCACAGCAACAAGACACAAGGCAGTTATACTGTATCAGCAAGGTCTCTCCCAGGCAGAAATTTCAAGGCAGACGGGTTTCCAGATGTGCTGTCCAAGCTCTGTTGAAGAAGCACAAAAAAACAGGCAACATTGAGGACCGTAGATGCAGTGGTCGGCCAAGGAAACTTGTGCAGTAGATGACACATCATGCTTACTTCCTTTGCAATCAGAAGATGTCCAGCTGTGTCATCAGCTCAGAATTGGCAGAAACCAGTGGGACCCAGGTACACCCATCTACTGTGTGGAGAAGTCTGATCAGAAGTGGTCTTCATGGAAGAATTGCGGCCAAAAAGCCATACCTCCGACATGGAAATAAGGCCAAGTGACTCAACTATGCACGAAAACACAGGAACTGGGGTGCAGAAAAATGGCAGCAGGTTCTCTGGACTGATGAGTCAAAATGTGAAATATTTGGCTGTAGCAGAAGCCAGTTTGTTCGCCGAAGGGCTGGAGAGCAGTACAAGAATAATTGTCTGCAGGCAACAGTGAAGCATGGTGGAGGTTCCTTGCAAGTTTGAGGCTGCATTTCTGCGAATAGAGTTGGGGATTTGGTCAGAATGAATGGTCTTCTCAATGCTGAGAAGTACATGCAGATACTTATCCATCATGCAATACCATCAAGGAGGCATCTGATTGGCCCCAAATTTATTCTGCAGCAAGACAATGACCCCAAACATACAGCCAATGTCATTAAGAACTATCTGCAGCGTAAAGAAGAACAAGGAGTCCTGGAGGTGATGGTATGGCTCCCACAGAGCCCTGATCTCAACCTCATCGAGTCTGTCTGGGATTACATGAAGAGACAGAAGCATTTGAGGCTGCTTAAATCCACAAACTGTGGCTAGTTTGGAACAACCTACCTGCCGAGTTCCTTCAAAAACTGTGTGTGTGCAAGTATACCGACAAGAATTGATGCTGTTTTGAAGGCAAAGGGTGGTCACACCAAATATTGATTTGATTTAGATTTTTCTTCGGTTCATCCACTTCTTCTGTTCATGCATTTTGTTAATTGATAAAAATAAACTATTAACATTTCTATTTTTTATTTTACAGCATTTTTTCACACCTGACTAAAACTTTTGCACAGTACTGTATATGACCCGTGGAATAGCCTTACCTATTTTTTAGAAAGAGAGTTCACTATAGGAACGGATCAAAAGGAACAATCCTCATCTAATCATTACTGGCCTTTCACATTACTAACAAGAATCACGTGCCTAAAGGTCGAGAGGGGCAGGGGTAATGCATTAGTAGCTCCAGGATGTGTTGACGAATGGGGATTAACCAGAGGAGGTGGACAGCAGTGGTCCAGGAACTCAGAGCGGCGGACCCGGGTGGAGTGGATGAGGTCTGGCCACTGATGACTGATCTACCTGTCGCTGTTTTAGGTTTTTGTCTGTCTATTGAAAATAATGTTGTTGTTTTTTTTTTTTTAAAGCCTCACAGAAAGAAGAAAGCATTCATTGAGAAGAAGAAGGCTGTGACCTTTCACCTGGTCCACAGAAGCCAGAGAGATCCATTAGTGGCTGATGAGAAGGCCCCTCAGCATGTGTTGCTACCTGCCAATAAGGTAAATCAATCGGTATGTGCCAGCTGATTAAGGCAGCTATGAAAATCCACCCAGTGGCAGTGGTTTGACTCGTTGTGTTTTCGAGTATAGTATGTCTTCCCGTCCTAAATCGGGCGGTCTAAATGTTTATCAAGCAATCATTAAGCATAAATTAAGACCTAATATTGTTTAATTCTTTTTTAACAAACTTCATTCCCAGTCATTATCACAAGTTTTACCCTTCTTTTTGGAATTTGGTCTGTAGACCTAATGTAGACCTAATTTGAGAAAAAGAAGCATAATCTATGTATTATTTTGACTTTGGTAAAGCTTTTTCTTAATACCTTTTCAAATTTCTGCCATATAATGACAACTGTTGTGTTATTGGTCGAAACTGACCAATGCAATTTTATTGTGAAAGACGTCATAACCTGAAAACCTATGTCCAAATGAACATTTCTATCCTAATGGAGGGCATTCCTAAAGATCTAAATTCCTAAATTCAAATCGCTGTGTAAATATGTGAAATATTGTTCAATATTGGCTCCAGTGTGGTGTATGGCTGGTGCACACTACAGGACTTCAAATCCTAAGTGATATTGAAAGCTTGGGAGACCACACGTAACCGATTTCACAGATTGTTGTTGTCTTTCATTTGTCAGAATGCACACACACAAGATGAAGCATCACACACTTAACATTTATTTTAATGGTAAATGGTCTGCATCCATATAGTATCCAAAGCAAATCTTGGAACATGGGATCTTGCACAAACACGTGATCCAACATGATTTCAGAACAAACAACCATTCCACTTCCCAGTCAGTTGGGCTCTCATTGGCTATTTCAGGTTTCTATTCAAGATTCTTACAGTTTTTACAGACAGAAAAAACTTTTGCACATTCAAACATGTCAATTATTGGTCTGGTCTGACAACTTATTTCATTATTCTCTGTGGTTTTGCAACATTTCTTGCTTCTCCAGTGCAATGGTGTGTGAAGCATGCATTTCAAGGCTCTGTTGGGCTGAATAGTCCCATTTGTGTGTGTGTGTGTGTGTGTGTGTGTGTGTGTGTGTGTGTGTGTGTGTGTGTGTGTGTGTGTGTGTGTGTGTGTGTGTGTGTGTGTGTGTGTGTGTGTGTGTGTGTGTGTGTGTGTGTGTGTGGTCTTGGCTTGGCTTGGCTTGGCTTGGCTTGGCTTGGCTTGATACAAAATTTCTGACTTTGATACCAAAACCCACTTGGTGCCAAAGCAAATTCTTTCATAAAAAGTACAGACAGATTTCCTGATAGGGTTTTTGTTTCTCCAGTCCTTTGAGGATAAGCTTTTTGATTAATTATTAATTTGATTACATATTAATTATTATTATTAAATCTTTCACGTCTTTAAAATCTTTTAAATAAAAACAGGATCTCTATACTGAATTCATTAAGTTACTAAGCAACACTTATTTCATGTTTGGATTAGTTAACAGGCTATTTTATCTGTTTAATTGGCTAGCTCATACAACACAACTAATCACACCAATTACAAAACATAGGCTACGGATTACAAAAACAAGAATACGGATTTCCACATTGAGAGATTCAACATAAATCATAATGCAGTATACAGGAACAATGCCGGAAAAGGTGTTCAACAAGATTTCTGCTTACATTATAACTGGCAGGGTAGCACACATTCAGCGACCAATCTTAAATATTCAATCACCAGCAGATGTTTCAAGTCGCATTTTACTCCCCATCTGGAGCCATGTATGACCAGCAGTATTTGACTGGAAATGAGACGGATGTGCAATATTTGGATAAAAATCCTAAAATGTATTGAAAGTGATGCCATTTCTTCAGATGCCTGTTATGGACAGATTAATGAAACCCTGTGGCAATTAAGAAAGAAACCATGTTTTTGACACAGAAAAGTTGTAAATTGGTCAAATTGGACGGCAGCACAACCGGAGTTTAAGCTTATTAAAATTAACATGAGAATCGGGAACAAAGGTATCCATGAAAAATGATCCCCTGGTTGACATGTGGTATTGCCTGCCATTGCGCATCTTGCCATCCTGGCAGGTAGAGGCTGAGAAGAGAAAAGAGGAGCAGAGGCAGTTTGGTGTGTTCTTTGATGATGGCTACGACTACCTGCAACACCTCAAGGAGCCCATGTGTCCCACAGAGCTGGTGTGTGCCAGCCTACCGCTGCAAGAAGGACGAGTGATCATCACCGAGGGCGGAAAGGTGGAGGAGGAAGAGCTTCAGACGCACACACTTCCTGTAAGGCATTCTGTAAAATATTTAAACTTGTAATGCCCTGTAAACGCAACATTTTTTTTAAAGCCAAAAATTGGAGCTGTAGGGCTCATCCTTATAAAACAGGGGGTTCCAATGTGTAGATATATCCCAGGTTTGGTATCAAATTCTGGCATGTTGGCAGTGGTGCTTTAACGGTCAGAACATTGTTCAGTATTGGAGGGTTTTAGTCAGTGGGATTGCCCTCTTACTGTACACGACTCCTGTGCTTGATTGAGCACCTGCACTCTACACAAGGAATATGCACAGACCTACTACCCAAGCAACATATGTTAGATGTGATGTGGTAGTCTGAACAGTAAAAATAATGCTTTTAGAAAGAAAAAGAAATTCACTTGTGTGGGAAATACTGTAAGAACAGGACTCTTGTTTATATTCTTGTAAGGGGGGAATCATTTGTTTCATTGTATATATTCTTTCAGCTTGCTGAGCTTTGAATAATTATGCTGCTGTTTATAAATAATGTGTGTGAATTGGAAAATGAGGACTTTTGTGTGGTAATTTTCTTGCAATATTATTCATTAGGCTGTATCCATCAATCTGCCATCCTCTGTTTTCGCATCTGAGTTTGAGGAGGAAGTGGGTTTGTTGAACAAAGCAGCACCTATATCAGGTGAGTGGTCTCGGTAAGCTGATGAGCTGGTAATATATTTGTGCTGTTAAACAATTTGTTAGTCTGTGATTAATCACAAGATCAAAAAGTATTAACGTTTACCTTCAGTGATCTGAACAAATTCTAGGACTGAACAAATTCTGTTTTTTTTATTTTTTACTTTTTATTTTTTTAAAGGTCCAAGGCTAGATATGGATCCTGATATTGTGGCAGCTCTAGATGAAGACTTTGACTATGATGACCCAGAGAACGTGCTTGAGGATGACTTCATTCTGAAGGCCAACAATGTTGTAGGAGATGACAAAGAGGGGTAAGTGTGATGATGCAGCATTTAGAATTCTGTACAATTGTATATCAGTGGTTGCCCATGTAAGGACTACCATGTGACTGTGACTGCATGCAATCAAAATATTTCCCCGTAGGATAATTTTGTAAAACAAATTTTAGTTTTGAGGCAAAATTGGCATTTGAATAGCATGAGATTTGTGGTTGTGGAAGTCATAAAAGGACTGAAAAGTTAACTGTGAACCATGTTAAACTGTAGAAGGAATGAATTTGCGGACATGCCTGTATTTTTATATTGCGGACTGTTTATGGATCAGTCTCTCCCACTGTAGTGACAGTGATGAGTGGGAGGACACAGACGAGGAAGAGAGTGGTGAGGAAGAGGACACCGACTGTAATTCAGATGGCCCCCTTTCAGAGGATGTGGGCGATGCAATGTTCCTGTTTGCGGACGAGGAAACAAAGAGCCGTTTCACTGAGTACTCTCTGACCTCCTCAGTCATGAGAAGGAATGAGCAGCTCACACTCCTTGATGACCGCTTTGAAAAGGTGAGCACCGTTGTTATTTTCAAATACCATTTTCGTATACCATATTACCATCATACCGTCCAACCCTAGCACTTATTTGATTAACCCAGTTCCAAGGGGAACACACTGTTAATTAAATGAACGTTAATTAATGTTTTAATTAATGTTTTAATGTTTTAATGACAGCCTGTGACAGCCTGTGGCTTGTTTAATGATTTGTTATTTAAGATTTGCTACAATAAGAGCCTGTTAAAAATAATGCAGGTAACAATTTCAAACGATTACATTTTCAAATTAAAATGAATGCATGTTAACTTTAACTTCAAACTTAGAAACATTACACAGTTCTGAACCACCCTGTTCCTAATTTATATTTCTGAAGTCTGCCTCTATCTGTTGCATTTCCTCTCTTTGGGAAGATTTGCATTTATGAAAGCTTGAATACTCCGATAATGCCTAATGAAGCTTGTGCCTCCAGCCAGTCTGAAAGAGATTGCATTTCTCAAACTGCTGTCTATTATTCGACTTCCAGTCTTGTCTTAAATTTAGACTTGGTAAATGGTCACCAGTGGTCTGGCACAGCTGCCATATGAACTCCGCCACCTGTCAAAAGGAGTCAATATAGCGGGGTGTACAAATTCTGTGTGGGACTAAAGGCAATGAACTGTATAAATAAATAAATGTGTCCATAAATACTGCTCTTCCTTTCAGCCTGATTTTTTTTTTTTTTTTTTTTTTTTATAATGGAATGGCTCTGCCCAGCAATTGCCAGGACTATATCATCTCAGGATGCCAATTCATAATAAGTCGTAGAACCAATGTCTGTTATATTGCACCCTGGAAGGGTTTCTTCTGTTCCAAATGCAAAAGCACTTTGTTTTGTGAAATAAATAGGCTTTAGGCATGAATCAATTTGCAGTTCTTAGTAAATTGTAACAAAATCTTTCCTTCTTCCTTCAGTTTTTTGAACAGTTTGACGATGACGAGATTGGGGCCCTGGACAATGCAGAGCTAGAAGGTTTCATAGACCCTAACAATGCTCGTTTGGAGGAAGTCATTAAAGATTACTTCATACAGAAGGCAAAAGAGTGAGTGTGGGGCAGTCTCTACTAGGGGTGTGAACGGTTAAACGTTTGAATAGTTAACCAAAACTCTCGAAACGTTCACAAAAAATTGTTAACCGATAATTTTTTTCTGAAGCTGAAATCGTAAACTCAGTTTAAAATAAATGTGCGTTTACCACCAGGCATATTATTGCTGTTTATGTTCTAAACTAGCAATCGACAAGCTATAGTAGTTCTAGCAAGCAATCTTTGGCCATTTCAGGGGATTTAAAATGCAAACACCACTGGGAATTGAATGCTACAGTATTATAGTTTTTTCTGAAGCTGAAATCGTAAACTCAGTTTAAAATAAATGTGCGTTCACCACCAGGCATATTATTGCTGTTTATGTTCTAAACTAGCAATCGACAAGCTATAGTAGCAAGCAATCTTTAAATCAGGGGATTTAAAATGCAAATACCACTGGGAATTGAATGCTACAGTATTATAGTTATCAAATAATTTATTTGTGTTTTAAATCTGTAGCTGTTGAATCAAGTATGGCTTATTGTAACGTTATGTTGTTTCTAGAGGTTCACAGAGGATCCGTGTTTATTCGTTGACCCACAAATTCAAACTACCAGCAAACTGAACGTTGCTTTCCAGTATGCCGTGTCTACAATAAAAATACACAAAGCAATACATCACTGGACAAATGTTGCACACAATATTACTCCGTAAGCAAGTTGAAAAAGTCACATAAAGGCTATAATTTCATTTTATTAAATCTAACAACTTTTGAGTCTTCTTAATAGTGCAATCACAGTCTTGTGTTCTATCTAATGTTGGCCAGAGCTTAGTCTTTAGACAAGTAGCCTGTCATTATTGCATATTATTGCAAAAATTCCTTTCAGCGAAAAATGCACCACGTTAATCTCATCACCACGATTGCTCTGTACCATATAAAATCAAATGCATTAACAAAGTTTACCATTACATGAAAATGTATGCTGTTGTATAGAGACCTGTATTGGCATAAAGGTAAATTCATCAGACCAGTCGCCTTATATGATCGCCTCTATCAGTCGCCTTATATAATGGAGTTATAGGATAACTCCATGGTTGAATAGACCTGGAGTTATATTATATCAGGAAAATATTGAGTGCTCAACCCTGCCCAATGTGTAACAAAGTTTTTAACAGCAGCAGATTTACACATTTCATGATAATCAAGTCAGGCAGAAGCCAGAGACAAGAGGGATGAAAACATGAAGAATTATCATTTTAACCGATGAAATACAGGGATTTAACTACAGATTGCTGTAACTGTGTTGCACTGTCCAATGTCAATGTGAATTTAAGTCTTTAATTTAGCAATTAGGCTATTATCTGATTCGTTGACAATGTGACGTTTAAATGGAACTAATAAGATGGCCCAAAATGAAATGCAATTAAATTTGTCTATTTTCTTTTTTTTTCTTTTTTAAATAAGATGCGGCCTCTAGTGGTCATAAGCAGTACCGGGGACACGGTTAACCGTTTAACAAATGGGATGGTAAACGTTTACAAGAATGTCACATCCCTAGTATCTACTGCAGCAGGAACCTCTATAAATGAAACTGAACTTGAAGGGGCAGTTCAACCAGAAATGGTGGCTCTTGGCTTAACTGTTTGATATAAATTAATAGTTCCTATATTGTCTTGGCACAATTTTGCCAACTAAAGTTCACAGCTGGCTAATGCACGCTTTGATGTTTCGATATGCAAGCAGAAAATAAGCTTCTGTGTCAACCAGCTCAAAATGTATTAAGGCTGTCAGGTTTTTTGATCATCATGATAACATCCAATTAGACTTGGTTACAGATTTTGATGACTGTGCTGGTAGCTGGTATTTTTTGCACTAGAACAGTGCAGAGTTGCAGTGTTGCTATGGGGATTCTAGGATACACATGAAGAAATATTATACTGTTATATGGTAAATATCCATGGTAGTTCACTCTAGCAGTGGAAAAACTAGCAGTGTGATTTCTGCTTGGATGATTAGTGTGGTAATTGGGATACAATTGACCTCTTTGATCAAGGACTGAATTCCATGCAAGAACCAGCAAATCAAGCTTGTGGCCCTAGTTATTGAAAATTGTTTAACTGCTTGAGTGGATTTGGTGATTAACCCTGGTGTATATGTGTGACTAGATACCAGAAGCCTGAAGACCTGGGTCCAAAACCACTTCCTGTAGTGAATGAAGAGGAGGAACTGGAGAAACCAGAGATAGAGACTATACTAATCGAGGAGCCACCCACAGAGAAATGGGACTGTGAAACTGTTCTCAGTAAGATCTCTTAAGAACCTTGTTGTGACTTGTAAATGGTGGGGTCCACCAATATTTAAGTATCATTGTAAATTTAATTCATGTACATAGATTAGATATTAGACCTGCATAATTTCTGAAAATAGAAAAATTTTGAAAATCTTTATCCTCTGCACCACTCAGTCTGCTCTCTTAACTGCACACTGCTCCATGTCCCCCTCAGTAAGTTGCAGTGTGATACAATAGTGGAATAATGTGATACAAAAATTAACCATGGCTGCAACCTGCGGCTGCGGACATTTCTTCCTAAACCAAACCATTATGAATAAAAAAAAACACCAGCTCTTTGACTATTTATATATTTCATAACCTAGTCAATAGAAATGTAGAATAGTAATAGTGGAATAGTATAGATACGGCAGATCTCTGACTGTTGATTACCATTCTATGTCATTATGTACATAAGATCAAAACAAATAACTTAAAAATGACTAAATGACAAGGCCTCTCAGTGGTGTTGCTATTTAAGTGCCTTTTTGTCATGGCAAATATTATGAAGAGACAGACAAAAAAGCGCAAACGTAGTAATTAATGCCTGAATACTGTACTTGTGCCTTTGGGTTTTAAGAAATATTTCCCTGTAGTTTTTAGAAATATCGATATTATATGTGCATTGTGAACTAACTGTAGATGTTTTTCTTCTTTTCCCAAAAACTTTTCTAATATTCTTTACTTTAAAATCTCACCATTAGAATTATAGTTCTGTGGGTTAGTATTATATTTGCACATAATCAAGTGCCATTGATCAGTTCACACGTTCATCATCATGGTTGTGCATCAGCAGGTTGGCGTGTCGATGCGGGGAGTAAAACAAGGGCATGTGGCTGTTTCAGACACAGATGCATTCGGGACGCTCTCTGCTGTATGCTTGCAGTGAATAGTTACATTTCACACCTTCTGCTGCTTCTACAACTACTGTGTCCACCTGTTGAACCATGAGCTTGAACAATATTTCAATTCCAAACATCCATCAAAAAAGTTTGAGAAATATAATGTATACAACTTAAATGTGCGGCACTAAATTTTGTGATTGTGCCACCAGTTGAAAACGTTAGTGGTGCCAGTGCCACCAGTTCAAAAAGTTAGTGCTCTGCATTAGCTGGATTTGTGTAATGTAATCGGGATATAATCTGAAACAATTTGTATTTGTATTATATAACATAGTAGGCTAGCTAACCAAGCTAGCTGGTTATAGCGCTTAGTATAACGTTAGTGATTGCTGAGAAATCTGTCACCAAGCCGTCTGAGATTGATGCAACAAAGCTGTGGTAGTGCATTTTTCTGGTACTGCTAGCTAACATTAGCAAATGTGTTCAACTGGTCGAACATAGTGTTAACCTTAGGCTATTTAATTTGTTGGTCGACTAATCATTTCTATATGTGTTCTCAAATGTGTGCCATGATAATTTGACTGTATATATTTATAGGTACTTACTCAAACCTGTATAACCATCCAAAGCTTATCCAAGATCCACCTATGGTAAGTGTGTCTATTCAGGAGAAGAGCATTTGTGTAATTTTTTTATAAAAGGAAATTGTAGATCACTTGATATGATGCACTCACTATTCAATATATGTTGTATCAGGTTAGTAATTTTATTATGTTGTACAATTAATTGTGCTGCACCATGTCACAGTAAACTACACCATTATGAAACTTGTTTTCCCCCATTCATTTGTTAACCGTAAAAAAGTTAAGTATTACCTCAATATTCAGGTTAGCCAAATTAAGCTCTTTTTAATTTACAGGCTTAGAATTATATTATTCTATAATGTAATATCAATATGAGAACTAGAGATTGACCATCTACAAATGTACAGTCACAATCACGTTTAGAGAAGAGACAGACTTAATCTTGGTGCATTATGAATAGCTTAGACTGTAGTTTGTAAGTATTTGCACAGTCTTACAATTTTTGTTCTTTTGGCACTGTACTCTTTGTACACTGTCACCTTTAATTTGAGGCAATTTACAACCATATTGGGATTTCGGGATCGATGTAGGAATCGCATCCCTTTTTATACAAAGTCCCTCTATTTTATGGGACAAAAAGCAATTGCACAGTTTGCTTTTCAGCTCCAATTAGTTGGGTGTATTCAGTCGCTTCCGTATAAGACAGCTTTCAGTATGTAGACTATACTGGAGCCAACTGCAGTGGTGCTAGTGAGCATTGTCTCTCAGCATGACCAGGAAATGGCTGCTTGCTTCTAGCAAGTTTGTTTGGAAGCAGCATTCCAGGAATAATATGCTAAATGAGCTGAAGCAATTGGAAAGAAACCTGGCACTTCTGTATTCTATACACATGCTGTTCATCCAAACATTGGCTGAGATGAAATGAGAAAAGGTTTAATACCCCGGTATAGAGTATTTCCAGTATACCGCCCAAGCCTAGTAAATACCCTCAAATTAACGTTGACAGTCTGTACTTTAACCTCATTCATTTTTCATCTCAAATCTAATGTGGTGGACTATAGAGACAAAGAGCCAGTCCAAATACTTCAGAGCTGCACTGTATATCATTGTACATGTCACACGGGAAGCTTAAGTTAAAAGGCTACTGAACTCTCACAAAAAACCATCAGCAGTAAAATGGTCTGTTTGACCAACAAGAAACCTGCATTAATTTAACCTTCAGTAGCCTCCATTTCATGACTAGGAGTTGACTGTGAAGGCCCCACTGTGTATGTTAGGTGGCTGAATCAGAGCTTGCGTTTTCAGCTGAAGCCCATCAAAGTGTCCAGCAAGAGTGGAATCCCAAAGGAGGTCCTGCCAGGGCGAGGTCTCACGGCCAAGCAGGCCGAGCGCATGGAGAGGATCAACGACTTGGACCTCCCCCGTGTCTCTACACAACCGCGACCCAAAGAGGAGTGCAAGGAAGCAAGAAAGGCAAGGAAACAGACCATCAAAGAGGAGCGCAAGGTGATTCACTCTTCACCCCACATCTACAGTGAGGTCCTCTGTATTTGGACAGTGACACAAGGGCTGTAATTCCTCCTTGTGGATGGAAATACCCTCAAATTAAAGTTGGCAGTCCACACTTACATTTGAGGGTATTTGCATCCCTGAACCGCATAGGAATTAAAAATTGTCACTCCTGAAATACTTACGGGCCTCCCTGTACACTGGACGTGGCAAGCAGTTGTGCAGCTTGTTGGCTGTCTCCGCCATTTTATTTGGTTTTTATGCACAAGCGTGCTCATGTACACCCCCTGCTACTGGCTTGGAAGAGCCATGACGACTCATGCTTTCTGAAGAAAGCAGTGCCAGCCAGCTGCAGCCACAAGTTGCACAGGATGGGGAGACCCAAACCTATTTATGCATAGAGAGCAAACCACGGGGACCCAGAAGGCCAACAGGGCTTGCTATGGTAATGAATCCGACTGAATTCCTCCCATATATCACTTGGGTGAGGCAAGCCAATAAAGTTCCTCCCCTACAGGGCTGCTGGTCACAGTTGGCAGTGGCATAGGCCAGATTTGATCCACAACTGTGATCCTCACTGTGCAAGCAGCGCTTGTACAGATTGAGCTACCTAGCAGCCCCCGGTTCTGTTTGTTTTGTGTCTTTTGCACTCTTCCTTGTAATATTATTCTAATTCTCAGTAATCTCATCTTATCCCTTGAAAATTCCCCTTTACCTCACTAGCATTCTCATAATTTTTTCAGTTTCAGTGTGGAGTCCTCTCTACACCTGTACTTGGCTGTTTTCTAAAGGCAAGCATTTGTAGTACTGTGATGCTAAATGCAAAAATGTGCAGTAACTGTTGCTTTATCCAAACAGGAAAGGAGAGTGGAAAAGAAGGCCAATAAGATGGCATTCAAGCAAGAGAAAACCCGGCAGGAAATGGAACAGATAAACCTTCGGACCAACATGCAAGGGCTCAAACTGTCCTAGCCTCTGTTGTATGTAATCGGCTCCCCGCATCTTACCCTGACTGTGAGAATGGCTTTCAACTGTGGGACATGAGTGCGCTTTACTGCTGGAACCCTCCAAGCTGTCTTCAGACCATACAGGGGAATTCCCAGACACCACCTTTGCTTAATTCTGAATGATTTTGAAGACTTTCCTTCATCTCACCTGGAAATGTTTGATACGTACAGATCTGTGTCCACTGCGCCATTTTGATATTTCTAGGGCATTTCCTGTATTTTAGACATCTAGGTTTGTTGTGCCTGTGTACTTTCTGGACTATCATCTTGCCAAATAAGCTGAATTATGCAATTATCTATAGATCAACAGATTTCCTGACCTTATTCATAAGGTAATGAACTTTATTTGCATTTCTGCAGTGGAAAAGAAAGTATTAAAACGTGAAATTATGTGTTGACACGACATTTTATACATCTTGCCATGAACAACAATAAATCACAAAATGGCATTGAGCAGTAGCTGTTGTGGTGCTGTTCAGTACTCTAGGTTTTGGTGGTTTTTTTCCATCAGTAATTCTAACAGGGTTAGAGGCCCAGAACAATCATAAAATTTACTTCATGTAATCTACAACTGCCTGATCACACAAGAATCACAGGGCCATCTGTTCCATCTTCTCCACATTGGCTTTGCTGAATCTGTGCGAGATCTGTTCCACTCCATTCCCATGGGGAAAGAATCTGGAGGGATAGAAATGTGTCCTGCTGT
The DNA here is from genome assembly GCF_963514075.1 of Conger conger. Lineage (NCBI taxonomy): Eukaryota > Metazoa > Chordata > Actinopteri > Anguilliformes > Congridae > Conger > Conger conger. Next base: position 40,956,325 of record NC_083761.1, read on the forward strand.
CTGCACCTCAGCCCTCCAGCTGCTCTGTGCTGCCAGACCACTCCAGTCCCCACCCCAACAGTCAAGTCAAGTCACATTTATTTATAAAGCACATTTAAAATGACTGCCGTCAACCAAAGTGCTGTACAATTTCTAATTACTATATACAGTCTCCTCCAAAAGTATTGGAATAGCAAGGCCAATTCCTTTGTTTTTGCAATAAAAATATAAAAATAAAACATGACAAGACAAGAGTTCAGAATTTCGGCTTTTATTTTCTAGTATTTACACCTAGATGTGTTGAACTACTTAAAACTTAGCACCTTTGGTATCAAACCACACAATTTTGAGGTGACTATTGGAACAGAGCGTACTTAAGTAAATGAAAGTAACACTTAATATTTGGTAGCATATCCCTTGCTTGCTGTAACTACATCAAGCCTGCGACCTATTGACATCACCAAACTTGCATTCTTTTGTGATGGTTATCTAGGCTTTTACTGCAGCCTCTTTCTGTTGTTTCAAGGGTTTTTTGCTTCAATCTCCTCTTCAGGAGGTGAAATGCATGCTCAATCAGGTTAAGGTCTGGCAATTAACTTGGCCAGTCTAAAACCTTCCACTTGTTCTCCCTAATGAAGTCAGTGTGTTTTGGGTCATTGTCTTGCTGCATGATGAAGGTCCTCGCAATTAGCTTGGACGCATTTCTCCATAAGTTGGCAGACAATACTTCTGTTGACTTCTTAATTCATCCAGCTACTACATTCATGAGTTACATCATCAATAAAGATTAGTGAGCCCACTCCAGAAGCAGCCATGCAAGCCCAAGCCATGACGATTCCTCCACCGTGCTTCACAGGTGAGCTCATATCTTCTTTCTCCACACTTTGTCCTTTCCATCCATGGTCTCATCAGTCCATACAACTTGTTCCAGAACTTTTATGGCACATTGCTATACTTCTTTGGCAATTGTACTCTTGCCTTCCGATTCTTACTTCTAATGAGTGGTTTGCATCTTGTGGTATAGCCTCTATATTGCTGCTCTCTAAGTCTTATTCAGATGGTTGATTGAGATACCTTCACCCCTGCCCTGTGGAGATTGTGTGTGATGTCACTGACTGATGTTTTAGGGTTTTTCTTCACAATGTTCACATTGTTTCTGTCATCAACTGCTGTTGTTTTCCTTGGTCGACCTGTTCAACATCTTGCTCAGTACGCCAGCAGTTTCTTTCTTTGTCAGGACATTCCAAGTTGTTGTCCAAGCTATCTCCAGTGATCTAAGCTTCAAGAAATTGCCTTGCTTTTCTCCAAAAGACAACTCATGTTGCTTCATCATTTCTAACACAAATGCAGTCTTCACAGGCAAAACCAAAGGTTAAAACCAAGAGTAGACGTTCAGAACAATTTATTGTTTAGCTAATCAATCTAACAGAACACATCTGGGCAACAAGACACCTGTCAGTCACATGTTCCAGTACTTTTGCTCACCTAAAAATTGGGTGGTCTGATACAAAAGGCGATATGTTTCAAGTTGTTTAACAAATCTAGATAAAAATACCATGAAATAAAAGCTGGAATCTCATTTACATCTTTTGACCTCAAATGCAATTGTCTTCATTGTATAGCCAAAAGAAAGGAATGGACTTTGCTGCTTTTGGAGGGGAGTGTATGTAAAAAAATAAAAACAGATTACACCATAAACAACAACAAAGACTCATGTGGAATTAAAAGCAAGGGGAAAGAAGTGCGATTTCAGCTAGGATTTGAAGGTGTACACTCACTGAGTACTTTATTAGGAACATTTTAACTCAATTGCATGAATAAATAGGTTTAATAATCTAATCCGCCAATGGTGTGGCAGCATGCAATGCATACAATCATGTAGATACGGTCAGGAGCTTCAGTGAATGTTCATATCAACCATCAGAATGGGGAAGTGACTTTGCCACCAACAATCATTCCACGGTCAGAGAGGGTGGTTTGAGCATCTCAGAAACTGCTGATTTTCAACTACACCTGTCTGTAGAGTTTGCAAAGAATGGTGCAAAAAAACTACAAATGAATCCAGTGAGCAGCAGTTCGGCAGACAGTCAGAGGAGAATGGCTAGACTGGTCAAAGCTGACAGGAACAGAACATCAAGTGGATAGGCTACAGCAGTAGAAGTCTTAATAAATACCAAATGAAGTAAAAAAAAAAATAAAAGGCTGGTTTTAATGACAGAATTAATGTGTTTGCTGAATGTAAGGGCAGAATAAAAAATGACATCCAAGAGTGGGATAGAAGCCCTAGGTCAATAGACACCTCTAAGAGAGTCAGGCAGACTGAACAGGATCACCTACGTCTTGCATGCATTTAGCTGGAGAAAGTTTTTGTCATCAAGTCTTTGAATGTCAGCATGACAACCAGACAGGATCTTAAGGGAACACTTGTCATTTGCTGTTAAAGGGAGGTAAAGCTGAATATTGTCCACATAACAGTGGAAAGAGATAATGTATTTCTCTGAGAACTGAGCAGTAATGAGCATGTCCAGGAAGAAAAGAATAGGCCCTAAAATTGATTGGCCCCAAAAGGGCCAAGCATCTGTGTGCACTAGTTCCCAGAAGAACAGAACAGAATCATCCCCAAGGGAACACCCTGGCTTTTCCTCCACATCCTCAGGACCAGGAAGCAGTGCCTATACTCTGAACCTGGTGATGGTGGAGCCTTCTTGCTCCAAACTCCCCAATGTCCCCTTATCCATCTTCTGGGATCTGACACTCAAGAGCCTGATTCCTCCTTTGACTCCTTCTCATAGAAACTGCTGTAGGAGGCCTTTTTATCCCGGTACGGGGAGCTCACTGGAGGCTGTTGCAGGGGCTGCCTGATTGGCAGGCTGGAGGTACAATAGGAGGGCCTTAATTGGAGAAGATTCAGAAGACTTACTAGGTAGTGCACCCACCCTTGTCTTTTTAGAGGGACCACACCAGACAGAAGGAATCCTGGGCTACCAGAGAATTCCACCTCTGCCAACCAGCTTAACTGAGTGAGGTAGAATGATGCAGTTCACGCATGGTGGTCCACACCCAGGCACTGATCATGGCCATCCGCTGCTTGCAGGAGAGCGACGCATCTGGTGTCGTCTGCCGTAGACCGACAGAGTTCTTTATTGTCCTGATCATATTTTACCATTGTGCTCTGAACTATAATGATATCCATTTTGCCGTCTCCCATCTACCATGCTCTATGTGATGCAACATAAGGGGGCGACAGCTTTGGAAGCTGCAACTGGTTAACAGCGGAAATGCAGGAAATAAGTTTGTTCAAGGGGACGGTTAAGGCATTGGACTTTGATGCAGTCACCCACCGAGGACCGGGGTTCGCATCCTGGTCCTGCCAGATCCGAGTATAGCGGGCGGATGTGGGAGTGGCAATAATTGGATGGAGGAGGGACTCAGCAGGGAGGATCGCCTTGCAATTACAGTCCGGGACTAGAGACAGTAAGGCTTGAAGAAGGCAGTTTTAATTCCGGCTGCCGGGGAGCAGGGTTGCGATAGCGTTTCTTCTGCTGCACATGGGAATTGATAATAAACAGGGTACAGTTACCTAACATGGGGCGACATGCTCATACAGTAAGAGCTCTTGTCCAGCAGTCAGAAGACACCTAACCCCCAAATGCTCCTGACGAGCTGGTCGGTGCCTTGCATGGCAGCCAATCGCCGTGAGTGTGTGTATGAATGGGTGAATGAGAAGCATCAATTGTACAGTGCTTTGGATAAAGACACTATATAAATGCCAACCATTTACCTAGCGAATTGGGAGAAAAATGGGAATTTCTTTTTTGATTTTTAATGATCTACCCTAATGCCCCCATACCCCCCAATATGGTTCAAAGTCCCCTCGCCACAGTTCCTGCGGGGAACACTAAATTCTATTCAGGAAAGCCAAAATAAATGTATATAAAATGCATTATCACCAAATTAAACCCAAAAAGAACATTCAGGCCTACTGTTTACATGTTATTTCTGTGAGAAATGTTATGTGTAGATTTATGGCCTTTGATGGGTAGAGGGAACAGGGCATATTTTTCTAAGAATGCTGCTGAACAAACATCAATGTCTAAAATGCCCTAATCTAGGCCTATGATCTATGGGCCCTACCTCCTGCAGTTGTCACTGAAGACACCAGAATACATTGGTATTCATGGGTTGTCAGGGCCCTGCCAGGAGTTTGTCTTTCCACACTTTAAAGGTACTCCTAATGGTCAAGAGAGGAAGTCAAGAAGTGGGGCAAACACTTGCCATGGCAATGTACTGCCAACTACTGCATGCACAGGTAAACATGTGAGGTGAGTGTTTGATACAAGTTTGCAGAATATAACTACAGTACTTTTTAGAGGATTTGTCTTGAAGCAAATAAGACTCAAATTACTCTGGGGGGAGTAGCAAGGCCATTCTTAAAGTTATATGGTTAAAGTGGTTAAATGTACATACCAAGATTCAGGTTTTGATGTTAATTCTCAAGTTCACAAGAGTGCAAAGATCTTTTGTTCATAGGCTGTCTCAACAGCTGCTTGTGTTTCAAGAATCAGTGCAGTTCTAGTAGCTAATGTTCTTTCCGCACATAAACTGTAATGTTTCAAACAGGAGAATTAAAGACCAGGCAGACTTCATTAATATCCACATATCCTACATGTCATTCTATGCAACTTAATTGGTCACAGCAAGTAAAAAAAAATATATATATATATTTTTTTGCCAGACACAGCATTTTTATTGTATCAATGCATCCGTTCACTTTCACAAGCCAACTTGAAAATAAAAATTCAAAAGCTCAGAGAAAAATCACAGTACAAAGGTTCAATTCCCACAAATAGTTTCAGCAATATTCAAAATACAATTTTGGCACAGTGTGTGTTATGCAATGTCTGAATGAATTATAGGGGAAAAAGATATATATTCACGTCCTTTATGTTCACAATGTCTATCCTTTCAGGCCACTGAAACAGATGACTACACCACAAAATAATCCCTCCTCAGATGATTTATGCGTCATCTGGCTTGTCTGCCGGAGGGCCACAGGGTTGTAGCATCTTCTCCATGAGGTTGAAGCGTACACGGGCCTTGCTTTCATTTTCAGCAATGGAGAAGTAGTTGAGCAGATCAAAATGTCCCATGTAGGAACAGTAAGAGTCCCGGTGTTGGTTCACCAACCATTCCCACTTGCTGGTGTCGGCATGGCCAGTCCCAATGTACTTTGACTGCAGATGCTCCAGCTGGCTGTGAATGTTGTATCGGTCGGTCATATTGGACTGCGGACAAAACACCAAATAATTCGGTTTTAGAATTTATGAGTGGCTTTAAATTATGCAGCTAGACACGTAGTCACGTACACCAAACATGGCATTAGCATCCTTCATCCAACACTAATTATCAGACTTAGTACGCTCACCTCACCTAACTGGTGACCAGATGGTTCTTTCGGTTTTAATGGTGGTTGAAAAAATAAAAATATTTGTGTATTAAGACCACCCACTGAATGCATTACATTACTTTTGAAAGTAATCAAATTACATTTGATTCTTTATAAATAAGTAAGACTCCCATTCCTAAACCCACCTTCACCAACTATTTTTCCCAGAAGTTTGACTCCCACAAAGCCCTTTCTCCGAAATCCCCTGTATTTTGCTTACATGGAATCTCCCCAGCAGTGTACATCACCATCTTGATTTTCTCCCATTTAGTTTCTCCCATTTAATCTTACTGGCACAATTTATAACTATGGCAATAAATGCCAAAAACCTTCTATCCATCACCTCTGTTGTTTTTCCACTGACCCAACTCGGTCCTGCTCTTTCCTCACAGTTCCCTTGTCTGCCCTCACTCTCTTTGTAGACTAAAATCACAAATGTTTTAGTCCGTTCAACCCATAGGGTTCAACCTCACTTTCAATCTTCCTTCTCTCACTGCTTTACACCCACTTCATGATTACCCCCAGTGAGAACATACAGCCTGATCTTTAGACGATTTACACTCTTTGGTCAAGTATATGTTATATAACGTACTAGGTAATGTTGCGCTGATATGAAAGATGATGCTAGATAAAGTTAGCTGGCTATGTAGCTACGTAATAGCGGCAGACACCCAACTAGCTCAAACGGATAGCATTCAACGGTGCTGTAGAATAGTTAGCTATTGTTAGCTACAGTGTGATGTTAGCCAAGTAGCCAGCTAAACAGTAGCTATATACCGCATACGTTACGTAAAAATGATACATTTTTAAGATCATTCGACCATATTGGTATACAACTTGTTTTCTCGCTAGCCAACTCTTAGTTTCTAGTTCATAGAAGTAACACATGCATTGAACTACATTGAAGCCTACCAAAATAAACGAAAATGCTTGAAAAGGGGTGTCTTACCGTTTGGCAGAAAAATATATTAATAATATTTATTTTGTAAAAAAGTTCAAGAATATATCTTCAGTTAAAACACAAAAAAAGATACTAGAAACGTACCACAAACGATGACCAAGATCTTAAACAGGAAAGCTGAAGATGGCTTCCTTTACTGCGGTTTCTTCTTCGAGGTGTTTAATTTACTGTTCTTGAACAACATAAAGGTGCATTATCGCCACCTACTGGAATGGAGTGTGAATCGGGAATATTATTTAACAAAAAAAAAGGAAAAAAAAATCTATTAATGAACTTTTTTAAAGATACTTAATTAAAAATAAAAATAAAAAACAGATCTCCTGAATTTCTTGGCAAAATATTTCTTTAATACAAATGCAATCTTTTCTCTTTAAGCTGTAATACTACCTCTTTCATCTCCTCAGAATACTTAAAGCAATAAAGTATTAAATGCTCTATAGTTTCATTGTTGTGATATTGTATCATCCTCAACTATGTTTCTTGTAAGGTTATTGTAAATGTACCAGTGTTATTCTAAATTGATTGTTAACGACACATAGAGTTCATTTCCCTGGACAACACAACAGCTGAGCTATTGCTGAGCAAATTGATGCTTGTACCCAAGGACACACAATGTACAGTACACAGTATGTGCCAGAACTGTGAATCTGACTGTGAAGAGTTAGATTAGTCAGATAGAAAGTAGACTACAACTGCCACAAGCCACAGTGTACTGCTGTTGTTCATTGTTGGTTGTCGTTGGGGGGGGGGGTGCTTTGGGTGCTTGTTGAATATTGACGGGGAATGGGGTTCGCCGCTGACAATAACAGGGTCTTGAATTTGAAATGAATAAAAAAAAAACACAACTTGTTTCTGTTATTTGTTTAAAAATCCAATGTGACAACTTACCCCATATAGTGTGAGAACTGACCCACTGATGGAGTAAAATGTAAAATGATATCACCTGCACAAATATAGCAAGTTCTCATCAATTGGGTAAGTAATATGACCAATATCATCATTAGTCTCAGGTGAGTTTAGCATCTTTTCAAAAGTATCATCAACTTTTTTAGGAACAGAATAAGTTATAGATGTGCAAACGCCATAGTCTTGCCCACTCCTTGACAGTTACCCTCGATCCATTGTGCAGGTTACCCTCGATCTACTGCGTGGGTTACCCTCACCTCGACGCTCCCTGCACTGTTCTCCACAGACTTTCGATTGAATCCGCACCTCATATTCTCCAGTCGGACATTCTGAAGGTAAACTTTGCTTTCCACTCTGGTTTGATGGCTGCTTACGCTATTTTGGTATTGTTTACCTGACTGAAAACACCCGTGGCAGGCTATAGGTACCTTTGTGACTTGTGTCCATCAGACTGGAGTCTGATGTCAGACTGATGTTGGAGGCTGGCCTTAGGTTTTTCTTTTCAGCCTTGGCAGCTTTCAACCCTTCCTCTGTGCTATCTACAGCATTTAGACCACAGAAAGCTGGCGAGTCTTCCTCATGAAGGTCAATTATAATGGTGCTGTTTTTTTTCTGCATCCAACTGACAGCTTCTCCTATACTTCTTTTGCTTTTTCTTATTTGTAACCATGTTAATCTGTTTGGACTTTAGCATTGGCATATATTTTCAATAGCTATGATTCAATTATTTTTCTCATTTCTGTGTCTATGTAGTTTTCACTTTTTTGTTTCTGTAAAATATAAATGGACAGGTAGCCTAGTCGATGGTTAGCGATATCAAGCAGTAGCAGTACTGTAGCCTAGCAACGCATACTGCTTAGCAACATTCACCTGATAGAATGAATCAACAAGCTAGACATAGCTGTGCCTAGCTGTATTTTAGATGGTGTAACAGGTGTAAATATTGAACACAACGTTGAACGTAGCTACACCTGACGGTCAATACCAACTTTTTTATGTCCTGTTGGTGCAAGCGGCCCCAGAGGCTGAATAAATGGCTAAATAAATTACCACTGGTAAATGGAAGCTGTCTACAATTCGTATATATCACAATGAGCATTTTCCAGTCATTGAAAAGCAAGGGCAGTGACGTATAATCTGGTGACTCCATACTGTGGGGGATTGTTGTTTGTTAATGTAGTAGCCTATGTAATATTAATGACTGTAATCTGTATAATTTTAAACCAAACGACCTAGGAAATACCATGTTTGAGAGAAAAGACAACGATGTACAAAATATTGAAGTCTTGAAATTGTATTTAAAAAAACATGCCCCTTATAATTGCAGGTTGTTGAAATGGGGAAATACATTAGGGACATTTTTCTTCTGGCACTGATCTCAGTGGAGGTGACACTTTAATTACAAGCCTTCATAAGAACTATAGAAAGCATATAAACCTTTGCGAAGCTCAATTACAAACCGATAAATATACAGATAATAGAAGCATAGAATAATCTTTTTTTTATTTGTCAACCTTTTACAACATTAACGTGTCAGTCAGTTTTTTCTACTGTGGCTATCTGGGTGCACACACACGATTTGGAGAACTGTGATTTGTTAATAAGAGACGTCAGAAGAGGCTAGACTGGTCAAAACTGACAGGAAAGTGACAGTAATGCAAATAACCACACATTACAACAGTGGTATGCAGAAGAGCATATCAAAACTCTAAGTTGATAGGCTACAGCAGTAGAATAAATATAGTATAATAAATACATAATAAAGTGCTTACTGAGTGGATATTATTTTTATATATTTTTCTCGACCACAGCATGATGTCATGAGATGACAAATGTCATAAGAAATTTCCAAAACTCCAGGACAATTGCTAAAATTACTGAACATGTGAAAAATTCCCTTCCTTTGCACCCTAATCCCAGATGTATTAGAGGTTGCATGCAAACGGTTGTTAAATTGAATGTGTGGGCAATTCATGTTGATTTGCATAAGGAAACACCCCTGCAATCACAGAAAAGTACAATTGTACAATCACAAATATATATCACAAAAATATATCACAAAATGCAGACCACAAAAAAATATTCAAGTGCATTTAAAGCAACTGACAATCGTATAGCACATTTGTAAATATTTGTGAGGCCACTATGAAAGAATAATGAACTATGATCAAGACTGAATTTTACAAAGGAGGGTTAGCATGAGAAAACCATTTGTAGGCATTTCAAATCACAGAAACTCAAGGACAATACTCGATAAAGTGTATCTTACTGTGATTTTCAAGTAAGCCTCAACTAACCTGAGGACATCACCTTGCAGAAATTCTCAGCAAAAGCAGACCAGTCTGCAGAATAGGGTATCGACCATGCCATCACACCACAGCCAGGTCTATAAAACATCAGAGCCTGGTGGTGACCTGGGTGCCCTCAGAGTTTGTGTCATTGGATTGCTGGCATCGAGAGTCCAGGGAGGACATCTCCCGGCCTAGTCATACCTGATGGTTGCTCCGCTCCAGGGTGAGGCCACTGGAGTTGCGATCCCGGTGCAGGGTACGGGTGCGAGTGGAGCTCTGCAGCACCAGGCCTGAGGCAGTGGGGAAGCAGAACTCCCTGAAACAGCGCTTGAAGTTCTCATCCAGGAAAGCATAGAGCACAGGGTTGAGGCAGCTGTTGGTGTAGCCCAGAGCGATGCAGAAGTGCCAGGTGACCGACTTCAGCAGGGAGCCAGGGACATTGACCAGTGCATTGATGATAACATAGATGTGGATAGGCGTCCAGCAGATGATGAAGACGGCCACCACCACCAGTACCATACGGGTAATGCGGTGCAAGTTGCGGTCCTTCTGCTTTGAACCGGACAGCATGCGTGATCTCTTAAGCCGCAGGATCATCAGGCCATAGCACACAGTGATGATGAGGACGGGAATGATGAAGGCAAAGATGAAGACGCAGATCTTCAGCAGGTTCTCCCAGTACCAGGAGGGATGGGGAAAAATCAGTGTGCACTCAATGCTGCCTGAGGCTGTGGGATAGAGGAATGGTGGAGAGTAAAATGCATACCAGACAGGAGAATATAACATGTGAGAGAGCCAGAGAGAGAGGTAGCAATTTAATGTGACAATTTTTCTGTGACAACGGAACTAATGAATGGGGAACTAAAATTTGAAAGGTGGGACAATTTAGACTTTTTTTTTTTGCTGCCGCGAGGTGTAGTGGTGTGGCCAGGCACTTGGAGATAAACTCTTCCCATCTTTTACGCCGCATCGCCCTCTTGCCCGGAAAGCTACACATCGCAACCTATCCCAACATGCTTTACAACCTGCTAAAGCCAGGTTTAGTTTATATTCATGTCAGCGTGCATAAGACACTTCTAAAGCTAACAAGGCTAGTCTGTAGCCTATCTCTTCTCCCTCTAGCTCAGGACAATAAAACAAAAGCAACCTCCCCATTGCTTATAACACCCTAAAGGACACTATAAACTTTTTTTTTGAATAAGAGAAAATTTTACACCCTTTTAGCTTTCAGGACAGCACCTGATATCACAGAATAAATCATTCAGAAAAATGTTTAAAATGTCCATAGGCAATGTACTTTGCAGTAATTTCAGTTACAGTGCCCTCCAAAAGTACAGGAACAGCTGGCCAATTCCTTTGTTTTCCAAATACAATGAATATATTTGGGGTTGAGATAAAAAGATGAACACGAGACAAGAGTTCAGAATTTCAGCTTTTATTTCCTGGTATTTACACTTAGATGTGTTAAACTACTTAGAACATAGCATATTTGGTACCAGACCACCCAATTTTTAGGTGAGCAAAAATATTGGAAGAGAGTTTTTAAGTAAATAAAAAATAATATTTGGTAGCATATCCCTTGCTTGCAATATCTGCATCAAGCCTGTGACCCACTGACACCACCAAACTGTTGCATTCTGCTTTCGTGATGCTTTTCCCGAATTTTACTCTTTCAGTTGTGTTGCTGCATGATGAAGTTCCTCCGAATTAGTTTGGACGCATTTCTCCATAAGTTGGCAGACAGAATGTTATTGTAGACTTCTGAATTCACCCTGCTGCTACCATGAGTTACATCATCAATAAAGATTAGCGAGCCCACTCCAGAAGCAGCCATGTAAGTCCAAGCCATGACACTGGCTTCACAGATGAGCGTGTATGTTTTGAATCATGAGCAGATCCCTTCTTTCTCCACACGTTGGCCTTTCCATCACTTTGGTTAAGGCTAATCGTGGTCTCATCAGTCCATAAAACTTTGTTCCAGAACCTTTGTGGCTCTGTACTTCTTTGCCAATTGTAATCTCACCTTAATATTCTTACGACTGATGTGTGGTTTGCATCTTGTGGTATAGCCTCTATTTTGCAGATCTTAAGTCTTGTTCGAATGCTTGATTGAGATACCTTCACCCCTGCCCTATGGAGATTGTTTGTGAAGTCTCTGACTGGTGATTTGGGGTTTTTCTTCACAACTCTCACAAAGTTTCTGTCATCAACTGCAGTTGCTTTCCTTGGTCGAACTGTTCAATATCTGTTACTCAGTACAGCAGCAGTTTATTTCTTTTTCAGGACATCCCAAATTGTTCTACAAACAACCTATCTCCAATGCTTGTGCAATGGCTCCCCTCTTTTCTAAGTTTCAAAATGGCTGCTTTTCTCCCAAAGATAGCTCTCTGTTCTTGATGTTGGTTTATCTTTTCTCACAGAAATGCAGTCTTCACAGGCAAAAACCAAGGCTAAAAACAAGAGTAAACATCCATCCATCCATTATCTGAACCCGCTTATCCTGAACAGGGTCGCAGGGGGGCTGGTGCCTATCCAAGCATACATTGGGCAAAAGGCAGGAATATACCCTGGACAGGTCACCAGTCCATCGTAGGGCATACACACCATTCACTCACACACTCATACCCATGGGTAATTTAGACTCTCCAATCAGGCTAACATGCATTTCTTTGGACTGTGGGAGGAAACCGGAGTACCCGCAGGAAACATGGGGAGAGCATGCAAACTCAAACTCAAACTGAAACACAATAATTAACTGAAACAGAATCAGCTGTGTAGGAGGGTTAAACTTGAGTGAGGAACAGCCAAACTCTGCTTCCAAGGTGAGGTTGCTGAAGACAGTTTAATGTCGTCATACACCATGGCAAGACTGAGCACAGCAACAAGATTCAAGGCAGTTATACTGCATCAGCAAGGTCTCTCCCAGGCAGAAATTTCAAGGCAGACAGGGGTTTCCAGATGTGCTGTCCAAGCTCTGTTGAAGAAGCACAAAGAAACAGGCAACGTTGAGGACCATAGACGCAGTGGTTGGCCAAGGAAACTTTGCAGCAGATGAGGGGCGACATGGCTCAGGCAGTAAGAGTAGTCGTCTGGCAGTCGGAGGGTTGCCGGTTCGATCCCCCGCCCTGGCTGTGTCAAAGTGGCCCTGAGCAAGACGCCTAACCCCCAAAAGCTCCTGACGAGCTGGTTGGTGCCTTGCATGGCAGCCAATCGCTGTTGGTGTGTGAGTGTGTGAGTGTGTGAGTGTGTGTGAGTGTGTGAGTGTGTGTATGAATGGGTGAATGTGAAGCATCAATTGTACAGCTCTTTGGATAAAGGCGCGATATAAATGCCAATCATTTAGATGAAAGACACATCATGCTTACTTCCCTTCGCAATTGGAAGATGTCCAGCAGTGCCATCAGCTCAGAATTGGCAGAAACCAGTGGGACACAGGTACACCCATCTACTGTGCGGAGAAGTCTGGTCAGAAGTGGTCTTCATGGAAGAACTGCGGCCAAAAAGCCATAGCTCCGACGTGGAAACAAGGCCAAGCGGCTGAACTATGCACAAAAACACAGGAACTGGGGTGCAGAAAAATGGCAGCAGGTTCTCTGGACTGATGAGTCAAAATATTTGACTGTAGCAGGAGGCTACAGGAGGTTTGTTTCTCCGAAGGGCTGGAGAGCGGTACAAGAATAAGTGTCTGCAGGCAACAGTGAAACATGGTGGAGGTTCCTTGCAAGTTTGGGGCTGCAAGAGTTGGGGATTTGGTCAGAATGAATGGTCTTCTCAGTGCTGAGAAGTATAGGCAGATACTTATCCATCATGCAATACCATCAGGGAGGTATCTGATTGGCCCCAAATTTATTCTGCAGCTGGACAACAACCCCAAACATACAGCCAATGTCATTAAGAACTATCTTCAGCGTAAAGAAGAACAAGGAGTCCTGGAAGTGATAGTATGGCCCCCACAGAGCCCTGATGTCAACATCATCGAATCTGTCTGGGATTACATGAAGAGACAGAAGCATTTGAGGCTGCTTAAATCCCCAGATGAACTGTGGCTAGTTCTCCAAGATGTTTGGAACAACCTACCTGCCGAGTTCCTTCAAAAACTGTGTGCAAGTATACCGAGAAGAATTGATGCTGTTTTGAAGGCAAAGGGTGGTCACACCAAATGTTGATTTGATTTAGATTTTTCTTTGGTTAATTCACTTCTTCTGTTCATGGATTTTGTTCATTGATAAAAAATAAACTATTAACATTTCTATTTGTGAAAGCAATCTTATTTTACAGCATTTTTTCACACCTGCCCAAAACTTTTGCACAGTACTGTACATGTTTTGACCTCAAACTCAATTGTCTTCAGAGTTTAGCAAAACAAAGGAATTGACCTTGCTGTTCCAGTACTTTTTCAGGGGACTGTATATCCAATAAATGCATATTAAAGGTTATTTTGTTCAAGTAAAAGTTTTTATATTCCAAAATGCTTCCATTTGTACATATGTTTTCTTTGTTAGACGCTATTTTACATTGACTCAGATGCGTGTCCACGTAAAATCGAGGGCAAAACATGTGAAGAAGGATGCTCTTACGTACAGGACCCGGTTGCTAGGCAAGACTCTTTTAAAACTTGAATTCTTTTAAAACTAGTTGTGAGTGTTGATTGTTCAGCATGTGAATTTTTATCGCCAGGTGAACATAAACCAAAAATCACACGTGGTGGATGCTATACATTATTATCTTCATCATTATTGTTATACTTATAGTCTTGACGGCAAGCAAGGGGCAACAGGGAGACCCTTAAGGACATTGAATACTTGCCATTATAGTCAATGGCAATGGTGGCCATGATCATGACAGGAAGGCTAATGGCTGAAGACAGGATCCAGTTGCACACGTTGATGATTTTGGCGTTATGGGGTGTCCGGAAGTCCAGAGCCTTAATTGGGTGGCAGACAGCAATGTAGCGGTCCACGCTCATGGTGGTGAGTGTGAATATGCTGGTGAACATATTATAGTAGTCAATGGACATAACCATCTTGCAGAGCACATCCCCAAAGGGCCAGGTGCCCATCAGGTAATTGACACTCTGGAATGGTAGCGTGCTGGTGGCTAGGGCATCAGCCAATGCCAGGTTGAAGATATAGATATTGGTGGCCGTCTTCATTTTGGTATACCTGGAATGGGGACAAAACATGCAGCAGTTACATACCTTTCAGGGAGGCAAAAGTGCAATGGAAGCAAGTTGGACTGTTTGGCAACAAAGATTATTACCTGCATTCCTATGAGCTAAAGGTATAGAGATCCTATTTTGTGAGTCTGAAATTTGTGCTTTCATGTCATTTTATTGATTTATAGATTTAGTTTTGAGTTAAGCCTAATCAACTGCTGTCTTTGTATGCACTGTGAATTTGCGGCGACTAATTCTTATTCTTAGTCCTTCTCAATTGTAATGTTTTTCTAAATGGTAAATGGTTGGAATTTATATTGCGCCTTTATCCAAAGCTCATTACAATTCATACTTCTCATTCACCCATTCATCCACGCACTCACAAACTGACGGCGATTGGCTGCCATGTAAGGCACCAACCAGCACGTCAGGAGCATTTGGGGGTTAGGCGTCTTGCTCAGGGACTCAGTGTGGGATCAAACCGGCAACCCTCCGATGGCCTTACCTCCTGAGCCAATGTCACTTCAAATTGCACTAAATCCATGGTTTGGTTTTGAGCCCCTTTTGTGGCGGTGGTGGGTGACGGAACTGTAAAAACCAGCAACACACTTTGTTGCTTTTTAGCTTTAGTTCATCTTTTATAATCGATATCCACTCACTGAGCACTTTATTAAGAACACCTGTACACTTATTAAATTAGACAATTAGGTAGGGTTTTGAGCACAAACTGCTCTATTCAGTTTCTGCTCTTTTTACACACAAAAACCAAAGCTGATCTTGAAGTAATTATTTTATTATTCGTCATCAAATTTGCACTGTTCGGAACACGGCAATTTACGTTACAGCAAACGTAATTTCATTAGCTAAAATGCTTTTTAGTCGTCACTTCAATAACATGCCTGTAGTTGGTTATTTGATGAGCTGAAGTTAAACTGAATTTTCTTGCACATGGATGTGGTTAACGCATTTTCTCTGCAACTAAATTACAAATACTGTTCAGAGACGGTTGTATGTAGATAATAGAATTTATCGTCACTTGCTATGCGGGCAGGTGGTCAATACATTGAACATCTGTTTAATTATGATTCGCAGTATGGATGATACTGCACAAACGCCATCTGCTTAGTTGCCAAAATAATACATCAGCTATGAATAGGATTTATAATCTTCCAAAGCTTCATTTCAGGAATAAAGCAACAAACACTTTCAAACCACAACGTGCACTGTTTTTAAAAGTTGACAGAGCCTGTTGTTATAAAACGATACCAGTGCATAATCGGTAGCAACAAGCAAATTAGCCATTAGTTAGCTTGCCAAATTTACAAATATCGCCCTGAGACACAACGCGTGTGCAACAATGCTTGCAACACTTGCTACTACCCTACGTTCGTATTGCCTCAGGTGGCTATTTGTAAATTTGTCGAGCTAACTATGGCTAATTTGCTTGGTGCTACCGATGGCGAACTGGTATTGTGCATGTGCATATCATGTACACTTGTGCATGTGAATATAATAGTGCATGAGCTTCATACAAAATTTTTGCGCCATTGGAACACGTTTGGAAAACATTTTTGTAGATAAAAAGGTTGTAGATAGTACAATAGCAGAATTGTGTTTACTTGTTTAAGTAAATTAGCAAGACACAGCGGGGTCATCCCTATGTTCCCACAGCCCTATGTTCCCACATTTCTAAGATTTAATTTTTTTTCTAAATGTTTATTATTGATCGTGTAAACTGAACTTTATATATTTAGTTGTCAAAATAGTCCTCAAAGGACAGCACTTGCAGATGCCTGTTCCTGGCACATAAAAGGTTGAAAAGTACTGATGTAGAGCCCTTTCCAGTTTTAAGTGAACTGCACAAATAGTGTTTTTTTTTTTTTCTTATTTCGCTTGTTTGCTTGTTCATTAAAAACTTATAGATAATTGAACGTGTACTGTGTCTAAATTGCACAAACATACACTGGATTTCTTCAGGTCCCATGCAAGCAGCCTGCTGAGTGTGAAGTCAACTGAACATAGAGCTGTGGGAACATAGGGCTGTGGGAACATAGAGCTGTGGGAACATAGACACGCTCCCGACACAGCGAGGTAAACATATGTCCGACTGGGAAAGCTATCTGTGCGCAGATGAGCATGGCTTATGTCATCTATTGAAGTTCATTAATCGTTTGTAGTTCCATATGTTTCTTTTTCTTGCACTTTCTTATGTCTACTCTTACCCGTTGTTCAGGATACTTGTTTAAGCCTGCAGTAAAAAATAGACAAAATATGTTTGTTTATAGTTAATTCTATGTTGCCAAAACCAACAACCTAATGTTTGAGTCTACAAATATGGTATCATTAGAATTGTGACTGCTTGATAAGCTTTGCGTTGTCATTTATCTACAGGTTTAATAAAATGTTCAAGGGTCTCTGTTGCCAAAATGAACTGACATAATGTTTGAAAATGAGTCTACAAACATCACAAACTCACGATATAGGCTACTTTTATTGACAGGTTTAATAAATTGAATTTTAGTCCAATTAATTTTATTGGTTGCACAACAGTGCAATGCTTGCGCACGGTTCATTTTCATGGATTTCGAATCTATAGAATTTATTGAATCAATACAAACAGGAAAATGTGTGTTTTAGTGCATTAATTGAAAGAAAAGACAATTACAAATACAAAAAACAGAGATACAACACACTGCGCATCCCTAGTTTACTGTTACTTTCGACCCACTCCTGTGTTACTTTTGTCCTGCGCAGTAGGGACAAAAGTAACATGTCATCAAACATGGGATCTCTATCTATTCGGAGTAAATGGGATCAAACAAAAAAGCATTACTAAAGCATTACCCTTGTTACCTTGTTTCTTGTAGTATGCGGATTTCCAAAATACAGAGAAGGTGAGATCCACCCACACTTGTTTTACCAACAATGTGTTACAAAATAAGCAACTGTTACTAAAGCAATGGTATGTTAAAATTGGTTATACGGATAGAACCGCGAGTTTTAATGCTTTCAAACGGTATATCCTGTTACCATAGTGATTGAAAATTGCAGGCTGAAAAAAGGAATGAATGCCAAAAAAACCCTCACTTAAAGCATGAAGCTTGGCTTGCAGGCATGCTGGCGCAATTAAAGATGCAGAATGGGGTATGAGATGTAATTTCCCATCCCAGTTTTTTACATTTTGCAGAATGCAGAACATTGCGGATGGTAGGCTAATTATTAGCAGTATTTAGTTATATATTTTCTAAATATTATGTCAATTTTTTCAAATCAACAACGACGAAAGCGAGTGGAGCGAAGACTGCAGTCTACAATTACACTGCGCAACGGTCTGAAAAGGCAACCTAGTGAACCAAACTAGGGCAACATGTTATCAAAATTAACTATTTTATCTTTCCCAACATCATTTACAACATGGGCATTTGGACAATGCATTTATTCGAATGGAAAGCATATTTGCGTCTGGGTTCTAGTGAAGATGCCATGCCATTATGAAAGGACCTGCGTATACACAGGTTGAATAGAAGTGAACAATTCCAATGTTATTTTCGCCTTTTGAGTCACCAATATTATTTTTAAATAACGTTCGATGGATTTATTGCATAAATAGGTTCGTTTGCGTAAAGGGGGACCCATTCAGCGATCACACTTAAAGAAATAGCCTACGCAACTATTTTGGCTGCTAAAACGGCTAATATTATATGTAGCCAATATATTTGATAAAAAATATATACTACGGACCCCACCAACGGATCTTGCAACAGGTGTGATATTATGACTCCTCCCTATGATCAAAATGTTAGGATACAAGTAGGATTACTCATTATTTGTTTATATGGCAATCCCTACGTTTGGATTTAACTAAAGCATGTAAAGCATCAGTGTATAGGCTAAACGAAGGTGCGATACGAAACAAAAAATTTGGAAACAAGAAACAGAGGAAACGGTCTCGTAAACAAGTTAACAAAATCTTACCTGATAATAACATACATGACGAGTACATTGCCAATCAACCCAACAACACAGACGACAGAATAAAGCGCAGTGATGAGAATAGCGATGATGAGAGGAGTAGAATCCAGAGCATCTGGCCTGTCCCATTCGGACCCGTTCGTTCCGAAAAGAGAGACGGCATTGCTGAAGTTTCGACAGAAAACGGTGCTGTTAGCCATGAACGCATGAATAGGAGGATGCAGGTCGTCTGACGCATTGATGAAGCTGTCCATGGTGTGTAGTTTTATCGGATAACCTAATACAAGCTCGGACTGTTCAGTTATCGTTCCGTTTATTCCACCAATTGCATTAAGGTGCACGGCACAGCTGAGTTTTGCACACAGGATCTCGTAATAATCACTCGTCGAGCAGTAAGTGCTGTGCTACCAGTGTTGCCAGACGCCGAAAACCAAATAATCCTACAAAGATGACGGATTTCAGGGCAAACTATCGTACATTCAATGCAGACTGCGGCGCACCCAGAACGGCTCCTTCTTTATAATTTGTATAATGTATTTATGTATTTTACAAGCTAACTTTGTGTCAAACGAAACGGTTTTCTTTATTTTCACTCCATTTTGTTAGACTGCTGAAGTGGCGCCTGTGTGTGTGTGTGTGCTGCTGAAGTTGACCGGGATGGGGGTCAGTTTTCCCAAATACATTATTGACATAGATGACGTAACATGAACAATCAGTCTGGATCCAGATCAGCTCTGTACATTATTATGTTATATTATTAGTATTTCAGTTAGCTGGGGATAAACCGCTTACGACCCCATCCCATGGCGGCCTAGATGGGTCGAGTTGCGGACAAATCTCATTATTATTGATAAGTTCTCAATGTTACAGTGATCCCTGGTGGTATCACTTTTATATACAACTTCCATATTTGGCACTAAACTTTTGGCAGGGGTTTCAATGATTTCGTTTTGAATGACATTTGATGTGTTTTTAGCATTTTCAGGGATCCATCCATCCATCCATCCATTATCTGTGAACCCGCTTATCCTGAACAGGGTCGCCGGGGGCTGGAGCCTATCCCAGCACACATTGGGCAAAAGGCAGGAATACACGCTGGGCAGGTCGCCAGTCCATCGCAGGGCACACACACCATTCACTCACACACTCATACCTACGGGCAATTTAGACCCTCCAATCAGTCTTTGGACTGTGGGAGGAAACCGGAGTACCCGGAGGAAACCCACGCAAACACGGGGAGAACATGCAAACTCCAAAGCCCCGGCCGATGGGGATTCGAACCCAGGACCTCCTTGCTGTGAGGCGGCAGTGCTACCCACTGCACCATCCGTGCCATTTTCAGAGATGCATTTAGCAATTTTCTTTTTCAAATTTTTTGAATAATTAAAAGATCTGTGTCACGTTTCATGTTTGTCATGTCATGTTTTATGTTTAGTTATTGTCTTGGTTATGTTATTGTCATGTCACATATTAGTCACGTAGTGTAGTCTCACCACGTTTTTATGTTTCATGTCATGTTATGTTTCAGGTTTAGTTGTTATGATTTAATTATTAGTCTTGCCATGTCATGTTATATAGTTTATTGTCATTGTTTTGCAAACTGGTTATGTCACAATTTATGTTCCATGTTATGTTGTACTGTTCATTGATTTAGCATACACTTTTTCATGTCTTTCTGTTTCAATTTCCCTTGTCTATTTACTAACCTACTAATGCTAGATCAGGATTGGGTAATACTAATCATGTGTTCATGTTACCTTACATTTCTTGTGCATGTCATTTACTAATTTACTAATGCTAGGGCAGGATAGGTTTATTACTAATGATGACTAATTATCTTGTTAACTTGTCAATCATCCACACCTGATTTCCATTCTCTTGCTGCTCTCAAACTAATTGTCTACACTTGTCTACACCTGCATATAAGCTCAGTTTCATGTCATGTCTGTGTGAAATTGGAATTGTCAGTGCGGTGCTTGAGTGGTTATGCAAAGCCATTGTCTACCTGTTACGAGCCAAGCCTGTTTACTGACCAAAGATTATTGACTTCTGTTTTGTTGACCATTGCCTGCCTGTACCACGATTTTTGCCTGCTGTTTTTTTGTACTTTTGCCCTGCGGAGCAGACTTCGGTCTTGAATCTTGCACTGTCATCGACCCTGAGCCTGCCTACCGCCCGCCTGTACTTCTGCCCCGCTGACAGCTTTCCTGGCTACCAGACTTCTTGCATGTGTACTTGTTTTTTGACCACGCTCTCTGGATAGTCCCCGAATAAAGCCCTGACGGGACTATTACACCACTGTTTGAGTCACATTTTGGGTCCAACCCCCCACGCATCCGTCTCAATCTGCCTCATTCCCATCCCCCTGACGGTGCCGACAAAGAGCATTTACAGTGCAAAACGAATTGACTTTGTCTGCTTTTAACATAGTACCTGTTCTTTTCAATCTGGATTTGACCCAGGAGCTGCACAATACTTTCACCTGTCTCTGAGAGACGCTGGTATTCCTGCCATGCAGACAATGCTCTAATGTGAGGAATACTAGAGGCATGTTTTAGGGAACTACTGTCTTGATTAAGTGCACTCTTCCAACTAGTGTATCCACGCTTAATGAATGTCCTCTCTTTTTTTGGAAACATCAAAGACAGAATATTCTAGCTATAGTCGAGACTGGTACCAGCCTACAGTAACTACTCACAGTTTGTCCAAATGGGCACTTGATATAACTACTTAAAATTGGCTGGGATTGGCTATCCATATTTAAGTCAGGAGCAGACATGGCAGAGCTGGAGGATGGTGTGTTTGGATTTTCTGAAGGACAGAAGTTTGCTGCCCCTGACACAGAGGCAGTAACACTGCTCGGTGTTGGTAGATGTGCTGGGCTCAACAGTGGAGGCAGCATGCACTGGGGTTGAGGATGCCTGTTTTTTCATGAGCCACCTATCCATGCTGAAAGATTTACTTAGCTAGACTAATCGTGTTAGCCTTCTGTAAAATTATATTTATACCCAACAAGCCAACTCCAGTGACTAGCAACAAATCAGCTATAGCTGGCCTGGAGCTGGCTAGCTAGCTGGCTAAACACGAATATAACTTATAAGAAGCAGAGACAAGAATCAAAGGTATTAACAGTTTTAATTGGATTGTGTTATGTTCCTGTGTTCTGTCCTGTGTTAGTTTATCATTGTTTATCATTATTCTTGTAATTTATTATTTTTCATATTTCATGTCTGGTTCTGTTTATATTCATTAGTCTTTGCACTCGTCTTCCCCTGTGATGTCTGAGTCTGAATGTTTACTAGCCCAGTCACTCCCCTGTCTGCGTGCCCCACTATTCGGGTGTTTACGGTAGTTCCGGGGTTCAACCTTCCTTCCAATCTTGCATTCCTTACTTCCTGCTTTCTCTCCATTTCATGTTTGTACATAGCACTAATATACTAATCCCAACTAACATAGAAGTTGTACAGTACTAATTATACTAACACACTAATATGTTTGTCAAACTAACAAACTAACATTCACTAGTTTTGGGTATTTGTAATTTAAATCACTTAACTAACTTACTAATGCTTCTCCAGTTTCAATTCTGTTCTGTAACTCTGCCTCCCTATTCTATCACTGATTACTTGCTTAGTTTCAGCGAAGTATTTGCACCTGTCTCTTCGTATCTCTGCATCTCCCGATTCTCTGCAAATTGTCTACTCCCTAGTCCGGAGCCGTTTGTATTACATGTGTGTCTTTGTGAATCCAGTCCGCGTTTTCATTTCCCCCTCGTTATTGTCCTATTACCCTTTCATGTGTCTCACCTGATGCTTATTTGTTAGACCGCCCTCACTCCCATGCCCCGCCTAGTTTGTCTCATTCCCCTGTGTATTTATACCTGTCCTTTTCAGTTGCATGCTGCTAGTTCGCCTTGTCCTGTTTTCTTGTCCTGAGCCCTTGATTCCTTCCCCCCAGTTCCCCCAGTTCCCCCAGTTCCCCCAGTTCCCCCAGTTCCCCCGCATCAAATTAAAGGATGTGTTTGTTTGCAATTATTGCTAATAAAGGTGAAAACCAGTTATTACATTTAAGGGGGGGGGGGGGCACCCCTTTTTCACAGGGGTGACACTGACGTTTGGAATCACTGAATCAATCATTTTTAAAAATTTGTTTCTCTTTCTCAGGTTCTCTTTGTCTAAGTTTCATTGTGAAAAATATGGAAAATTAGAAGGGGCAAATACTTTCACAACACTGTATATACAGTACAATTCATATTATAGCATGTTTATTTATGTTGCTGTTGTGGGTGTTGGGAGTCTGCGTTCTCTTTATTGGTAAGGTTAGAATGTTGCAAAGTGCACTGATGATTTGTGTGTGTGTGTGTGTGAGAGAGGGGTTGGGGAGTCACATAGTTCCTGGCCCTCTTGGTGTATGAGAAGGGGTATTTTCAAAAGAGATGCTCTCCCTATCCTGACAAAGGTTTGGGCTACACTTGAATGCTCTGCAAGCTGTGGCTACTGTTACAGCCTTATAAACCTTCATTTACAGTTGTGCATCTTTGCTATATGCATGACTATCGTTGGTTTACTTTTTTCTAGGTTTGCCCTAGATTGGCAATTTCCACTTCCACTTTCAATGCCGCATTTTGCATTGATCGTCATTCATTACTTTGACTTTGTGTATGACCGTATTTTTGTTTGACTTTCAACTCTCACCTAGCCCTTTTAATTTGTTTACTGATTGAATTTTGTGTATGACAAATATCTCAACTTATTTGACTTCATGCCTTGTCTTTTGCTGTTGTTCACCCCAGTGTATCACCTGTGCTCGATCCTGTTTGCCCACCCTGATTTTGTACATTGATCTCCACATTGGATAGGTACTTGGAGAAATTGCAGTGACAGTGTTAATGCTAGCTAGTTAACTAGCTAGCCTATTTTAAAATTAGTTATACCTTGATAGCTAGCTGACTGGCTGATATGGCATATTTCTCATTATATGAGAGAGCATGTAATCTCACAAGCAAAATCTAACTTAATATGGAAATAGCGCGTTGTACTGTTCTTCTTAAGGTGTATCTAACCAAAATTAGACAGCCAGCCAAACTCCTATCACGGATGACACGAGAGTCAGGAAATAGCCTTCTAGCTCCAGGTTTATTGAAGACTCGGAACGTGTGCAAATGACAAAGGAGTGAAACTGCAAAAATACATAATGCAGAATCAAATTAAATATGGCTTGTATAAAATATGCAAAGTTTGCTGCTAATAGCAGGATACATGAGCTCAGTCCTAGGCCCGCTTCTTTTCTCTCTTTACACTGCACATGGTCTATCCTACCACTGCTATGTGAACGATACCCAACTCTTAATCTCATTCCCACCATCCGATACACAGGTTTCAGCCCGTATCTCAGCTTGCCTGAGTGACATCCAGAGCTGGATGGACAACTGCCATCTAAAGCTCAACCCAGGTAAGACTGAAATGATATTCATCCCTGCCATTACCGCTCCCCATCTGGATCTCTCCATTTCCCTAGGGGATACCACACTGACGCCATCACCCTGTGCAAGGAACCTCTGCGTGTTGATGAACAGCTGTCCCTCTCTGAGAACATTGTGGCGGTGACCCGGTCATGCAGGTTCTTCCTATACAACATACGGAGAATCCGCCCCTTTCTCACCCCCTACTCGACCCAGCTCCTGGTCCAAGCGATGGTTTTGTCCCATCTGGACTACTGCAATCCCCTCTTGGCTGGCCTCCCAGCGTCCGTCATCAGACCCCTCCAACTTATCCAGAATGCAGCAGCTCATCTGGTCTTCAACCTTCCCAAACACTCACATGTCACCCCCCTGCATACTTCCCTCCACTGGCTGCCTGTCATGGCTCGCATCAAATTCAAAACATTGGTGCTAGCCTTCCGAGCAGTTAAGGGGTCTGCCCCAGCTTACCTCCAAAAAATCGACACCCCTGACTGACCTCTTTGTTCGGCCTCCACAGGCCGTTTGGCGCCTCCCCCTCTCCAAACTTCCACCTCACGCTCACGACTACTGTCTGTTCTGGCTCCACGGTGGTGGAACGACCCCCCCGTTGAGGTCAGAACAGTAGAATCTCTTCCCACCTTCAAGCGCAAACTGAAGATGCACCTCTTCAAGCAGCACCTCTCCCTGTCCCTCCCTACCTCCCTGTAAACCCTGTAATTGTTGTCTTTCTGTGATTTACTTGTGTATCAGGATGTTTAGTTTAGTTTGACTAGGTAAGCAGTTTGGCTAGGTGAGAGGTTTGTTCATACATTTGCGTGTTGCGGTATTACAATTACATTTAAAAAAAATATTTTCCGATGATCAAATAGGCCGTGGTCCTTATCTTTGTTGTGCAGGTAGCAGTTGAAATTGTATTTCCCTCTAGGGTCTTTCAGCGCACTTATCCCTGGTTATGGATATGCACTTTGCACTTTGTATGTCGCTCTGGATAAGAGCGTCTGCCAAATGCCATTATTCATTCATTCATTATCCTAACCCGCTTATCCTGAACAGGGTCGCAGGGGGGCTGAAGCCTATCCCAGCATACATTGGACAAAAGGCAGGAATACACCCTGGACAGGTCACCAGTCCATCGCAGGGCACACACACCATTCACTCACACACACACTCATACTCATACTCATACCCACAGGCAATTTAGACTCTCCAATCAGCCTAACCTGCATGTCTTTGGACTGTGGGAGGAAACCGGAGTACCCGGAGGAAACCCACACAGACACGGGGAGAACATGCAAACTCCACACAGAGGCCCCGGCCGACAGGGATTCGAACCCAGGACCTCTTTGCTGTGAGGCGGCAGTGCTACCCACTGCACCATCCGTGCCGCCTCCAAATGCCATTAATGTAATGTAAATGAGCTGGGCTGCTTATCTACACAGCACACAGAAAAATGTATAAACGTTCCCAAAGTACATAAACTACATCATCATACAAAATATATCACAAGATGTACGTAAGATAACAGAATACTTACAATCGATGCTTACGCAGGGCACACAAACAAAGGATGGCTTTATATTTCTAGTGAATATCTGCCATGAGGCAAGCTTGTTGCTGCATTGAACACATTACTGAACACTACTTCCTGGTTTGACAGGAAGATGCAAATACAGGTTCCTGGATCAGATAAATTACCTGAACACAAATAAATATAATATTATCCAGCAGGGGCTGCTAAAACAACACATTAAATGCATAACAGAATATGCGTTGATGGCATACAGTGGCCGTCTCCTTAAGATTTGACTGAAGAAATGTGTTTCAGACAGCAGAATTATCGTTGAAATGGAAAAGTATTGATATATATTTCTAAATCATGCATCGCTATGCATGCTAGCTAGAAAAAAAAAACCTTTGGTTGAGTTCAATGAATGGCAAATACCACTTTTTGCCAGTAGATGGCCATCGCATATAAGAATTGGGGAGTAATGGGTTTGCAAGACTAGATTTGTTTACAGTTTACAATTGTTTCAAAGTCAGTGTCATCAAAACAAAAAGTTCCTTTATAAATGTTTGAAATCAAGACCGTCAAAAAGGTTAGACTTATTGTCATTAGGACAGTGTACCCTGGAAGAACGTTTGTCAGAGTAACTTCAAATCAGTCTCCTGTAGTTATTTGAGTTTATTGATACTGTGACAGTGCAATAGAGTGAACAGAGAAGACAACAATGCATGGGAATCAATTGAAAAACACCAATACATCACAGTATAGTTGGCTCACAGTATAGTCCTTGGCTTTCTGATGCTCTACGAGCTGTCCGAACCGAACTGTGGGCGGCGGAGAGAAAATGGAAAAGGTCCTGTCTCCCCAGTGATATAGCTTCCTTCCATGCCCTCTTATCATCTTTCCATTCCTCTGTCTCTCTAGCTAAATCTTCCTTCTTTCACTCGAAAATTAACGCGGCCGCCTCTAATCCCCGCAAACTGTTTTCAACTTTCTCCTCTCTTCTGGCCCCCCCTCCCCCCCACCCCCCTCATCACTCACACCTGATGACTTTGTCTCCTTCTTTGAAAAGAAGGTCGATGCTATTCGCAATTCCTTCTCCCAACCCTCCACCCCTGCTGACCCTCCTACCCTCCCCAACTCCCTAACCTCCTTTTCTCCCCTCTCTGACGCCGACACACTGAAACTCCTTACTTCCCACCGCCCAACCACCTGTCCTCTTGACCCCTTCCCCTCTCCCCTCCTACAATCTATATCTGATGACATTCTCCCTTTTCTCTCCTCTCTAATCAACACCTCCCTCTCTTCCGGCACCATGCCCTCCTCCCTGAAGAGGGCCAGAGTCACTCCCCTGCTCAAAAAACCTACTCTTGACCCCTCTGCCCTGAACAACTACCGGCCTGTCTCTCTTCTTCCCTTTCTCGCTAAAACTCTGGAACGGGCGGTCTGCTCCCAACTGTCCACTTATCTTCTCCAGAACAATCTCCATGACCCCAACCAGTCTGGCTTCAAGAGTGGCCACTCCACTGAAACCGCCCTGCTCGCGGTCACTGAGGCACTCCACTCTGCTAAAGCAAAATCCCTCTCCTCTGTCCTCATCTTCCTCGACCTGTCAGCCGCCTTCGATACAGTCAACCATGAGATTCTGCTCTCATCGCTGTCTGGGATGGGTGTCACAGGTTCTGCACTCGCTTGGTTTTCCTCCTACCTCTCTGGTCGCTCCTACCAGGTGACTTGGAGGGGCGCAGTCTCCGACCCTCACCCCCTACGAACTGGAGTCCCGCAGGGCTCGGTTCTTGGGCCTCTCCTCTTCTCGCTATACACCATGTCTCTTGGTTCTGTTATCTCTTCCCACGGCTTTTCTTATCATTCCTACGCTGATGACACCCAACTCTTCATTTCCTTCCCCCCCGACACCCAAATCACCACACGGATCTCTGCCTGCTTGGCTGATATCTCTGCGTGGATGACTT
Organism: Conger conger; assembly: GCF_963514075.1. NCBI lineage: Eukaryota > Metazoa > Chordata > Actinopteri > Anguilliformes > Congridae > Conger > Conger conger. The sequence goes on from NC_083761.1 coordinate 40,983,973, forward strand.
CCCATCACCTGAAGCTCAACCTTGCCAAAACTGAGCTTCTCTACATCCCTGCTAAGTCCTCTCCGTCAATCGACCTCTCATTGACTGTTGAGGACTTTGTAGTTTCCTCCTCCCGTACGGCAAAGAATCTTGGGGTGACTCTTGATAACTGCCTCACCCTGGCTCCACAAGTATCCTCCACTGCCAGAACCTGCAGGTTCTTTCTGTATAATATACGCCGTATCCGTCATCTCCTGACTGAGAAAGCCACCCAGCTCCTAGTCCAGGCGCTCGTCATTTCCCGCCTGGATTACTGCAACTGCCTCCTAGCCGGTCTCCCAGCATGTGCCATCAAGCCCCTCCAGCTGGTCCAGAATGCTGCAGCCCGCCTGATCACCAGTCAGCACAGGTCGGCTCATGTCACCCCGCTTCTCATTGGCCTCCACTGGCTTCCTATTGCCGCACGCATCCGTTTCAAGGCCCTAGTGTTGGCATTTCAGGCTGCTAAGGGGACTGCCCCACCTTACATACAATCCCTGATCACTCCCTACTCCCCAGCTAGACCACTTAGGTCTGCCAGCTCTGGTCGCCTTACGGTTCCCTCTCTACATGCACCTGGCGGTCGAGCTGCACGTTCACGCCTGTTTTCCATTCTGGTTCCTCAGTGGTGGAATGACTTGCCTACCACTGTCAGAACAGCAGAATCCCTCCCCCTATTTCGACGCAGACTCAAAACCCACCTTTTCAAACTCTACCTTAGTCCTCCCTCCTGATTTCCCCTGCCCCTCCTTTCTGATATCCCTATCCTTGTCTAACCCCCCCCCCCAAAAAAAAATAAAAATAAAAATAAAAATAAAAATTGCACTTCTGATGACAACTATGTTTTGAACAGCATTTCCTGTGTATTTTGCTAGTTTCTGGATGTGATGCTCTGACTTATGGTAGAACCTATGCACTTGTACGTCGCTTTGGATTAAAAGCGTCTGCCAAATGACTAAAATGTAAATGTAAAATGTATAGTTCCTGTATTCTTTATGAACTTCAAAAATGCTTTGATTGTAAACCAAAATAGCATGAAAAATAGCACACACACACACACACACACACACACACACACAATATTGCACCTGTTTTTCCTTCGGAATGTTGATATGATTAATAACACCGTGGACTGGCCCACATTAGGTTGCACTCTTCAACCAGGTTCTGCCATTGTATGACCACTTAATTGGAGACAACTCTGTGCATCTGTCCTCTTCTGCCACTTCCTCTGTTTTGTGGTCTTCTGCTAACCATATCACCATGCATCATTACTTCTCTTCCTCTTGGATGAGCAGGCACTTGCCTGCTTAAGCAGGTTCCTCCATGATCAGAATGTGTAGTACTTGTATTGTGTTGACAGTAATTTATGATCTCATATGTGGGAAACTTCCCTTTGTAATTAAAATCCAAGATTCACCCGACAAGCAATTTATCAATTACATGTCAAAAATGTATGGGGTATCTACTTGACATATCATGATGGTTGGATGGACCGTTTTGCATATGATGACATACACACAGAGTAGTTGCACAGATGTGTTTGATAGTAAAACTATTCAACAGAAAAAAATCTTTTCTGATCAGCAATTGTAGACAATTGTACTTTATCATTTGCATAAATCCTTCACATTTGCAATTTGTAGAATGCAATGAGAAATGGTGTTCTGCAGTGAACAAGCGATGGAGGCTTTCACATATTGTTTTGAGAATGTTAATTGTCATTCAACAATTGGGCCAAAGCGATTGAGAAAAACTGTAACTCTAGTTCATGTTGGAAAATTGGCCCAAATGGATTCTTTAATGTAAGGCAGTTCTCAACCAAGAATTTAATTTTTATTGCATATTCATTTTATTGCACATTTTTATAAAAACTAAGGAAATTAAAAAGTATGTTTTAGGTGAAATGTTTGCATTTGCTGAAAGCCTTAAAAGACAGGAAATTATATTGATCAGCACGGTAGCCTGGCTAACCCCAGCTAACACTAATTGGATTAGATAGGGTACAATTGGGAGAAAAGCAGAAAAATTTGAAATAAATTTATATATATATAAAAAAGAAGTTACATTTTTAAAAGAAAATGGAAATCTTGTAAGCTCATTGGGCCAGGGGGTGCATTGTTTTGTTATTTCAATATGTTGGTAGGTAGTGGAGTTCAAGATCACGTCTTAACTGGTGCTCCAGGACATGTAGAATCTTAAAAAAATAAAGACCACCTGCCATACATCAGTTTCACCCTTCTTCCCTCTATTGGAATTACATGGCCCTGCATGTGGTATTTTACAGTTTTAGGGCTACGGTGTCCAACAAAACAAAGAAAGAACTATGGATAAACATCGCTCCAGCCCACAGAGAGAGTGGGAAATCATCAATTTATGAATATCATTTAAAAGGCCATTAGGCAACATGTTCAATAAAGTGCAACATGCATCCTTCGTAATGTACAATTTTATTCTTTGCATAAAAACAGTCCCATTAATGTGGTATTTTAGTAATATTATTAGCCAACTACAACTATAGAATTATTAGTGTACTAAGAGTGGTCCAGACCAACCTTATGAAAGTACCACATACAGAAGGTATACTTAGCTAAGAACGTTTCAAGAAACACGCTGAAACGTTAAGGTAGAGCTTAAGGTACAACTTATGAACGACCAGTATCTGTAATCCAGTTGCCCAGTAAATGTGTGATCCCCATCTGTGAGCAAGAAATACACTATAACTTCAGCTCCGCCTAGAACTGGCCTGTGGCATGGTATTGAAATAGCGTCTGAGAAGTATTTTAGGGAATCACATTACGTTTCCAATGATGTACAGTTTGTTAGGCTTGCATAAAACAACACAGTAATATTTTGCCTACGTAACAAAACTGTAGCATTTTCAATATGCATACTGAGACTGTTAGGCAGTTCTTGAGATTTTATGGCCAAAACGTTTGATGTTTTACTAAAAAAAAAAACATATTGCAATGCCTACATCTAAATAGAGGACTTCCTTTGCAGTACTTCCAAGGAATCTCATGTCTCTCTAGCCTCTTGAAAATTCTCAAGTGAATATTTCTGAGGAAAACCGTGAAAAAACCTTTGTCATTTTCATTGACGTGACCCCATTTTATATTAGTGAGCATCTAAATATTGTGGTGGCCCAATCAGGGATCGATACCCCACTGGAGTGGAATGGCGAGGACGCCGACGTCAGGAGCTGGGTAAAGTAATTGACGGCGAATATGTCCCTATGTTCGTTTTTTTTTTTTTTTTTTTTTTATATTTTATTTTCCACATTTTTCCCTTTTTATCCCAATTTGGTAGCCTGTACCACAGACTGTACTTACAGAGCCCTCCAAAAGTATGGGAATGGCAAGGCCAGTTCCTTTGTTTCTGCAATACACTGAATACATTTGGGGTTGAGATAAAAAGTTTAACACGAGACAAGAGTTCATAATTTCAGCTTTCATTTCCTGGTATTTACACCTAAAACATAGCACCAATTTATAGGTGAGCAAAAGTATTAGAACAGAGAATATGTAAGTAAATGAAAGTAGATAACACTTAACATTTGGTAGCATATCCCTTGCTTGGGCGGCCTGTAGCGTAGTGGTTAGGGCACATGGCTGGGACCCGCAAGGTCAGTGGTTTGATCCCCGGTGTAGCCACAATAAGATCTGAACTGCCATTGGCTTAATTGGCTTAACCCTGCATTGCTCCAGGGTAGGATTGTCTCCTGCTTAGTCTAGTCAACTGTATGTCGCTCTGGATAAGAGTCTACCAAATGTCATTAATGTAATGTAATCCTTGCAATAACTGCATCAAGTCTGCAACTCATTGACATCACCAAACTGTTCTTCTTTTGTGATGCTTTTACTACAGCCTTTTGTTGTTTGTTTTGGGGGGTTTCTCCCTTCAATATCCTCTTCAGGAGGTGAAATGCATGCTCAATTGGGTTAAGGTCTGGTGATTGACTTGGCCAGTCTAAAACCCTAATGAAGTCCTTTGTTGTCTTGTCAGTGTGTTTTGGGTCCTTGTCTTGCCGCATGATGAAGGTCCTCCCAATTAGTTTGGAAGCATTTTTCTGTAAGTTGGCAGACAGAATGTTTTTGTACACTTCTGAATTCATCCTGCTGCTACCATCATGAGTTAACATCATCAATAAAGATTAGTCATCCCACTCCAGAAACAGCCATGCAAGCCCAAGCCATGACACTACCTCTCCCGTGCTTCACAGATGAGCTCATATGTTTTGGATCATGAGCAGATTCCTTCGTTCTCCACACTTTGGCCTTTCCATTACTTTGGTAGAAGTTCATCTTGGTCTCATCAGTCCATGAAACTTTGTTCCAGAACTTTTGTGGCTCATCGCTGTACTTCATTGCAAGTCGTAATCTCACCTTCCAATTCTTACCACTGATGAGTGGTTAGCATTTCGTGGAATAGCCTCTATATTGCTGCTCTCTAAGTCTTCTCCGAACGGTTGATTGAGATACCTTCAGCCCTGCCCTGTGAAAATAGTTTGTGATGTTACTGATTGATGTTTTGGGACTTTTCTTCTCAGCTCTCACAATATTTCTGTCATCAGCTGCTGTTGTTTTCCTTGATTGACCTGTTCGATGCCTGTTGTTCAGTACGCCAGCGGTTTCTTTCTTTTTCAGGACATTCCAAGTTGTTGTATAAGCTGTGCTTGTCCCCTCTTCTCTAAGCTTCAAAATGGCTTGCTTTTTTTGCTCCCAAAGATAGCTCTCTGTTCTTCATGTTGGTACATATTTTCCTACAGAAATGCAGTCTTCACAGGCAAAACCCAATGCTAAAACCAAGATTAGACATTCAGAACTATTTACTATTGTTTAACAAATCAATCCAGCAATATGGCTGCATAGCAACAAGGATAGTGATTGAAAACCCAAACAGAGAGTGAGACAACTGAACCCACTTATCAAGAGCTAATAAATTGTCAGTTCTTTAAAGAAACAGTATAATGCAAGTAATACAATAGCCAAAATGGTAGGAACATGGCTAGTATCTATGTTATATACTGTTAATATACCCCTAAAATGTTATATCCGACTTACACAATCAAGTCAGGGTTCCGAGATGCAATCTGAGGAGGAGTATTGAGTCTACACCAGAAGATGGTCATTGGCTGCTCTTGCTTCTTGGACGAGATCAAACATATATATGGATCAGAGGAGATCAGACTTAGATATGGATGCAGAGCAGCTCATTCTGGGCCAGATTAAGTTCAAACAGGCTGACATGTAAGGTCCTCACAGGGGCCGCCAAGTTATGTAGGGATTTTACACTCTACAAAATAGTAAGGATGACTATTTGAAACGTATATGTCTCAGTCCTCAGATGGGGCGTACAAACTGTAAGGGATATGGCCCTTGTATGGTGCCAATTAACGTTATGTAGCAGTATAACTGCAAAAAGTAATCAGTCTCATAAAATTACTCTTGCTATCTGAAATTGTCGTGTCTAGGAAACGACAGAGTCCAAATCTTCAATTTGTCGAAAAACATCTTCGCGAGGGAAAAGACGACACCAGGCAGCAAGATCTTCAGGAAAATCAGACTTTATTAGCAGACGTGCATAAAGCCGGATCAGCTCTCCAGAACTGAACCCCGACTGGCATTTGTACACCCATTTTATACACAGTTACTCCACCTACAACTCCTCCTCAAACCTCATTCTGGCAAATCACCCACACTTTTCTTATCGTAACTCCTCCCAACGCTCCTCCCACAACGTCATTGTGGCAAATTGCCAACGGTCCTTATGCTCTGCCAACTCTGTACAAAGTTCAGGGCATTCTGCCAACTACGTGTCCTCACTTCACCCCGCACCTGCTCTTGGCAAACTACCAGACCTCAAAGTTCTGGATGCCCTCCCTCTAACACGTCATCCATACACGTCACTCTGTATCTTTCGCTTTTATAAGACGAGCTAAGCAGCAGTAATCATTGAAAATATACAGACAAACTAAACATTTCATTAATATTCACTTCTAATATACTTTTCTAATCTACAGACATACTAAACATTTGATTAATTATTCTCTTCTAAGGGAGTAAATGTAAGTAGCATTCTTTGCTCTCATTTCGACAGTTTTCACTGTGGTTTCTTGCGTTTTCATAAGCTCAGCTATAATTAATGTTCTAGGTCAAATAGATACACTCCTGGCATAAAACATCGAGAGTCCTGGAGAAATCAGCTGTACAGTCATATCTCACTCTGCCCATGTCCTTGACAGTTTGGTCTACACAGTTCAAGACGGGGCCCCCCCCTGCCAGCTGGCTGGGCTCACCGTGTAATCCGAGCACAATTTAGCAGTTAATCAGTTTGAAACTATACAGGGTACATATCATACTTTAATACAGATATATTGATAAACTTTTAGCACACATCGTCGAGAGTTTTGGAGGAACCAGCCTGCTCACTAAGGCGGAGTCTGATTTTGACTTGTGATTGGTTATCATGCTTTTAGGAGGGAGATCTTCCGTTCTGTGAATTTTCCCCTACAAAATCTAACCACAAATGTTGTATTTTAATTAATAATTAAAATAACCAATATTAATTATTGAACATAACCTGAAGGTTGGAAGTTCTTCGAAAGACTGATTGACTCGGCTCTCATGTTCATATGACACCAAAACAGACTAATGAATTAATACAATTAATTTATTTCACAGACATACAAACACAGAACATATATGGGGTTGAGCTAATGTGAAGTTAGGTAGGATAAGGTAATGATTTTGCCTGTGCACATGTGCACGTAAGCACACGTGTATTTTGTCTGAACAAAGGAAGGAAATGGGTATCAGTAGCTAGTGTAGGCCTGCATGGTGGAATAAACTAACAGGTATCACTCGACAAAGAGAGAAGCATAGTGTTATAGAGTGCAATTACATGCCTTCTCCTATAGAGGGACCCTAGGTTAGGTTAGTCAACCCGGGCCCCGAGGTTGGAGTGCAGAAGAAGAAATAGGTAGCCAGCAAGTCTGTATTTGCCACGAATGTTGTTCTCCTAAATAAAGAGTGAACACTATTGAAGCTGGTGTCTGTTGCATAAATATCTATGTGAAGATACTACACATAGCTTCAACTCAAAGTATTACAATACATGGTTAGTCGGTTATTCACAACTACCCGCTACATTAGCGATCTGAATGAGAGTGTTAAAGTTAGTTTCAAGGACCGAACCGAACCAAAGATGGCGAACCGATTCATATTAACAACTAACAGTCAGAATGCATTCAAATGTTGAACAAAAACACATATGAAAACACAGATTCACAATATCAGTTGAGGTGCTGTCCTTGTAGAAGCGGCGAATGGAGGTGCGCAAAGCTGGGGTGGTCCCGTGGGCTGTCCGCTGGTCCTTTGTCCACTGGTCCTTTGTTCACTGGTCCTTTGTCCGCTGGTCCGTCGTCCGCTGCTCCTTTGTCTGCTGGTCCGTTGTCTGCTGGTCTGTCGTCCGCTGGTCCGTTGTCCGCTGCTCCTTTGTCCGCTGGTCCGTCGTCCACTGCTCCTTTGTCCGCTGGTCCGTCGTCCGCTGGTCCTTTCTCCATGTGGAAAAGTTTGTTCGCTGCAGTTTCTTGTGGTGAGCTGATTTCCATTCAATAGGCCACTTTAAGTTACTGCGAGGTAAGCTAATTGTGTCTGTGAGGCCTAGTTGTGTGCTGTGGAGAACTCAGCCTTTGTCCGAGTGTCGGGAGCAGGGCAACGCAGTTACAGGAGCCAGAGGCCAGAAGTGAAAAAGGGCTGAGAGGGTGAAGAGGGCAAAAAGAGGGCTGAACAATGCTTAGCCTAGCTCTTATACTATGAAAGTATATTGCTCCCGGTGTTACAGTGATGGTCCCCTCCCAGTCCTTGGATATCTGACACCCTCCGTACCTCCAGGGCCAGCCTCCGCGCAGCGGAGAGGAAGTGGGGGAAATCCAGAGACGCTTCAGACCTCATGACTTACCAGTCTCTCCTGGTGGCATTCTCTTCCGATGTCACTGCCGCCAAAGCAAAATACTATCAAACACAAATTCATAACTCCGCTTCTAACCCCCGGAAACTTTTCTCCATTTTCTCCTCTCTCCTCAATGCACCGCCTCCTCCTCCTCAGTCCTCCTTCGCTGCTGATGACTTTGCTGATTTCTTCGATGAGAAGGTCACAGTCATCCGCAGATGCTTTACAACCACCGCCCCCCTCACTGTGCCCTTCCCCCCCTCTAGGCCTATCCCTTCCTTTTCCACTTTCTCCCCCCTTACAGACTCTGATGTTTCTCAACTCCTGCTCTGCCACCGCCCTACAACCTGTGCCCTTGACCCTATCCTCTCTTCTCTTCTCCAAACTATCACACCTGACCACACCGGCATCCTCCAAGAGGGCCCACATCACTCCGCTGCTAAAAAAGCCTACCCTGGATCCCTCCATCATCCAGAACTACCGCCCGGTATCTCTTCTTCCTTTCCTTTCTAAAACTATAGAACGAGCCGCTTCTACTCAACTTTCTTCCTTCTTTTCTAACAACAACCTGCTAGACCCCCATCAGTCTGGCTTCAGATCGGGCCACTCGACAGAGACTGCGCTCCTCTCCATCAGTGAGTCACTCCATGCCGCACGAGCAGCCTCCCTCTCCTCTGTCCTCATTCTTCTAGATCTCTCTGCTGCCTTCGACACTGTGGATCACTCCATCCTCCTGTCTGCCCTCTCAGCAACGGGCATCTGTGGCACAGCCCTGGACTGGATTGAGTCCTACCTCTCTGGTCGCTCCTTCCAGGTTGCCTGGGCTGGTTCGGTATCGACACCTCGGCCCCTCGCCACAGGAGTTCTCCTGGGCTCAGTCCTTGGCCCGCTTCTTTTTTCTCTTTACACTCGCTCCCTTGGCCCTGTGAACACTGCACATGGGCAATCCTACCACTGCTACGCGGACGATACCCAACTCTTCGTCTCGTTCCCGCCGTCTGATACGCAGGTTTCAGCCCGTATCTCTGCTTGCCTGAGGGACATCCAGAGCTGGATGGACAACCACCATCTAAAGCTCAACCCAGGTAAAACTGAAATGATATTCATCCCTGCTAATACCTCTCCCCATCTGGATCTCTCCATTTCCCTCGGGGATACCACACTCACGCCGTCACCCAGTGCAAGGAACCTCGGCGTGGTGATGGACAGCAGACTGTCCCTTTCCGAGAACATTGCGGTGGTGACCCGGTCTTGCAGGTTCTTCCTATACAACATACGGAGAATCCGCCCCTTTCTCACCCCCTACTCGACCCAGCTCCTGGTCCAAGCGCTGGTTCTGTCCCGCCTGGACTACTGCAATTCCCTCTTGGCTGGCCTCCCAGCGTCCGCCATCAGACCCCTCCAACTCATCCAGAATGCAGCAGCTCGTCTGGTCTTCAACCTTCCCAAATACTCACACGTCACCCCCCTGCTTACTTCCCTCCACTGGCTGCCTGTCATGGCTCGCATCAAATTCAAAACATTGGTGCTAGCCTTCCAAGCAGTTAAAGGGTCTTCCCCAGCTTATCTGCAAAAAATCATCAGACCCTACACCCCTGCCAGACCTCTTCGTTCAGCCTCCACAGGCCGCTTGGCACCTCCCCCTCTCAGAAACTCCACCTCACGCTCACGACTACTGTCTGTTCTGGCTCCACGGTGGTGGAACGAACTCCCCGTTGAGGTCAGAACTATAGAATCTCTCCCCATCTTCAAGCGCAAGCTGAAGACACACCTCTTCAAGCAGCACCTCTCCCCATCCCTCCCTACCTCCCTGTGAACCTTAATTGTTGTCTCTGTGACTTGCTTTGTGTATTGGTATTTTTAGTTGGCTAGGTAAGCAGTGTTTGGATAGTTAACTTTGGTCACTTTTGCTCTGTTTGTTTGTTTGTTTGTTCCAAAAAAAAAAAAAAAAGAAATGGCCCTTGCCCTTATCTTTGTTGTACAGGTAGCAGTTGAAATTGTACTTCCCTCTAGGGTCTTTCAGCGAACTTATCCCTGGTTATGGGTATGCACTTTGTTGTACGTCGCTCTGGATAAGAGCGTCTGCCAAATGCCAATAATATAATGTAATGTAATGTAATGTAACTAGACGTCATGCCAGGGTTGTGTTGCGGAAGTGTCCTGTGGAATCATGGGAAGTGTAGTTAGGCTCCCATGTTTGGCTTTTTTGTCATCAGTACCTAAACCTAGAGGCATGGATAGGAATGAAAATAAAATCTTATATCTTCATCTGCCCAGCTTAGAAATTAAATGTCTAAATATTCAAAATATTATAATTTTGCTTTTGAATGGATTTGAATGGAGAAATGTGCTTTTTGGCACCAGAGACCTAATAAACTGCAATACATCCGTTAACCACTGTCATTTGCGGGGGTAATGAAAATTCCTGGTTGTCCATACAGACAGTACACTGGATTCTGGGAAATGAAGTCCCTCAAAGATGTCCAGACCGTGTTTTTCCTGAAAATAGATCTATGTGGTTCTCTCGTGTCATACTTTTAAAAAGAACTGGAAACAACACACGCTGATGACTAGCTCACGAGATAAACACATTATTAATCATAATACCGCAGCCTCACTAATCTAAGTGCACCTACCCAGCTTAAACAGCTGGTAAGTAGCTAATACAAAAAAGAATTGCTATGTGTCATAATAAACGCAATAAAAAAAGCTAGAGAATAACTCGTCATAATGCATTAAAGTGCAATTCTGAAATAAGAAAGCTTTTCTAAATGTAAGTTTGAAATTAAATATTGACCTTGAGACCAGGTTGGAAATGTTGAACTCATGTCTTGTCTTCATTTTTTTAACTGAAGCCCAAACATATTCAGTATATTGCAAAAACAAAGGAATTGGCCTTGCTGTTCCAATACTTTTTGAGGGGACTGTATTTATAAGGGTGCCAATAATTCTACACCTGACTGAATATACAGTGACATGAAATACAAATGCTAAATTACAAGTTTCCAATTTTCCAGAATTATATAAGGCATACAGAAGACAAATACCGCTCTTTACAGTGACCTTTGGAGTGTCTTTTTTTACAATAGCATACCATACTAATCTCTGGTCTACACACAACCCTGAAAAACAGGTCCTTCAAGTGCCAGGAAAAAAAACAAACAGATTCTCATAAAAGGGGAAAATGAAAATGGGATCACCTACATGGCACACCACCACACCCACACCACCAGCCCTACATTCAATAGAATTAAGTGCCATCGGTGCTGAACTGAATTTCCAGCTATAGGAAAGCTCTCATGTGGCAGAAAATGCTTTCATATTCATACTATTGCTTCATGAAAGGAATGGGAGCATTAGTCAGCTGTTAGATGTTTAGATACACATTTAGATGTTTCTAATGATGCAGCATTACATTAAAACAGTTATGACTGAATATATGTAATCACAGAACAGTGTCCAGCTTTCATGATCCATGATAAGACATTGCTTTCCTTCAGCAGGAATAAATTACTGCAGTATCAACACACACGGTGGCATGTAGGCAAGAAGAGTTGCCTGTCTGATGCCTAAAGGTGCTCTCCATTACTGCAACAAACAGATCCTTTCTGAAACAATAGCCTCACAGCACTGAAAATGAGATGTGGCAAGACAAATTGGCACCTCTACCATCTTGTATACTAATTAAGGTCCATTGATTGACACCCCATGAACAAGTCAAACACATTCCACAATTTCACATGCTATTTATTATTCAAAAGCAGGCTTGCTCCTTATTTATAAGCATGTTGAAAAATAATACAATATTTTGAGAATATATTAACATTTTCACTGATATAAAATGGGGTCACGACAATGAAAATACCCTCTATTGTGGAGCCAAAGGTCGTTCTCAGAAATATTAACTCGAGAATATTTAAGAGGCTAGACAGACGAGATTCCTTGGAAGTCTCCCAAAGGAGGTTCTCTATTTAGATGCAGACATCGCAACTTTGGTTTTTTCAACCTTTTTTGCCATAAAATCTCAGCTCTGGGCCTCATGTTGACAAATGCCAATAACTGACTCCAAAGGCAACCAAAAGCTTAGAATCAAGACTAGATACTGAAAGCTTTGTTATACCTGCACTAAGGAAGCGATTGAATCAGCTGAGAAACCAACCCTCCAATTACTTTTGGTCCCCTAAAATGGGGGGCGGGGGGGGGACTATGTATAGAAATGGATGTGATTCCTTCACACATCGCCTGATATGAATGTAAATACCCTCAGATTAAAGGGGACAGTCTGCACTTTAACCTCACCTTCAAATACAGTGTGCTGGACTAGAGTCAAAATAACATAAATTGTACCAACTGCCCAAATACATAAGGACTGCACTGTAGCTTGATGCAACTAATGTTGTTTTCAGTTTTTTGCATAATCTTCCTCTTTTGTTTGGTTGAAAAGTGAAGTCTTTATAGCTGCCAAGACGCAGCAAAGGTTTATCAAGGTAAAACCTGACTGAGCTATATTGGAGTCAACCTAGTCCATTTTTGTTTGATTTCTAACATAGATTTCCACCCCTCTTGATATCTAGATTCTGGCTTTTGCTCACTGGCTATACCCTTTGGCAAGGTACTTGCCTTCTGAATTACAATATCCTGCTGTATAAGTGGATTTTATGTAAACAAAGGTAATCTCTCTTAGTTCCACATGATAAGACTGAGCTAAATGCCTCAAATGAACCATGTTTTCCTCATTTTAAATAATGTGGATCATTGTGTCCTTCCACACTCCAAAGTGCTATCTGAAATGTAGAAAACTGTCACAACTAATTGACATTTATAAGACATTTATTTATAATTAGAATGTTACATGTTTTATTAGCACAAGTTTCAGCTGACCATACAAGAAAAAGATCCATCTGCCTACAAAACAACTGCATACAGTACAAACACAAGGAGCACCCCTGCTTTGGCAGCATCAAAGGTGATGAAGAGGTAATGTAAACACATCATGACTCATAATCAGCAAGCTTGGCTTTCAGATAATTATATGTCTCTGATTTTCAATGCACCTTTGATATCGAGCACCATCTGTCCCAGTATCACTGAAACAGAAAGAAGAGAATTATGCCAGAGGCTGAACATTCAAGAAACTCTAGACTGGTTTAATGATGACAAACAACAAAGACACAGTATTAAAAAGTGAACATAACAATAGGAGCATTTGTACAATGGCAAAAAGTTTCCAAAATGAACTTAGGGGTGTTTTCACTCTTTTTGATGGATTATAGTTATCATAGCTGCTTATGTAATTTGTTTTTAGGTGTTCCATTCCATTCTACAACAAAATGTCACGATATCACGAGTGGGAGAGCAGTTATACTGTATATCAATAGGACTGTGATTCAGTCAGTGGCACAAGGACACAGTCAATGCACTATACATATACAGTCATGGACAAAAGTATTGGCACCCCTGCAATTCTGTCAGATAATGCTCAGTTTCTCCCAGAAAATTGTTCCAATTACAAATGTTTTGGTTTTAATATCTTTATTTGTTTGGCTTGCAATGGAAAAAACACAAAAAAGAATAGACAAAAATCCAAATCAGATATAATTTTACACCTAAATCAAAAAAGGGCCGGACAACAGTATTGGCACCGTCAACTTAATATTTGGTAGCACAGCCTTTAGAAAAAATAACTGAAAACAATCGCTTCCTGTAACCATCAGTGAGTTTCCTACACCTCTCTACTGGAATTTTGGACCACTCTTCTTTTGCCAACTGCTCCAGGTCACTCAGATTTGTAGGGTGCCTTCTCCAAACTGCTTTTTTGAGATCTCTCCACAGATGTTCTATGGGATTCAGATCTGGACTCATTGCTGGCCACTTCAGAACTCTCCAGCACTTTCCCTCAAACCATTTCAGAGTGCTTTGAAGTGTGCTTTGGGTCATTGTCCTGCTGGAAGACCCATGACCTGTGACGGAGACCCAGCTTTCTGACACTGGGCCCAACATCGCGCTCCAAAATTCTTTGGTAGTCTTCAGATTTCATGATGCCATGCACACAGTCAAGGAGTCCAGTGCCAGAGGCAGCAAAGCAACCCCAAAACATCCTGGAACCTCAACCATATTTGACTGTAGGGACTGTGTTCTTTTCTTTAAAGGCCTCATTTTGTTTTCTGTAAACATTGCGTTGATATCCTTTACCAAAAAGCTCTACTTTAGTCTCATCTGTCTACAAGACGTTCTCCCAAAAGGTTTTTGGCTTCCTCAGGTAAGTTTTGGCAAACTCCATTGTGGACAGATGAGACTAAAGTAGAGCTTTTTGGTAAAGGAGAGTTTTGAAGTGGCCAGCAATGAGTCCAGATCTGAATCCCATAGAACATCTGTGGAGAGATTTCAAAAAAGCAGTTTGGAGAAGGCACCCTTCAAATCTGAGTGACCTGGGGTAGTTTAGAAAGAGTGGTCCAAAATTCCAGTAGGGAGGTGTAGGAAACTCATTGATGGTTACAGGAAGCGATTGTTTTCAGTTATTTTTTCTAAAGGCTGTGCTACCAAATATTAAGTTGAGGGTGCCAATACTTTTGTCCGGCCCTTTTTAGATTTAGGTGTAAAATTATATCTGATTTGGATTTGTCTATTGCTTTTTGTGTTTTTTTTTTTTTTCGTTGCAAGCCAAACAAATAAAGATATTAAAACCAAAACATTTGTAATTGCAACAATTTTCTGACAGAATTGCAGGGGTGCCAATACTTTTGTCCATGACTGTATATATCAATATAATTGTGTAAAAACAGATGTACCTACGAGAATGTGGCTTTAGACCGTGGTGATACATGACTTCTTCCCTTTTGCAGAGGTGCGACCCAGTCTCTGTGTTTGGACCTCTGCCTGGAAGCAGCAGGGTGTCCGTGGTCTCAAGTCTGCAATCAAGAGCTCAGTTACGCAGCCCTCCATGCTGTGTTCTTCCTGCCCAGTCGGAAGCAAGAAAGACAGTTACGGCTTGGATGTGGATGCCCTTATGTGTCACGTGTAGTGGGTCATTAACTAAGATAAACAGTCAGTAAACAGCTTCCATTTGGAGGAGATCTGTGAGTATGTGAGCATGCAGGTTAGACTTGAATGAGTCTTGTTGGTCTCATAAATCTTTTTTTTTTTTTTAAGTAAATGGATTAGTTTATTTTGCAGTTATTCAACATATCTATTTACCATGCCAGGTCTAGAAGCTAGTGCTATGACACAATAATGACAGACACAAATAAGAATTGGTTTGTTATGGTTTCTTCATACCCTATTAACTAATAGAGGAAATAATGTTGTGTGTCTCCAGTTGTCAGTAAACTATTTGCCATGCAGGAAGTACTCTTGCCTGTACTATGTCATCGCAGGTGACATATATTCTGTAAATCAGCCTCTGCCACTTCCTTATGGAAACACAGCTGTCCTTCTTCCTCATGTTTGGTGAGCTTGGAGCTCTGAGCTGGACAACAATGCCTTGCTCTGTCGCCTCAAGCTTCAGTTTAGGTAGGCTTAATGAAGCTAGAAAAAACAATGCACAATTGCAAATACATTTCGGCAAGTTCAGTGATGACCACCTAAATAACCAAACTCTGATGTTGGTAAACACAAAGCCTTAGCTATAATTCCAATATGACCAGTGGCCAGTGGTTACCACCAGTGTGCTCCTGTACTCACTCTGCCAGTGTGGGTTGAACCTGCTACTGAGCACCCAGGAGGAACGGACTCCTGGAAGGGCTGCCTGGACCCTAGCATAGTAATACTCCCGGGCATCTGCGGTCTCCTCACTCAGATCACACAAGTACTGCCTGATACCCTGGCAGTGTGTCACATTGATCCAGTGTTTATCCCCATAGCTGAGAAAGAGGGGAAAGAAAAGCCATGAGATGGATCTGGCAACAGGAGAATGGCAACTGTGGCATGAGCACTGTATTGATGAGAAACATTCTGATGAGCATTCATTTTTTTATTAAGTTAGGATTGGTAATTTAAATATTATGAATGTATTTTGGAATAATTCCTTAAGACATACTCAATTTCTTTGTTTTCTTCTGTAAGACTGTCACAACAGTATATTCATTTAAATAAAAAATATATGTTTTAAAAACAATATATTTTGTCAAACTTGGCTCAGCTTTGTGGTAAAACTCACATTTTGTACTGGACAAAATATTTCTGCTCACTGGAAAACAGGGCATTGGGTTTCCAGTGTAAAACATTTCTGTAGTCCACAGAATGGAACTTTACGTCCTGCGGTGAGATTTCACCCTGGCCATCTGGACTGGACTTGAAGTCTTGTTTTGAGTAAAAACAACATGGGAAAAACAACCAAGTATTCAGTTGGGTTTTGATTGAAAAATAGAATCACACAAAATATTGAATAAAAGTAAACAAACCCTAGGTAAAATGCAAGGAATATATTCCTAATACTAGGAATTTACTGTGTAAATTTTATTGTGAAAGTAATGCTTGAACTACTTTCAAGGCTCATTTAATCCTTCTGTTTTATGTCGTCTTTAAATCTGAACAGAAAATGAAAAATAATTGTTACAGCACTTTTACATTTTTCACAGCATTACATGTTTGAACAGAATAGAAAGCATTGCTATAGCTCAACCAAAGTAAACAATTGTTATAGGTAAACCAAAACACTTTCCTTGCCTTTACTGTACCTTAAATTACCTTAAACTCACTCTTTTCCAGAGCAATGTACAATAGTGGAGACCATCAGTGTTACTCCCAGGAATGCAAAAATGTGCTATGACCAAGAAGGCACAGAGGCTCATTTACACTTACGAAATGTAAAACTAAAAAACTTATTTACACATTTATTTATATATAGTTACAGAAGATATATGACTAGACACAGCTAAACTCATAATATTATTCTTCCAGGGAAGAAAGGTATAAATAAAAGATACTATAAGCAGATAATTCTAAGTGAATTACATAAAAACTTTAAAGATAATTGCTTACCTTTAGAGCACTGGATAAGTGAGAAGCACAGCATTAGAAAAGCTGCGGGAAGCTGCAGATATTGAACCATGACTTCCATAAAATTGAACTCGTACACAGATTCAGCAGCACACTGTTGCCGTAACTAGGAACTGTTAGTTTCTCTCAGATGCTGCCTTTTAAGGGTGTTCTCTTGGCCCCTGGCCATATATGCGTGGCCAGCCAAGAGTAATGCCAGGAATTGTCTTCATCAGGAAGTTTTCTCACTGAGACCAGATATCCAGAATCAATAATACAATGGTAATAAATATGCATTGTAAATATTCTAAGCAAACAGAGCAGTATAAGGTCTAAATTGTTTGTGAAATCATTTTACAAATAATTAGACAAACAAGGATTTAACTAAACATATTGTCAGTTTAAAAAATATCTGGAGCAAGGCTAATTATGGCACCTTCCCACATCTATATTCATTTACAGACAGAACAAACACTGTCAGTTGATATCTCTAATAACAGTGGATTATTTTACAACTGGGAAAGAAATGCCTGGTTCTGCGGATGCTTGATATAGCTACTATGTATGACCATATCCAGTGTCACTGACATTTGAAGCATATTTGATCTCAGGGCTGCTGTTTTTGTTGTCTCTTTTGGCACAAGACAGGGTTGTACTGGTTACATAACACATGGCATTTACTTGGGGCCCAAGTTTACAATTCTTAACCTCAGCACTGGATGTAAACTCATCCCTGCTGGTAATAAAAATTTGTTTTCCCATTGGACACCATTAGTCATTTAAAGCAAAATAAATATACTTCCACTTATATACTGATGTATATATTTTTTAGAAACGTAAATTACTTTTCAGATATTTTTTGTAACAGAAACAAAGATATAACCCGGGCCAAAGCTGAGCCAAAGTCATTTGGGGATGCTTTGGGTAGGGGCGTTCGCCTCAGTATACAGGCGAATGTCGATAGCCGGCAAACAGAATCAGCAGGGAATAGGCTGTTTGTAAACAAGTGTCCAGGCAGAGGGTCAGTACACCAGCAAACAGAGATAGCAGGGATAATCCAAAACGAGGTAAAGGGTCAATAACAAAACGGGCAAGCCAAAGAATATTATACCTTTTGCACAGGGCCTTTTTTATTTAATTATTTATTTTGAAACTGTAAAAAATTTGAATAAAAAGTAATCTTGCTTTGAAATGTAAAGAAATGTCATGTTTAATGTTTAGAGGTCAGGTTTGCTTCTTTTCACTTATATATATTAATTGTAAAATGATTTTTTTTACCAGGGGTGCCAAATTTATGCTCACACAGTGTACTGAATATTTACAATATAAAGACTTGGCTAAACCCAAGTAGAAAGGTTAATGTGTTGTCTTTGCCAAAACTAGGTAGTTGTCCAAAGATGGGTTTGGCTTGAATGATGGTTGCATTGAGACAACCACCGTGATTTAAACATTTTTCTAGTACACCGTAGTACAAGTTATCCTTTCCAAGCTTGGAGTTGAATAAGAGAGCTGGACCAAATTAATGCTGTCTGTTGGTATTTGTGATATATATTGTGTGTAGAGAAAGAGTGATTTGTACTTTCTGTCAGACTTCACTATTGGGTGACTGTGCTTAATTTAATTTAATCTGTAAAACCCCACTGTAAACACTTCCAAAACACCATTAAAATGTTCAGCTTTTTTTCAGCCTAACCACTTTCTTCCAACCTCTTCACCATGCTTCATAAATTATCTTGTTGGAGGAGCAGGCAATTTGAGTTCATGAGCACCATAAAATCTTGAAATCAGCTGAATAACATGTTTATCATAAAGGTGAAGTGAGAGAGACAAAGTGAGGAAGAAACCAAAAGGTCAGCTTACTTCTGATGATGAGGTTTCCTCTTTTGGGGACTGCAGCTGGCCTTCATTGAGAAAGTTCAGACCTCACACCCTTCACATTTACAAACCAGTGATAAACTAGCAGTTACAATAGACCAGTTGAATCAGTGAAATATCAATCATTATTTGGCAGATGGTGTGCATTTTGCAATAGTGTCTCTGCATCGGTTCAGTCATTTTTCTCTTTTGAAATGAAAACGGAAAACTACAAGGTGCTGCTGAGAAAGGTGAAGAGAAGTAGAAAGAGGGGTTTTTTTTCACACTTGGGAGAAGAAAAAAACAAAACCAACACATCTTTATTCTTATTGGAAAAACACCTTTTTTGAACAGTTTACAAAAATAAGTAAAGGTCCTCCCCAATATTTTGTTCCAATCACCTGTTTTTGCTCATTAGCACATTTCTTCAGCCAGGAAGAAGAATCAATGGGTGAAATCAACTACCTGAGTTCATGAGTGGAAGAAACACATGTGGCAGGACTTTTACTTTCTGACCACTGGACTCTGCTCCCAGCTAGCTATGGCTGCATGTTTTCAGCATTGAGGAGGGAAACAGAAATACAGTTTTATGGAAAGTAAGTTAACTAGTAACATTATATATAACCCTATTATTCTAGTTATTATAATCACTTTATAAAATAATAAACACAGTACTGTTTGGGCCGACAAGACAAATACATCAACAAATACTCCAACAATAATCAGCTTGCTACCTGCTATCAGTTGTGCACCTTACATACAATACAGAATACACAATTAACAATAAACAATCGAGACAAGCACACTAGTGCTCTTTAGCCCCTTAGCCTCTCTGTGGGTGGGAATGTTGTTGCATGCGGTGAGCCTCACCCTGCTGAGTCCTCCTGCCTCGGAGTAGTTTAATGCAATTCACTTGTGTAAAGGCGGTCTAAAAAAATTCAACATTTATTCCACCTGTCACCACTGTAGAAACTGAACATTCCTCCATTCATTCCAATGGGACTTTTTTGCTGAAAAACCTTAAATATCTCAGAACGTAATGGGTATATCAACAAGCTGTGAACAAGCACACCATGCCAGACATGGTTGGTGTCGATAACTCGGATAACAATACTGTGTTGCTACGCAATCACACTAATTATTTACCCACCTGATTCTACTTACTGAGTTTAACCGATGCAACTTGGAGTTCATGCCACCATGGATCCACCCCCCTCAACCTCCCTGTAAAAAAGGCTTTAAAAACAACTGAGATAAAAAGTAATAATTTTACAAACCCACAAGTGAACATAGTGACTTGCCTTTTCCATCTCCTTTTCAAACTGATACACTGAAATGGCAGAGCCATATAGTGGCACCTGTGTTCCATTTTAAACACCAACACCTGGCTTTCAAGTAATCAACCAATTAAATTCTATAAACTGACCAGCTCTGACGGCTGATGAAGGGCCACTCTTTCACATTTCCTCCCCCTTCTCCAGTCTTGCATACCACAGTTTGCAAGACAAGGGGCAGATGTTCCCAAGCAGTCAATTCAGAATGTTGAATTTTACCAAGAACAGTCCATGATAGTGAAATCCGACTGGGTAGCTCCTCTCCTAGATTGTCGAGGTTAGCACCCCCCCGATTAGGGACACTAGGCAGCTCCTCCCTCTGGCATAAACTACCCTGCAGGGCCAGGAGACTGCCTCCCAATGGGCTACAGGCTCCTCATACTGGCCTTCAGAGTTGTTGTCCCATAAGGCTCCGGACCAGTACCCCTTCCAAAAGAGCCAGCTACAGCTCCCCGGCCAATCAAGGGGTTTTCCAGCTGCTCCCACTTCTGGGCCCCACTGTTCTGTCTGGGTCCTCAATGGTCCACCATCAGCCCCATCTGGCTCTCCCTTTGGACCTTGTTGATCTGAAATCCAGTTCTTGGCATGTCCACAAAACGCCGTCCAAGTGCAATCAAAACTCAGTGTAAAAATCCCCTTTTTTAATGGGTCGCCCCACAGGGATAGGGGCTAAATCCCGCTTCTGACACCAAACTGAGGTGCTGATGGTGTCATTTATTTACAGGTGCAATGGTGGCGGTGCAGAAATATTTACAGTGACAACAACAAAAACAAAAATAGGAGCAAAAATAATAATAAACTTAAGAAGAAAACTGAACAACACAAACAAAATAAAATGCAAATGAAAATGCTGTGTACTTTGACTATGCCTGAAAAGTAGGCCCATGACACAGCACACCAACCTCCAACTCTAAAAAAACAACAACTCCCCACTCAACTCTCTCCCGCAGCTATGAATGCCCGGAGCTATATGGGCATAGCCCCTCCCACCTGGCACCTTCCATGAACCAAAAAAAAAAAATCAATTAACAAAATAAAACAGAAAATGATCAAACAGAACATAACAAACATGGCCATGACAATAATAATAAACAGCTAAACACACAAGAACAACAAAGGGGGTACTAAACAGAAATTAAAACAATCATACGTGAATGCACTCACTGTGCGTTGTTTATTATCGTTACTGATGCTGGAAAAAATGTAAAGAGTGTTGTGTTGCGGTGTTTGTGTTGCGTGTCGGTAATAGTGTAAGTCTTGTCACGGCGCTAGTCCATGACACTCCCATTCCACTCTGCTCGCCTTCATCTCCTGGGAGGGAGTGCGACACCAGGTGCGGGTTCTGCTCGACCTCGAGAGCCAACTTTATCTGCCCTATTCTGGTCCGTCGGCTTGGAATACCCATCTCCACACACTCCCAAGCTCTCTGCACCAACGCGTTCACTGGCACCCCCCTGGCTGCAGTCAACACTATCACCTCTCCTGCAAGCTCCAGATCTCTGGCAACCACCAGGAAGAGATCACCTTCTACATTATGAAGTCTCCATTGGTGTTGGGCAGACTCCGGCTTCTCCAACACAATCCCCAAATCAACTGGGTCTGGGGAACCATCACCGGCTAGAGCCCCAACTGTCACCAATCCTGTCTCCTGTCTGCCTCCAGTCAGCCTGCTTCCTCACCTGCCGTTCCTGAGACCCCTCCTGACCTGTCCTCCATCCCACCTGTCTGCCATGACATCGGACAGGTGTTCAGCACGTCATTGATATTCTTCATTGATATTTGTCACAGTGATGAGCTGACTTCAGGTCCAAGAGATAGTCCTTTCGCCAACTGCTCCAGAATCTTGTCACGAGGCGCTACCGGTAGCGCCATCTCCTGGTCATCTCCTCTCAGTTCAGGGTTGTAATCCCGCTAGCAGCTGGAAGCTGCTTTGGTGGCAGAGAGATGAATCTTTTTCCCACAAGGAAATGGGCAGGTGTAAGCGGCTGCGACTCATCCAGGTCATTGGATGAGCCGCAAGTGGCAAGTGGTCTGGAGTTTAAGGTAGCTTCCACCTCCGTGAGGATGGTGGTCAGTTCCTCAAAGCTAAGGGAAGCTCGTCCTAACACCTTTCTCAGGCAGGTTTTCACTGACTGGACAAGTCGTTCCCAAAAAACACCCCACCAGGCGACTTGTTCAGCGCTAAATCGCCAGCTTATACCCCTGTCTGGAAAGTATTCCAGGAGCTGTGGATCCTTGATGCTTCTCCACAGTTCCTTTAGATCTTGCTCTGCTCACTTGAAGGTCTTAGCATTATCTGAGTAAATCACTTTACATAGTCCCCTTCTAGCAATACATTTTTTCAGAGCCAACAGGAAATTCTCTGTTGACTGACTGTAGACAAGCTCGAGATGGACAGCTCTGGTCACAGCGCAGGTGAACAACGCAATGTAAGCAAAGTGCACCACTAACCTTCACATATAGCGGCCCAGCAAAGTCCACACCTGTAACTTCGAAAGGAGGGGATTCTGTGATTCTGTCATGGGGTAACAGAGCAGTAACCTGCTGCACAGGCTTCGCCTTGAATCTTCTGCACACGTGACACCTTGACAGAACACCCTTCACAAGCTGTCTCCCTCCGCATCAGGTGTTGGTGGTTCTGTTGAACTAACAACTCACCGAATCTGCTCTTTGCAGGCAAAATCCATGGGTGCTGTTGCCAAAGTCTGAATGCTGAAGTCTGCCTTCAACACACATCAATCCACTTTCGTCCAGGAACGGCCTCAGCTCTCTGATTTTTGAATCCTTGTTCAATGATTTTCCAACCTTCAGAAGAGCGACGTCTTGAATGAAGCTCTGGTGTTGTGTAAGCCTTATCCAGTACTTCTCAGCTTGAAGCATTTCCTCAGCTGTTAGCTCTCCACGTCTCTTTGTTGTAGAGCGTGCGTTGTCTTGTGAATCTTTCTATCCAAGCTGTTATTTGCAATACAGTCTTGAGCTTACTGTATCTTTGTAGGTCTAGCACCGGCTCTATTTTCTCACACTCTTCAGTGCTGAGTTGTACTGTTACATGTTCACTTACTTTCAGTTGATCTTCAGCCGCATCGTCTTCCGCTGATCGGTCATCAGACTCTTCCTCATGTTCACACAAGGTCAGGAATGCAGGCCCTTTCCACCACAGGCGACTCTGACTCAGGTTCACCACAGTCTGGCCATGAGTGGGTAGATCAGCAGGATTTTCCTTTCCTTTACAGTGAGACCAGAAGGCTAGGTCTGTAAGGGACTGGATTTCTGTCACCCTGTTTGCAACAAACTGCTTCCACTTGTGCGCTGAGCTGCAAATCCAGTGTAGCACGATCATTGAATCTGTCCACATGTGAAGTTGATGGGTTTCCATTTTCAGCAGGTTTATCAAATTTCTTCCAAGCATTGCTCCGATTAAAGCTCCCATCAGCTCCAAACATGGCAGTGACAATTTATTTAATGGCGCCACTCTGGACTTTGAGGCGACCAGACTAACAGCCATCTTTCTGTCGTTTCTTCCCACTCTAGGTAAGCCACAGCACTGTACGCCTTCTCACTGGCATCACAGAACACATGGAGTCTGGTTGTCTTGCTGCTCTGCTCATCTTTTTCTCCATACCAGTGCGGTATACAGATCTGGTGAATCAGGGGGAGTTCAGAGCGCCAGCTGTTCCATTGTTGATTCAGATCAGCTGGCAACTCCTCATCCCAGCTCAGCCCTCTCTCCCACATCTCTTGCAGCAAGCATTTAACCCGTATAGTAAAAGGTGTTAGGAAGCCGAGGGGGTCAAAGATACTGGCAGAGTGTTGCAGCACGCTACTCTTTGTGCTGTTCTTAGTCAGTTTCTCCAGCAGAGGTCTAGCCTAGACTAAGCCTAGTACCTTAAGCACTGTTCCATGGGCCTCTGGCTCCTCAGTGATGCCAATGGGTGTCTCTTTCCACCTTTCTTTCAGTGCTGCTGAGTTCGTCATCCACTTGCACAGGTCCATGCCAGCAGCAGCCATGATGTCCTTTGCTGCTGTCGTCACAGACACAGCCTTGTCGACATCACAGACACTGGCCACAAAATCATCCACGTACAGCGACTCTTTGATAAGCTGTGCAGTGTGCTGTTCTTCATATTGCTTCAGATGTCTTCGCACAGTAGCTGCCAAGAGGAAGGGGCTTGGGGACACACCAAACACCACCCTGGTCATCCTCAGCACGCGCAGCTCCTCACCTGTGTCTTCTTTGGGTGGGGCAGTGACCACAGAAACCTCACTGCATCTCTGTCCTTCTCAGCAAGAGAAATGCCTTCTTTATATCTGCCATCAATGCAATTTCATGCAGTCTGTATCTGATTAATATGCCAAGCAGGTGAGGATTGAGGTTTGGGCCGGCCAGCAGGCAGTTGTTCAGAGAGGGACAGCCTGTTTCATGTGATGAGGCATCAAACACCACTCTCAACTTGGTTGTCAGTTTGTCCTCTCGGAGCACAGCATGGTGAGGTAAGTGGTATCTGACATTTGATGATGAGCACTGACCCTCAGTCACGTCTTCGGCAATGCCCTGTTGCAGATAATCTTCTATCACCTCGTTGTGACAAGGAGGAGGTGCGGAGAGCCAACGCGACGAAGGGTGATCCTAAGTAAGCGAACACACAGACCACCAAGACCCCGGGGGAGTAGCAGAGACCATGGTACAATAGGAGACAGCTCCGAACAAATAAGAGCCCCAAATAACGGCTCAAAAAATAAAGCTACCCATCAAAACCAGGGCGAAGAAATAACAACAAAAAACAGAGTGCATAAACGTGAGCACTCAAACCCCGAACCGGGGGGAAACCCAAAATAAACGTACAACCTAGTGTAAAATACTAGGCACCGAAAATAAAACACCAGGAGTCGCAGCTCCGGAAAACTTAGAAATAAAAGTACATACCCAGGACACCGTCCCTTACCCACGGACTCAGACGAGCCGAAAAATAAAAGTAAACAAGGAAACTCAACCCCAAGGAAGGTGTTCGCATAAGGCACACTGCCAGCGAGCAGAACCCCTTCCTTACCTATATTGATAGTTTTGCGATTAGAGAAAAGGCTCAGAAAGAACCGATACCCAGCACAATACCAACTCAACTACCAGAGTCTACCGTGTGCTATACCAGCTTGGGTGACAGAGCGTAAGTGTACACCGAAGCAAAGACCAATGGAAAATGAGAGCTTTAAATACTCTCCAGAGGTAGGTACCTGGCTGGCACTAATGACTACCAGGTGAAGGTAATAAAGCACCCCCCTGGTGGCCACAGCCGGTACTCCCTCCCAACCCTGACACTCGTTGTATCGCTGGAAGAAGACCACATCTGCCCGTGGCCTCCCTTTCAGTCCTTCAAATCTTCTTTTTGCTATTCTATAGTTATCAGGGAGTTCTGGTTTCTCATGCCGCCATGGCAACGCCACTTCATATCACCCATTCTTGAATCGTGTTGTTTTTTTCAAAGCTTTGAAGCGCCTCTTCTTCTTCTGGAGCACTTGGTTCTTGTTTCGTGATGCCAAGAGATTCTATTTCCCAGAAGGCCTTCAGCTGGCTTGAAATCAGTGTGTCCCTTTCAATGTGAATGTGCATGCATGTTGTTTCAGTAATGCTTGACATTGTTACTGGACCCTGCACAGACCATCCGAACACACTCTCGAGTGCCACGAGTGTGTCAGTGAGTCTTTCTCCACGGCCTGATACCGTGCTCCAGTAGTAGTCTGCACCTATTAGCACTGATAGCTCTGTGTCATCAGGGCCATCTTCAGTAGCATCTACAAACTGCAGTCCTCTTTTTTTCAGTTCACACTGGATCTCCTCACCTGGAACCTTCGTCACAGCAGTGCATACTTGTGGTGTTTCAACCCAAAGGTTATTCCAAAGGTTCTCCAGAACCAGTTTTACAGTGTTGCGTTTGGTTGTCACGGGAGCAGCAGAGCCAAATGTGTGGAGAGTGAAGGTATCTTGTCTTACAACAGGAAGCTTCAGGGCCCTTGACTGTTTTTCACACACAAAGCTCCTCTGACTTCCACCATCTACTACTACCCGTCCACCTGGACCCACTGCATGTGCTTGGGCAGTCTGCAACAGCACTGTATTCTGGCCTTTAGGTCTCACCTTCATGGAATGAGTGGTGAATGAAGAGACCACATCTTCTACTTTGTCACTGGTGATGGGCGTAGGCTCTTCACCGTTCCCGCACACAGCACTGTGATGTCTTTTTCCACATTGGTCACATGACATGTCTTTAATTCTGCAGTTTCTTGCTATGTGCCTCTGTCCTAGGCACACGTAGCATCTTCCCATCTTTTTCAGAATATCCCGCCGCTCAGTTACATTGTGTGAGGGACAATGTTCGGGTTTGTGCTCAGCACTGTTACAAAATACACAATTCTGTGTTCTCTGGCTGGCAGTGTGCAAAGCAGCAGCTGATGGCAGGCTCAGTTTTTTCTGTTTTAGCTCAAACGTTGTGTCAGTCCATTTAAATGGCTTATGGTGGCTCTGGTTATCCCTTTCTTTGTTGCCTCGTGTCAGCTGCATGTTTCTCTCGGCTAAGGATCTCATTCTGAAGAAAGCCCATCACTTCAGAGACTCGCCATTCATCGCTCATTCCTCTTTGCCTACTGTACTGAAGAGCTATCTCCTCAGGTATCAACTGCAGCAGGATTGGGCAGAGCAAACTGCCATAATGTCACTGATACAACACCCAGTGACTCCAAACTGCATATCTGGATCTCAAATTCATCATAGAGCTGTCTCAATGCAACCACGTCTGACGCTTTCTTCACAGGGGTAAGATTCAGCAACTTTGTCATGTGCGCATTCACTACAAGGTCTTTTCTTCCATATCCATCATGCAGTATTTTCAGCGCATGGTCGTAGTTGCTGTCTGTTAACATCAGTCCTGCTACTGTCTTAGCTGCAGTGCCAGAGACGTACGATTTCAAATAGGTGAACTTTTCTGTTTTGCTCAGAGTCTCATTTTTGTGAATAGCAGTCCAAAATTTGGTTCCAAAATTTTCTCCATAAACTTATTTCTCCGCTAAATTTCTGAATCGTCAACTTGGGTAATTTAACAGAGTTCTGAATTGGAGTTCTCTCTCCTGCCCTTCTCCTTGGGCTACTCACGCTATCACAAGCCTGTATCACTCTCTGTGCACGTGTCCTCATTGTGATGACTCATTCCTTGTACTCCTCCGTGTTCGTTATTTCTGCATCCAAATCGTCCGTAGCAGTTCCTTGTTCAATCCCACGGTCTAAATCCAGCAATGTTTCTTCTTTAGCAGACAAGTTCACCAATAACTCACGCAAACATCCGATATCCGCATTTTCCTGGCTTAGCTCCGTTTGGATAGTTTGCAGGAGTCTCGTTGTAGCTCCACGCACTGCTCCACGTTTTCATATCGATCTGTTCAGGTGTTCTTCCATTTTCTTTTGTCGTTTGCAGACTAGATATCCCGGGTTTCAGCACCAAACAATGTTCTGTAAATCTAACTAGCCGGCAAATAAATGGAGTCTGAAAACTGGGTAAAAAACACTCAAACTTTACTTTACTTTACTAGCCGAATCTCACGTGTACATCACTAGCATTTTGTCTCCCTCTAGACACGTAGTTAAATTCAGGAAGTGCTTTCCACAATGCATTATGGGTAACATAGTTACTCTTAACTCATGAACTCACTGCTTGTCAATTACAGTAGTATTTAACAAACAACATGTAATAATGCAATTATGCATATCTAAATGCATCGAATACAAATTCCCTTTATGTAAATTAAATCAATATTCAAATAATGAACTCAAAGTGCTTTAGATTTAACTTAAAAGTACAACAGTTGTTCTGCTCTGCAATTTCCACTTGTTACACCTCTGGCTCTGATTCCACTGTTTTGTTTGTTTGAGCTCTGGGAGGAAGCGATAATTAATAGTTTGGTTCAATCAAAGCCACCCCTAGGGTCAAACACCAGACTTCCTGGTATTGGTGGCTCAGGCACACACATAAAGCTAGGCATGGCAGGTGCACAGCCTGTGTCTGTGGCTGGCTGGTCCTGGAATATTACATTATATTAATGCCATTTGGCAGACACTTATCCAGAGCAATGTACAACAAAGTGCATACCCATAACCAGGGATAAGTGCGCTGAAAGACCCTAGAGGGAAGTACAATTTCAACTGCTACCTGCACAACAAAGATAAGGTCCAGGGCCTATTTGAATTTTTCTTTTTCTTTTTAAACAAACAAATAAACAAACAAACAAACAAACAACAAAGCAAAAGTGACCAAACTTAACTATCCAAACACTGCTTACCTAGCCAACTAAAAATACCGATACACAAAGTAAATCATAGAAAGACAACAATTAAGGTTCACAGGGAGGTAGGGAGGGACGGGGAGAGGTGCTGCTTGAAGAGGTGCGTCTTCAGTTTGCGCTTGAAGGTGGGGAGAGATTCTATAGTTCTGACCTCAATGGGGAGTTCATTCCACCACCGTGGAGCCAGAACATACAGTAGTCGTGATCTTGAGGTGGAGGTTCGGAGAGGGGGAGGTGCCAAGCGGCCTGTGGGAAGACCCCTTAAATGCTTGGAAGACTAGCACCAATGTTTTGAATTTGATGCGAGCCATGACAGGCAGCCAGTGGAGGGAAGTAAGCAGGGGGTGACGTGTGAGCATTTGGGAAGGTTGAAGACCAGATGAGCTGCTGCATTACAATAATGTGATCTCAGTGATTTCGACCATGGCATGATTGTTGTTGCCAGCGCTGGTTTTTCTGTTTTTGAGTATTTCTGTAACTACTGATCTCCTGGGATTTTCACACAGAAGAGTCTCTAGAGTTTACTCAGAATGGTGTGAAAAACAAAGAACATCCAACACTCTGCTGCAACAGCAGAAGACCACGTTGGGTTTCACTTCTGTCTGCCAAGAACAGAAATCCGATGCTGCAGTGGTCACAGGCTCACCAAAACTAGACAGTTGAAGACTGGAAAAGCATAGCCTGGTCTGAAGAGTCTCTATTTCTACGGAGGCATGCACATGGTATGGTCAGAATTTGGCACCAATAGCATAAATCCATGGACCCAACCTGCCTTGTGTCAACAGTCCAGGCTGGTTTTCTTGGCACACCTTGGGACCGTTAATACCAATAAATCATTGCTTGAATGGCACAACCTATTTGAGTATTGTTGCTGACCATGTGCATCCCTTCATGGCCACAATGTACCCATTTTCTAATGGCTATTTCCAGCATGATAATACACCATGTCACAAAGCAAAATTTGTCTAAAACTGGTTTCATGAACATCATTGGGAACACCATTGGGATGTGGTAGAATGGGAGATTCACAGCATGAATGAGCAGCTGACAAATCTGCAGAAATTGTGTGATGCAATCACGTCAACATGGAACAGAATCTCAAAGGAATGTTTTCAACATCTTGTGGAATCCATACCACAAAGAATTGAGGCTGTTTTGAGAGCAAAGGGTAACAGTTTCAGTACAGTGGTCCTAATAAAGTGAGTGTATATTCCAATAAATGTAAGCCTATTGGCCAATGATTATTAAAAACAACTTTAATTCCATGCGCGTACCAAACTATTTGTTTCTTATTGTTTTTGAATAGTCACATTACATTACAGTCATTTAGTGACGTGCATAGAGAAGTGCATTTTTTCCACTAGGTACGTGTAGTTGTTGAAGACCGTCCAGAGAGCTTAAGTATTGTTTCAGTTTTTTACGTGTGGGCATTAGGTATTAAGGAAACATTGTGAGTTTATCAGCTGTGGTAGATTTGTTAGTGAAATTGCTGTGTTAGTTAGACCCGGTGTGTTGCATTTTGTTATTAGTTAGCAAATCTAGTGGATTTTCCACCAGCCGCCGGCAGTTTTGCTCGTTACTGTTATTCTGATTAGGTGATCAGAATCAGTTAGATACTTTGGATGCTGCAATTGTTTGGGTAATTATTAGATTGCTAGATTGCATTGGTAATTAGCAGTTTATATAGGTGCTAGCGTCGCTCCCTCCCATTTGGCATGGTATGGTGTGTCAGTACCCCATTACAGTCTGCACTCTCCCCTACAGAATGCGCTTCCAACGACGTGGCCCTTCACGGCTGGGAGATTTCAACATTCACCTGGAAGCCTCCCAGTCTGCTGCCTTCTTACCACTACTTCACTCCTTTGACCTCTCCCTGCAGCACTCTCCCCCAACTCACAAGGCTGGAAACCTGATCTTTCTGAGGAACTGCTCCTCTTCTAACCCCACTGTTACCCCTTTACACATGTCTGATCACCACTTCATTTCCTTCTCCATCCCCCTAGCTCTCCTGCCTCAATCCCCTTCTCTCACCCCCACTGTTTCTGTCCGCTGTAACCTCCGCTCTCTATCACCCTCCTCACTTGCCCCCAGAGTCACCGATTCTCTCCCTCCTCTTGAATCCTTCTCCAAACTACCCACCGATTCCGCATATTCTGCCCTGCTTTCCCCTCTCTCCTCAGCCCTTGACTCTCTCTGTCCTCTTGTCTCCAGGCCTGCTCGATCCTCCCCTCCCAGTCCATGGGTTTCTGACGTTCCTCCAGGCCCAGCCTACGTGCAGCTGAGAGGAAGTGGAGGAAATCAAAAGACCCATCAGACCTCTCTTCCTACCAGTCTCTCCTGGCGGCATTCTCCTCCACTATCACCACTGCCAAAATTACATTTACATTTTTGTCATTTGGCAGACACTTTTAATCCAAAGCGAGTGCATAGGTTCTTCCACAAGTTAAAGCATCACATCCATAACTAGTTTGGGGTTAGACAAAAGGGATAGGGATAACAGAAAGGACGCGGGGGAAATCAGGAGGTAGGACTAAGGTACAGTTTGAAAAGGTGTGTTTTTAGGCTCAGGCAGTAAGAGCAGTCATCAGGCAGTAAGAGCAGTCGTCTGGCAGTCGGAGGGTTGCCGGTTTGATCCCCCGCCTGGGCTGTGTCGAAGTGTCCCTGAGCAAGACACCTAACCCCCAAATGCTCCTGACGAGCTGGTTGGCACCTTGCATGCCTCCCTTTCTGTGCCTGCCCAGTTTCTCCTCTTTCTGTCCCCTTACAGATGCTGATGTGTCTCACCTCCTGCTCTCCCACCACCCTACTACTTGTGCCCTGGACCCCATCCCCTCAAACCTCCTTCAGGTAATCACGCCTGACATCCTCCCGTTTGTCACCTCCCTTGTTAACTCCTCTCTGTCCTCTGGCTGCTTTACCTCATCATTCAAGAGGGCCTACATCGCCCCACTCCTAAAGAAACCCACTCTAGTCCCCTCCTGCATTCAAAACTACCGTCTGGTATCCCTCCTTCCTTTTCTATCCAAATCCATTGAATGAGCTGCCTCCAACAAACTCTCTTCCTTCCTCTCATAGAATAACCTGCTGGACCCCCACCAGTCCGGCTTCAGACCTGGCCACTCGACGGAGACCGCACTCCTCTCCGTCAATGAGTCCCTTCAGGCTGCATGACCAACCTCCCTCTCCTCTGTCCTGATCCTTCTTGACCTCTTTGCAGCATTCAACGTGGTCAACCACTCCATCCTCTTAGCCTCCCTGGCATCTACAGGGATCTGTGACACAGCCTTAGACTGGATTAAATCTCTGTTATGCCGATGACACCCAACTCTTTCTCTCCTTCCCCCCATCAGACACACAGGTCTCTACCCGCCTGCCTGAGAGACATCCAGAGCTGGATAGGCAACCACCATCTAAAGCTCAACCCAGGTAAGACTGAGGTAATCTTCATCCCTGCTCTAACCTCTCCCTTCTCCGATGTTTCCATCTCACTAGGGGATACCACAGTGACCTCATCCCCTAGTGCAAGAAACCTTGGAGTGGTGATGGACAACAGGCTGTCCTTCTCCGAGAACATCGCTACGGTGACCCGGGCATGCAGGTTCTTCCTGTACAACATCCAGAGAATCTGACCCTTTCTCACCACCTACTCCACTCAGCTCCTTGTCCAAGCAATGGTCCTGTCCCGCCTGGACTATTGCAATTCTCTGCTGGCATCTGCCATCAGACCCCTACAACTGATATAGAATGCTGCAGCCCGTCTGGTATTCAATGTTCCCAGGCATTCACATGTCACCCCCCTGCTCAGCAACCTCCACTGGCTGCCTGTTATGGCTCCCATCAAATTTAAAACTTTGGTGCTCGCATACCAGGCAGTTAAGGGATCAGCCCCTGTATATATTTAATCACTTATCAAGACCTATACTCTAGCAAGACCCCTCCGTTCTGCCACTTTGTGCCGTCTTGCGCCTCCCCCTCGCCACACCTGCACTACCCGGTGGATGTCACAACGGCAGAGTCTCTGACCTCTTTCAAGCGCAGACTGAAGGCTACACCTTTCCCTCCCTAACTCACCACCATGATTAACCTTATATATGCCATAGAATGTAATGGCACTTACAGTGGTGTGAAAAAGTGTTTGCCCCCTTCCTGATTTCTAATTTTTTTGCATGTTTGTCACACTTAAATGTTTCAGATCATCAAACACATTTAAATATTAGTCAAAGGCAACACAAGTAAACACAAAATGCAGTTTTTAAATGAAGGTTTTTATCATTAAGGGAGAAAAGAAATCCAAACCTAAATGGCCCTGTGTGAAAAAGTGATTGCCCCCTAAACCTAATAACTTGTTGGGCCACCCTTAGCAGCAACAACTGCAATCAAGCGTTTGCGATAACTTGCAATGAGTCTCTTACAGCGCTGTGGAGGAATTTTGGCCCACTCATCTTTGCAGAATTGTTGTAATTCAGCCACATTGGAGGGTTTTTGAGCATGAACCGCCTTTTTAAGGTCATGCCACAGCATCTCAATAGGATTCAGGTCAGGACTTTGACTACGCCACTCCAAAGTCTTCATTTTGTTTTTCTTCAGCCATTCAGAGGTGGACTTGCTGGTGTGTTTTGGATCATTGTCCTGCTGCAGAACCCAAGTTCGTTTCAGCTTGAGGTCACGAACAGATGGCCGGACATTCTCCTTCAGGATTTTTTGGTAGACAGCTGAATTCATGGTTCCATTTATCACAGCAAGTCTTCCAGGTCCTGAAGCAGCAAAACAGCCCCAGACCATCACACTACCACCACCATATTTTACTGTTGGTATGATGTTCTTTTTCTGAAATGCGGTGTTACTTTTACGCCAGATGTAATGGGACACACACCTTCCAAAAAGTTCAACTTTGTGTCAGACCACAGAGTATTTTCCCAAAAGTCTTGGGGAACACCAAGATGTTTTCTGGCAAAATTGAGACAAGCCTTAATGTTCTTTTTGCTCAGCAGTGGTTTTCGTCTTGGAACTCTGCCATGCAGGCCATTTTTGCCCAGTCTCTTTCTTAACTGAGGCAAGTGAGGCCTGCAGTTCTTTGGATGTTGTTGTGGGGTCTTTTGTGACCTCTTGGATGAGTCGTCGCTGCACTCTTGGGGTAATTTTGGTCGGCCGGCCACTCCTGGGAAGGTTCACCACTGTTACATGTTTTCGCCATTTGTGGATAATGGCTCTCACTGTGGTTCGTTGGAGTCCCAAAGCTTTAGAAATGGCTTTATAACCTTTTCCAGACTGATAGATCTGAATTACTTTCTTTCTCATTTGTTCCTGAATTTCTTTAGATCTCGGCATGATGTCTAGCTTTTGAGGATCATTTGGTCTACTTCACTTTGTCAGGCAGGTCCTATTTAAGTGATTTCTTGATTGAGAACAGGTGTGGCAGTAATCAGGCCTGGGTGTGGCTAGAGAAATTGAACTCAGGTTTGATAAACCACAGTTAAGTTATGTTTTAACAGGGGGGGCAATCACTTTTTCACACAGGGTTTGGATTTTTTTTCTCCCTTAATAATAAAAACCTTCATTTAAAAACTGCATTTTGTGTTTACTTGTGTTGTCTTTGACTAATATTTAAATTTGTTTGATGATCTGAAACATTTATGTGTGACAAACATGCAAAAAAATAAGAAATCAGGACAAACACTTTTTCACACCACTGTATATAGTTGTATAGATATTGTTGTTGTTTTTTTTTTGTATTAGCTATTGTGTTGTTGTACTCGGGGTATTCTAGCTGCCAACTGTGGTATGCTAGTTTGGAAGTTGATGTATTCTTCAAGGGTTCCAATTGTATCTGCATGGTTACACTTGGAACTGTACTGTCCTCTCAGGTCCTCTTCGCACTTGTACTTGTGTTTGATCTGCACTTTGTTGTACATCGCTCTGGATAAGAGCGTCTGCTAAATTCCTTGTAATATCATGTAAATTAGCAGATGCAAAATAAAGTGCAAATCAGAACCAGGGACAAGTATGTTAAAGACCCTAGAAGAAAGTACAGTTCCAAGTCCTAGAGTGATCACATTGATAAAACTATAACCCTTGAAGAGTACATCAACTTTCCAACTAGCATACCACAGTAGGCAGTTAGAATACCCTGAATACTGAAATTGATTTAATACATATTAATGTAGGCTAGACCAGTAATGATATTTGCATTCTGTGAACCTTGAAAATATGAAAATACTGTACATGAGCGAGCATGTTTTGCATTATGGTTTGTAAGATATGTTGACCTCCTGTTGAGTTAGTCACTGAAGAGACACCAGAATCAGGGCAGGGCCCTTCCAGGAGTGTGACTTTCCATGCTTTAAGTTTGAATGCAAGCTATAACATTCAACATACTGTACAATCTCCATCCTTATCCTGCACAGGGTCGCAGGAGGGCTGGAGCCTATCCCAGCATATATTGGGCGAAAGGCAGGAATACACCCTGGACAGGTCGCCAGTCCATTGCAGGGCACACACACCATTCACGCACACACTCATACTCATACTCACAGGCAATTTAGACTCTCAAATCAGCCTAACCTGCATGTCTCTGGACTGTGGGAGGAAACCGGAGTGTTGGAAGCAGAAGTAAAAAGTTCAGAGGTATTCAATAGCTAAGCGGGTCTAATTAAAAAGAAACTAAAACCATTAATTTTCTCATAATAATATAATTGTGTTTAACCCTGCTTTAAATTTAATTTATGAGGTCAAAGTAATTAATAAGTACATTGTCCTCGTAGATGGGCTTGTTCTAGCCCAAAGGCCTAAAGGACTATGACACCCCCCCTCCTTCCAAGGATCCATGGGTAGCCTGACTAAGGTATTTAAGATGGCTGCAGGAACAAGTTTGTCTGTTAGAATTTCGATTTTTTGAGGAGAAGGATTATTTTGGTGGTGATTCCTTGGCTCTGAGTTCTCCAGCTAATTTATTTTGTTCTTGTGGCACTGAAAGTAGAAGGGCGCAATACTCTGGCAAGGTCTGGCTCATCTGTTTCTCGCTCTCGCTTTTCTGGTATTTGCAATTTGTGTGTTAGTTTGTGCCCCAGTCACCCCAACATTTTTACTCACAAATTTACTTTGTCATTTAAAAAAAAAACTATCCTTCACAACAGAGTGCCTTGGTCATAATGCTGTCACTCTCATGGAACCACTGGTACCATGGGGCGTGGGCCTGGGGCCTAGGGTTTGCCATTCTCTGAGAAGCTTGACTAACTCCAGTGGTTACCCAAGGTATTGTAGTTTTGTGAGCCTCTTTTGTCAGTCCATTCAAACCTATGAATTGACCCTGGCCAAAATATATTATTTTCTGAGCCACACAGAAGAAGATCTGGAATTTATTTAATTCCAATTTGGTCCACATGATTTTACATCACACAGCACGCACCTGCTAAGAGTTATTGTTCGGATGTTAGTTCACCAGCAACAACTGTTCTACTGTGATACAACTCAATGGCTAGCTTGTCAAACATAACAGTTATTTAGTTGGCTAACTAGCTAACGACAACTTCTGACTAATTCAGTCTTTTTAGCTGGCTTACATTACATTAGCATTCCCTGTAATGTTATAGTCAAATGCTGCCAAATGCTTCTATTCCAGACTTATGTATTAATTTAACTTGCAGAAACATAGAAGCTACATTACATTAAAAATGTTTTCCCCTATAAAATCCTGTAGATCCTGCTATGGATTGTTCTTAATCACGTGACAATTTCCTTGATGATGACGTGTTGGAGGATGGCCATAGCAACCCATTCATTTTTGTGGTAAAAGGCAGGGGTTAAATTAGGCCTAGATGACATGGCATCCATTAAAAAAATATTATGATGGTGCCCAGTCAATATCAGTTCAAGGTTAGGTTGGATGTTTGACTTGTAACAGAAGATCTAAGGGAGGGAACTTAATTGCTGCAGCAACCCTTTGCATGCCCTGTAGGACTAGGTTGCACCAGCTGTACTTCAGTTCAAACGTAGCCTATCAAGCTATCCCCAATGCTTGTGCAATGGCTCTGATCGATTTCCTCTCTTTTCTAAGCTTCAAAATGGCTTGCTTTTCTCCCAAAGACGGCTCTGCTCTACATGTTGGTTTATCTTTTCTAACTTAAATGCAGTCTTCACAGGCAAAACCCAAGGCAAAAATCAAGAGTAGACATTCAGAACTATTTATTGTTCATCCAATCGATCTAACAGAACACATCTGGGCAATAAAAAATACCGGTCAGTCACATGTTCCAATACTTTCGCTCACCTAGGAATTGGGTGGTCTGATACGAAAGGTGATATGTTCAAATCTAGATAAAAATACCAGGAAATAAAAGCGGAAATCATCTGATGTACATCTTTTAACTCAATTGTCTTCAGTGTATAGCAAAAACAAAGGAATTGTCCCTGTTCAATATTGTTGGAGGGGACTGTATCTTGACACAACAATTTTCAATAAGAATATCTACTGACAGGCTACATATTGTGGTTTAAAATGATAAACGTAAAAAAAAACCGTGATTTAAAAAAATAAAAATAAATTCTACCTTGGCGGCACGGATGGTGCAGTGGGTAGCACTGCCGCCTCACAGCAAGGAGGTCCTGGGTTTGAATCCCCATCGGCCGGGGCCTCTCTGTGTGGAGTTTGCATGTTCTCCCCGTGTCTGCGTGGGTTTCCTCCGGGTACTCCGGTTTCCTCCCACAGTCCAAAGACATGCATGTTAGGCTGATTGGAGAGTCTAAATTGCCCGTAGATATAAGTGTGTGAGTGAATGGTGTGTGTGTGTGCCCTGTGATGGACTGGCGACCTGTCCAGGGTGTATTCCTGCCTTTCGCCCAATGTATGCTGGGATAGGCTCCAGCCCCCCTGCGACCCTGTTCAGGATAAGCGGGTTCAGCTAATGGATGGATGGAAATTCTACCTTCTGAAATCGGAGCATGAAATTGACATGAAAATAGTCCGTTGAAATCCGAGGTGAAAGAAGGTGTGTATGTGGGTGAGTACTGTGAATTACAACAGGCTAGCTTGTCTCTGATCGTGCGAAAACATCACGTAATAATTGATTAGCAAGAAAGTCACTGTACCTTGGAGGGCTCTAGTCTGGTAACAATCAGCGACCTAAACTTAAATACCACAGTTCTTCCGTATGTAGTGATGTTGCTCAAAGCCACACAAAGGTCCTGAGCTGAGTTGTTTCCTTTTTGGAAGTAAAGCGTTTCCCAAAAGTCAGCAGCTTAAGAGAACATAATTTGTTTGACATGTTTTACGACCCTTTCCGCAACTCTTGCTCAAGTTCCTTGAGGCAAAAATCGCTTCCCTGTTTTGTAGGTTTTAAGATTAGTATCCTGTCGAAGTTCGCATATTTCAGTTTACCTCTTAAATTTTACTTCGGGAACATAGACTTTGTAGGGGAAAATTCACAGAACGACAGATCTCCCTCCTAAAAGCATGATAACCAATCACAAGTCAAAATCAGACTCCGCCTTAGTGAGCAGGCTGGTTCCTCCAAAACTCTCGACGATGTGTGCTAAAAGTTTATCAATATATCTGTATTAAAGTATGATATGTACCCTGTATAGTTTCAAACTGATTAACTGCTAAATTGTGCTAGGATTACACAGTGAGCCCAGCCAGCTGGCAGGGGGGGGGCCGTCTTGAACTGTGTACTGTGTAGACCAAACTGTCAAGGACAGACACGGGCAGAGCAAGATATGACTGTACAGCTGATTTCTCCGGGACTCTCGATGTTTTATGCATCTGTTGTGAAGGATATGTATCTATTTGACCTAGAACATCATTTATAGTTGAGCTTATGAAAACGCAAGAAACGACAGTGAAAACTGTTGAAATGAGAGCAAAGAATGCTACGTACATTTACTCCCTTAGAAGAGAATAATTAATCAAATGTTTAGTATGTCTGTATATTAGAAAAGTATATTAGACGTGAATAATTAATCAAATGTTTAGTATGTCTGTATATTAGAAAAGTAAATTAGAAGTGAATATTAATGAAATGTTTAGTTTGTCTGTATATTTTCAATGATTACTGCTGCTTAGTTCGTCTTATAAAAGCGAAAGATACCGAGTGACGTGTATGGATGACGTGTTAGAGGGAGGGCATCCAGAACTTTATGAGGTCTGGTAGTTTGCCAAGAGCAGGTGCCGGGTGAAGTGAGGACACGTTGGCAGAGCATAAGGACCGTTGGCAATTTGCCACAATGACGTTGTGGGAGGAGCATTGGGAGGAGTTACGATAAGAAAAGTGTGGGTGATTTGCCAGAATGAGGTTTGAGGAGGAGTTGTAGGTGGAGTAACTGTGTATAAAATGGGTGTAAAAATGACAGTCGGGGTTCAGTTCTGGAGAGCTTTATCCGGCTTTATGTTCTGCTGCTAATAAAGTCTGATTTTCCTGAAGATCTTACTGCCTGGTGTCATCTTTTCCCTCGCAAAGATTTTTTTCGACAAATTGAAGATTTGGACGCTGTCGTTTCCTAGACACGACAACTTGAAAAATAAACAATTGAAAATTGAAGTGAAACATTAAATCCTTATTATTACAATCACTTTGCCAAAATAATATTTCACGATATATGCATATAAACTAAATAAAATGTAGGAAAGCACATTAAATCCCATAGTGACGCTACATTCTGGAAAAGTATATTAATGTTGAAAAGCCATTGCAAGCACCTAAATTCATCATTGTCATTAATATAAAGGAATGGAAAAACGTATTAAGCATAAATGACAGTGGAGCAGAAAGTAATTTCCATATTCCTATCGATTTTTTATTGCCCGTGGGTATGAGTGTGTGAGTGAATGGTGTGTGTGCCCTGCGATGGACTGGCGACCTGTCCATGGTGTATTCCTGCCTTTTGCCCAATGTATGCTGGGATAGGCTCCAGCCCCCCTGTGACCCTGTTCAGGATAAGTGGGTTAAGATAATGGATGGATGAATGGATGTTTCGGGGATGTCCACACTCAGCGAAACCATGGAAATATGTACAGTGGCTTCAGAAAGTATTCAGACCCCACTTCACTTTTTGCACATTTTATTGTGTTGTAGATGTAATTTTACATGCCCATTAATATATTTTTTGCCCATTTCTACACCTAATAACCCATAATGAAAACATGTTTTTAGAGATTTTAGCAAATGTATTAAAAATCAAAAACTGAAAGCTGTCATATAAGTATTCAGAGCCTTCGCTGCTGCACTCCATATCGTGGTTGGCTGCATCCTGCTTGCTTTAATTATCCTTGAGAAGTGTCTAGAACCTGATTGCGGTCCACCTGTGGCAGATTTAACTGATTGGACATAGTGTAGAAAGGCACACACCTGTGTATATACTATAAGGTCATAATCATCTAGCTAATACCTTACCATGGTGGTGGCAGCATCATGCTACGGGGTGCTTCTCAATGGCTGGGGCAGGAAGACTGGTCAGAATTGAGGGAAAGGTGAACGCAGGCAAATATAGAGAGGTCCTTGAAGAAAACCTGCCCCAGAGCCCACGTGACCTCAGACTAGGGTGAATACCTCAGATTTCATGTTATCACTTTGTCATTATGGGTTATTGAGTGTCGATTGATGGACAAAAATGGCAATTTTATCCATTTAAAATGAAATACAACAGAATAAATTGTACAAAAAGTGAAGGGGTCTGAAAACTTTCTGAAACCATTGTAGATCATCCGGGGATTTAAAAAAACCAAACAAAAAAACACTACATTTGGAGAAAGAATCACTTAATTTCTTCCAGTGTACTGAATTAATATGCGAAATAGTAGGCAAATAAGCTGTTTTGGACATGGCCTGGGTGTTCAAGTCCCAGTCGTGCCATTGCCGGAAGTCCACATTGGTGAGGCAACAATTGGCTCAGCCTCACCGGGGAATGATTTGGGGTAAGCTGGCATTTCTGTTAAATTTCCCTATAGCGGCCACTCTTGGTCAGACCAGGCTCCTGCAGAAGCACATAGATTATGCCTACTTCCTCCTCCTCCAGTGACATGGGCAGTGTATGATCAGTGGTGCCTCTGCAGTGTGGTAAAAGTGAGACTCATCATTTGTCTGCAATCTCCTCCTGATATCGGCAGGAGCAGCTGCTGGTGGAAAATGAGTTTTCCGCTGGGAATATCATGGAATACTTTTCACCCTTTTTTTGTCATGCATTTACTGGCATGGTTTTAGGTTGGTATACTTCATAAGATGTTGCACATACATTCACTGGTCTGGGACTGGGAATGTTTTTGGCCTGTTCTGGGATGTTCAGCACATAATCTCTATCTTACACGGTAAGGTACTTTGGCTATGAGTGAAAGTAAATGAAATGTAATATAATGTAAACAAACTTAGCAGTATTATTTATTGCATACAGTCCTCAGTACACAGTATAATTGGGTTGGTAAAATGGCAAGTCAGGATCCCCACCAGGAACATTTAATATATCAGTCACTATTTTACAATATTAGCTGAATAATTGAAAAAACAATTTCCTTATAATTGTCTCAGCAGATGACTGGTTTCATTGTGTATTAGAATTTATAGACAAGACATTCAAGACTGTCAATTCCCTAATAGCCCATAAATTAATAATTTACCTTTTTTCTCATTCCACCCCTTGCTTTGGAGTAAAGTAGTGTATCTGGTAACGAGTGTGTCTGGTATTGGATAGAAATGTGCAAAATATGGCAACACAGTTACGTCACTCACTACAGCCATGTCTCAACACCGCAGTGCTGTTCCCCTAACCACTAGCTTCAAGAAAATGCCTCTGGATGTTCAAGTAATGGGTCTTGCATTTCTCATTCATGTTTAGGTTAAAGTGGTAGAATACAGCAACAGCAAGAACAGTTGATGTTCATTTTAGAAGACAATTTGACTGGTATGGTCATTTAGGCCATATCCGTCTACGATGTCCCCAGGGCTGATCTCCACCTCCAGAACCTGTGGCCTGTCATACCCCGAAAGGCTGCAGCCGAGCGGGGAGCCACTGCTGTTCTCCACTGGCTCCTCCATTGCCGGTCCCGATTGTCTGGACTGGTCACTCCAGACTTTGTGGCAGGGGTCCCTGAGCTCTATGAGATGCATGGCCTCCTGGTTGCTGTTCCATTCCTCCAGGTGTGCCTGGCCAATGCGGAGCCGAGAGCCCTCATGGGGTGCAGCTAAGCTGGGAGTGTCTACAGGGATCTCTTCCTTGGGAGTTAGAAAGAGGGGCTTGTGGCTGACGAAGGGCAACACAATCTGCCCATTGTAGTCCTTAGGCATCATTGTGTTCTCTGGGTGCATCTTGAAGCCCAAGGGGAGCTACCAAAATCAAATACCCACAGAAGCCAGTTAAATATAAATTTCAAAGCTGTACTCACAATACAGCTGCTTGTTACAAGTCTACTACCACTGCTATCTACTGCACTAAAGTTACATCTTTGTCCCTATTTACAATGCAGTGTACTATTATTAGATAATTGTGTCTTCCTTTACATGTTTTGATTAAACACACAAGAGAGAATAAGATGGAAAACAGGTTGGTCAATGCAGATCAGTGCTATGAGAAATTGGTGTACAGTGTTATATACTTATGGTTTGAGAAATCTATTTGTGGATTGTGTATAGAGATACTTACCAAGGGCTTGGGGAGGGATGGCATAGTCTTCCTTGTTATGGAGCACGCTATTGCCCCAAACACGATAAAAGAGCCAGTCATAATGCACAGAACGATGATGATGATGGTGACACTTATCCAACCTGTAAACCAGTCAAAGATTTTAGGGGGTTACTTGTTATGCAGGGGTATGGCTTTGTACTCCAGCACACTGGATTTGAAATGAAACGATGCATATGAGGTTAAAGTGCTAACTAATAGCTCTGATTTGAGGGTATTTACAGTGCATCCGGAAAGTATTCAAAGCGCTTGACTTTTCCCACATTTTGTTATGTTACAGCCTTATTCCAAAATGGGATAAATTCATTTTTTGAAATTTCTGAAATCTAAGAAATCACATGTACATAAGTATTCACAGCCTTTGCCATGAAGCTCAAAATTTAGCTCAGGTCCATCCTGTTTCCACTGATCAACCTTGAGATGTTTCTACAGCTTAATTGGAGTCCACCTGTGGTAAATTCAGTTGATTGGACATGATTTGGAAAGGCACACACCTGTCTATATAAGGTCCCACAGTTAACAGTGCATGTCGGAGCACAAACCAAGCGTGAAGTCAAAGGAATTGTCTGTAGACCTCCGAGACAGGATTGTCTCAAGAACAAATCTGGGGAAGGGTACAGAAAAATTTCTGCTGCTTTGAAGGTCCCAATGAGCACAGTGGCCTCCATCATCCGTAAATGGAAGAAGTTCGGAACCACCAGGACTCTTCCTAGAGCTGGCTGCCTGTCTAAACTGAGTCAGGGAGGTGACCAAGAACCCGATGGTCACTCTGTCAGAGCTCCAGCATTCCTCTGTGGAGAGAGGAGAACCTTCCAGAAGGACAACCATCTCTGCAGCAATCCACCAATCAGGCCTGTATGGTAGAGTGGCCAGACGGAAGCCACTCCTTAGTAAAAAGGCACATGGCAGCCCACCTGGAGGTGTTTGGAGAAAACCAGGCACCGCTCATCACCTGGCCAATACCATCCCTATAGTGAAGCATGGTGGTGGCAGCATCATGCTGTGGGGATGTTTTTCACCGGCAGGAACTGGGAGACTAGTCAGGATGAGGGAAAGATGAATGCAGCAATGTACAGAGACATCCTGGATGAAAACCTGCTCCAGAGCGCTCTTGACCTCAGACTGGGGCGACGGTTCATCTTTCAGCAGGACTATGACCCTAAGCACACAGCCAAGATATCAAAGGAGTGGCTTCAGGACAATGAATGTCTGTGAATGTCCTTGAGTGGCCCAGCCAGAGCCCAGACTTGAATCCGATTTAACATCTCTGGAGAGATCTGAAAATGGCTGTGCACCGACGCTCCCCATCCAACCTGATGGAGCTTGAGAGGTGCTGCAAAGAGGAATGGGAGAAACTGCCCAAAGATAGGTGTGCCAAGCTTGTGGCATCATATTCAAAAAGACTTGAGGCTGTAATTGCTGCCAAAGGTGCATCAACAAAGTATTGAGCAAAGGCTGTGAATACTTATGTACATGTGATTTCT
This sequence comes from Conger conger, assembly GCF_963514075.1. NCBI lineage: Eukaryota > Metazoa > Chordata > Actinopteri > Anguilliformes > Congridae > Conger > Conger conger. The sequence goes on from NC_083761.1 coordinate 41,027,579, forward strand.
TAGTTGTTTTTTTTTGATAAATTAGCAAAAATTTCAAAAACGTCTTTCATGTTGTCATTATGGGGTGTTGTGTGTAGAATTTTGAGGAAAAAAATGAATTTATTCCATTTTGGAATAAGGCTGTAACATAACAAAATGTGGGAAAAGTGAAGCGCTGTGAATACTTTCCGGATGCACTGTACGATGCCCCCCCCCCCCCCCCCCCCCATCCAGTAATAATACATAATACTGGTCTAACAATTGTACTTTTATGCCAATAGAGGTGCCATTCTACTTGATTTCTACTTCATGGAAATAGTTACCCATGGTAGGCTACTGAAAAATGTAGTTAAGCTAGCTAGTAGTTCTGCCCAATGATAATTATAGGTTATAGAACACTACAACACACAAAAACAAAAGTTGGATAGTGGTTGCACTCAATATTAAGTATTTAGTATGAAGCTCCTGACCCGTATCTACATGATTGTATACATTGCACTACTGCCACAATTGGCTGATTAGATAATCACATTAATAAGTAGGTGTAATAAAGTAAAAATGGTCCTAAGAAAGTGCTCAGAGAGTGTATATAGTGTTTCTATGTTGTTTTCATTTGTGTAAAAACTACTGTATGGCTGATAGCTTATGTGAGGTAAATTTCCGTTCTGCATTTCTTGTTGGTTTTTGAGAACAGATACTCCAAGGGGGAGGTGGTGGTGTTTTTTTCCCCCTCAGCTCTCTGTAATTGGTGTACACTGGGGAAATGGATACCCTAAAAATCATTAGTTGGAAACTTTGGGGCCTGAATTTGCCTGTAAAGCGCATTCGCTGTATAGAATATTTACACCGCAGATGCCCTTATTCAGGAAACCCACCTGACTGCAAATGATGTCGGCCGATTCCAAAACAAACATTATTATTGGTCATTCATATACAACAAATAAATATAAAGGTGTTCTGATTTTAGGGGAAAGAAAACTGCAGTTTTTCTATAGACTATGAAGGTAATGATAATTAAGGGAGATTTGTTTATGCTAATCTTAATAAATTATATGACGATCTGTCATCATCTATTTCTGCGCCAAATAGTTGATGCCAATTTCCTACCTGCTATCAGCAGTACACTCTTTCAGTTTCAGTTTAAGTCTGTCCATTAATAAGGCTGAATTTATTTTACATAGAACTAAACGAAAGTTTTAATATGAGGGGGATTATTAGCACTAGCAGATTATTATTTAAAACAGAGCGAAGCTAAAACAGTGATAAATGGACTCGTACAGAAGGAATGGTGGTGACAGATCCCAAGAAATGTAATGAGAGTTTTATAGCAATCGTTATACATCAGAATATGCTCTTGACACAGATAGTTGCATATCCTTCCTGAACAGCCTAGTCCTACCAAGTCTTGACCCTTTGGATAGCCAGGAATCGGAGTAACCCTAGAGGAACTCAAGTTAGAAGTTAAATCTCTATAAAAGAGGAAAGTCGCCGGACCTGGATGGTCTTCTGTTATATCTAGCTTTTTGGGACCAGGTGGGACCTTTGACATTAGGATCCATAAATTTTGCTATAAGGAATTAATCATTTCATAGAGACCAAAAAATGACTTGTTACAATTTTACTGAAGAAAGACTGAATGTTCAACTACATGCCAGTGTCTTTAATCTGCGGGAAACTTTACTCAAAAGTACTGTGGGCGGTTGCATAAAACACCTTACGTTTTCCCCTTAGCTAAGGGAATTACCTGAGGGTGTTGCATATAAACCTGTTTTTCTTAAGTAAGGGAAACAGTTAAGCGCTTATGTTTTGCTCTAGTAATATTTGACTGTAACCATGGATGCCCTCATGTCATCGGTTATGATCATTGACTGTAGGCTATACATAATTCAAATAAGAATCTTAAAGTTATGTTCTCCATTCACTGAGGTTTTAACCCATAATTTACGGTAGCCTAGCTATATTTTATTTTACGAAACTGAAAATATGGAAAACAAAAAAAGGAAGCCAAATTTCAGGGGAGGAGAAATGTATCGTGTTAGAGGAATACACAAAAAGAAAGACAATCTTGAAAAGCCTAGCAAACTCAATTTGACTGCGACAGCAAACAAAAACAGAAGATTAACTACAGATTAACTAAGATTAACTGCAACTGTGAGGTTACACTGCACAAAGTCAATGTAAATGTAAATATTTAATTTGCCAATTAGGCTGACTTACTATTATCTGACTTACATTTAACTATTGAGATGGCCCAAAATAAATTAATTTGCTATAAAATTTCTCAGTAATCCAGTGAGAGAAAAAAATATATATATATATGACACATAAGCGGTCATAAGCAGTATCGGTTAACTGTAACTTACAGTTTGAGTGAAATAAAGGTTTAGCTTAACACGGATGATTGAGCGCGTAAAGAGATAAAAGGAACATGTAGCTGCCAAAATTGCACTCCAGACAGGTGATCACTGAAACTCTGTATACTATTGCTGATCTAGTTAGAAAACAATAGCCTTCCAGTTTGCTTTCAGTAACAACAAGAAAATTAGCTATTACTAGTCAGATTCCCAAATTTACAAATATTCACCTGAAGCACAACGCTTGTGCAATCGCTACTATGTTCGTATTGCCTATATTTTATATTTGTAAATTATTTCTGAATACTTGTCAATTTGTCAAGCTAACTATAGCTAATTTGCTTGTTGCTACCGATAACAAACTGGTATTGTTTTATAACTAGATATGTAGTCTCATATGCCATTGGCTGTGGCAGTTAGAACCAATGTTCAACCAATGAACTCTTGAATTGCTGTACAATGTTTTGATACAGAGTAACGACCTGACAAATGTACACTTTGAAACCTGAAATGAAGGACTATAAACACAGCCAGGGGGTGAGTCAACATGTCAGCAAGCCTGTTTCAATGATAGGAATGGTCTTGTAACAATGTTTAAACGCAAAAATCTTACATGTTGTACCTTTAAAAGGCAATTAGCCAACATGTTCAAGTAAGAGCATCATGCATCCTTCGTAATGTACAATTCTTTGCATGAAAACAACCCCATTAATGTTGTATTTTAGTAATATTATTTGCCAACTACAACTATAATTATTAGTGTACATATTGCTTAACAGATTGAGATATAACTAAGAGCAACAGCTGATTTCAGAGGCTTGTGGTCGTAACATGGGTGGCCACTAGCGGAGTGAGCTGACAACATCAATAAGGGATAGCTAAGAGTGGTCCAGACCAACCGAATTGCCGAAAGTACCACTCACAGATGGTATACTTAGCTAAGAACATTTCGGGAAACACGCTGAAATGTTAAGGTAGAGCTTAAAGTATAACTTACAAACGACGTAGCGTTAAGAAGGCTACGGGATATGCAGCCCTGATTGATGGAGTTTGTGTTGCAAAGATTATTTCAGTGCAAAGCTATTCAAGATTTGGAGCCTGTGTTTCTGTCTCACTTGCACGCTTCAGTTTACACCTGCCGTTTATCCAAATATTTACAGACCTCACTATATGCTTTTAATGGACAAAAAGCATGTTATTATTTTCTGACAGGCTTTGGATAGACTTTTGGACCAATAGATATCTTACACCCTATACCGATTAAAATATAGTAATTTACACTTGAAAAACATGTAAAAGTTAGTTCCATTAATAACAGTTGATTTGTACACAAATATTCAAACACAGAGTTTGCCAACAGACAACAGAAACAAGTGATCACTTGTTAACGTCAGTGTTAACTGGTTAACTTCACTTTGACATCATTTGATCCTTACCAATTTGGCTCTCCTCAAGTTGACATAACATCCCAGACTTGGTGTTTAGGTCTGTTCCGTTTAAGCTGATGCAGTACCGCTCACTATTTCCAGGTACTTGAAAAGTTCCTTTGCATACTTCCTCCTTGCAAATTTTCTCATCATATAATGTATCCTAATGAGAAAAGATTTATGAAACGTATCAACAAACCAAAACTTCAGATCAAGCTTCCTCAACAGGGGTGCTGGGAACATACTATACTATTCGATTACATTTCTTAAAATTCTGTTTCATTGATTGGTTCTTACTCTACATGAAAGCAAATCTTTTTTTAACCTAACAGTTTGTAGAGTTCAGCATACACTTCTATGTCCAATTATACTATAGTTTTAAGAAGCATACAAAGTGATGAGTTTAAGAAACACCTTTACCCTTGGTTACACCATCCACCACGCATTTTTTGAAAAGGGCGTACATTATTACAAAGGATCTGCATTATCAACAACCAAATAATTAATTATTAATGTAATTATGACTTATTTAAATACAAATGCACATTAATTAATGTTATAGTGCTCATGGCTATTGTCAATTGTCCATCTTGTTTTGCAGTATTCACAGTACTATGTTATCAATGTTACATTACTGCTGTATTCATTAGTAACCGTAATTGAAAACACAGGCCCCTGTCTTGAGATGCTAGATCCATAACAGTGGTACAGAGACATTTAATTTTAATGACAAAAAAATGTACTTTGACTAAACTCAAATGGGCTTCACTGATGTGTCTTTAAACAGTGTAAAAGTAGGCATTTATGTTCTTACCATTCCAACTCTGTACTTAAAGTTTTTGCATTCTTCACATCCATTAGGATATAGCCTATTAAGGTTTTTCACTGTAGGGGTGTCTTTGTAGACTTGATATGGGTGAGAGAAGGTAAATGTGATCTGTCCACCTTTGACTGATAGGGTCACGTTTGGGAAGTCCAACATACCTGAGAAGAGGAAATGACCAAGAAAAGTGTTGGGTAAATCTTAGGGCGAGATTTACAAAGGAAACAGCCACAACGCAAAAACATTCACTCTACTGTGGCTTGTCTGTGGAGGACTTTTAGGACAATTAAAGACTATTACTAATTATGCAGTCAAATAAATTAAACACCCTCTTTCGCACAATTCATTTTGTAACTACCTGAATGAATGCCTATGCAGAATTTTTAATTCAAAACTGAGTGTTTATACTAACTGCTAGCTGACTTCAATCGATGTTTTGCGTCATTGCAAAGATAATTTCACATCTGAAAATACATTAGAAGAGATGGTAGAAACAGATGTGAAATAAAATTAAATCCTGTCTCCTTTCAGAAGGTTAATGCATTAATTCATCCATGCTGCCATGGATGTGCTTAGCCTAGAACCGAGCACCCTGGCATCATGTGTGTGAGCTATAGGTGACAGGTGCATAAAAATAACACCTGCTTTCAGGAGAAGGGAATGGAGTTGCAATTAATGTCTGCTTTAGTAAATCAGATGGCATACTTAATATCCACACTGTTTTAGCGCCTCTGCTACAAGTATACATATGCATGAACATATTTACCCATGCATCAACAGGAAAGTCACAGAGTGACCCAACTCCCACAAATTACATTCTAATACCGATTTTGACCCATTTAATAATTTTGGCTGTTTAATAAATCCCACGCAGATATTGCCACCTTATAGCGACTGTTATTTATGTCTGGTAAGCAGTCGCAGTCCTTTAGTAAATCTTGTCCTTACTGATTATCCCAGTAATCATGTTCTTTATTTTTGTATGTATGTTTTGTGCATTGCCAATCAGGGGTGCCAATAATTCTGGAGCCCGCTGCATGTGTCCCTGAAGTCAGTTAAATCATCAACAAAAAATAAGTACTACCCTGCTGGCCTATTTCTTTTTTCAAGACTTTTGAAATACAATGCCCGTACATACAATGGCAGGTGCAGCAGATCTTTCTTGGGGTTTGTTCTCATGTAGTGGTCTATCTACATTTGTAGCAACACATTGTGTGGAAAAAACACATTCATTTTGTTTTACTGAAAGAAGACTGTGGAGGGGTGGCACGGTTAGGGTGCCATCTGCAGATGGAGAGGCAGCAGTTTAGCCGGCATCCGACCGCAGCTGCAGCAATTTGATAGTCATTACTACTTAGTAGGGTCCCACTGTCTGTGGAGGCTGACCTAGAGGTGGAAGGGCTTTGTGGGGCAAGGCGAATGAGAAGTTACAGAGAAGGGAAAGAAGAAGAAAGCTAAATTTGAAGGTGACTATTTGGACTCTCTAAGCTACTGGGTGAGAGTGTTTGAAAGTGCTCCATTTAGGTGGTACTGGTGTCAGGATTATGGACTCGTGGCCAGAAACAGGTGCTCTTAGTGTAGAAGGTGTGGGAAAGAGGGCCAAATCATGACGTGGGTGCAAGGCAATGTTAAAGAAGGAAAATGGAAAGTGATGTGGAACAGATCACAACCTTAAATGCAGAAGTGGCAAAGAGAATAAGAGCAGAAAAGGCAATTGGGAGGAAAGAACAGGATAGAATTGTGACAGTGGAAAAAACAGGAAAGGGGATATGACAGAGAAAGCATGAGTATGGACTGAGGAAGATGTTTAGCATTTATAGCAATGGTGATCATGTGGAATTGAGACTAAATGAGAAAGGAGCAGGATGGTGGTGGATGCAACAAAAGATAATAACTCATGTGAAGGGGGATGAGATCCAGGAAATCTCTGAAGAAAGGGTTTGGGGGGGGAGTCAGACACCAGGGAAAGATTGTGGGGGCTCATTCCAATCCGTTTATATTTTTCTTCTCTTTTGTCTTTTACTTGCCCCTGACCCATTATTACATTATTGGCATTTGGCAGACACTCTTATCCAGAGCGATGTACAGACTAAGCAGGAGACAATCCTCCCCTGGAGCAATGCAGAGTTAAGGGCCTTGCTCAAGGGCCCAACGGCTGTGTGGATCTTATTGTGGCTACAGTGGGATTAGAACCACTGACCCGGAAATCGACTGAGGTCTGCCATCTTTAAAGACATTCCAACTCCTTTAATGCTCCTTCTAGGAGCTAGAAGTAGAAGTTAGGAACTCCCAATCTTTCCTTTGAGCAAGAAAACATCAGTGCATCCTTTGTGCAACTATTATTTTGGAAAGTCTGATACATAAATGATTGACCTGTGGATCCACCTCTCCCCATCTGCCATGCATCTGCCACATCTGTAACTGATGTGGCTTCGAACTGATGTTTGAAGGTGCAAGGGCATTCTATTTGCCTAATTAGCATTTTTTCGATTTCCCCTTCTTTACTTCTTTTACTTTCATCTCTTCCTAGCCTCTCACGATGAGGAGAGCTAGGGGCAAGAAAAGGAAAATAGAAAAGGAAAAAGGACAAAAATAAGGGACTGGAATGAGGTTTAGGAGTTGGAGTTTTTTTTATTTATTATTATATTATGGATGTTATAACAAGACAACCTATAAAAATCATTTGCCGGTTATACACCGGATGATGTTCAGTCCACCAACCTAATTGAAAAGAAGAAGAGATGGGGGCAGAGGCAATAGACACACACGGGAATGAGACAAATTTTTGTGGATACATACCCTCCCTGTTTCCTTCTCTGCATTGGTGTTCTGTTTGGTTTTGTTTTGTATGTAAAAAAGAAATACCTGTGTGCGTTAAGCGAGTGGTTTGTGAGAGAGAAACGTGGGAATTAGTTACAGTGGTGGCCTGAACAGGGGAGAGAGGACAACAGCAGAGACGGAAACATCGATGGAAGGGCAAGCGGGAGCGAGGTTGATGAAATTGCAACAGGGGCAAGAGAGGGCAGACTGCCCCCCTTGTTGAGTTGACACAGGAGCATGTGGCGGATCGGCCTCTCCTGCAGTCAAATCCAGAAGGACAGCTGTCACCGACAGCCCCAACTGGCAGGTACGCCGTACTGCAGATGCCATGGATGGCATCGTCTGAAGACGTGAACACATGTTTGAGGGTACAGTGGCTGCTTGTGCTGTGCCACAGAGGAATGGGCTGTGCAAGCAGTGCACAACCTGCCAACATCCTCCAGATCCAACTACTAGGACCTGAAGCGGGCGATTCTAGACTGGGTGGATCGAATAACAGAAGACCACCACTAACAAATTCCTAGGGTGCTCTCTCACAAACCGCTCAATCCATATTTTTTAACGTCTTTATTTTCAAGCTAGAAAACAAAAACAAAACCAAACAGAATGCGAACGGGGAAACAAGGGGTGAGGTGTCCACAAAACGGTTACATGCCAGCTAAGCCGCTACCTCTCCGTCTGCAGATGGCGCCCTAACCACATCACCCCTCCTCAAGCACAAGAAAGCACACTGTGACAGAAAAAGGCAACTCACAGCGAATCTCTGCTGGTAAATCCTTGCGGTAGGAGAATTGAGGTGACACTGCAGATATTGACTTATTCGATCCATTCATAGCAGACACATTCACGTAGTAAGTGTCATAAATGTGTGTGACAGATGATGAAATATTCAGATGATGGAGGCTTGTGCAATTTGTTTCAGAGTCTGCATTACTTCATAATGAAAGATTAAAACAATTTGAGGTTATCAAAGCATTAACAATTACAGTTGTACTCTCTCAGTGGTTTTAAAAACAAACAGTTTAAAATAGCAATTATATAGAAGGAATATGGGGTAACACTACCTTCTTAACAATGAAAAAATACTTATTTGTACATTGGTTCTTCGATTCCATATGACTGGCATTAATTTCTTCTTCTTTTTAAATACACAATGGTCTGGGAATGTTATTAGCACTGTATTGCTCATATTAATATTGGTGGATGCATTATATAGATTGCCCCATGCTGAGCAACTTGCATTGTACATTGCAAGTCACTCTGGTTAGGACCGTCTGCTAAATGAAGGTAATGGGTAACGTTAGCTGAAGTAAATTACTGGGTAGCCAGATGTTTCTTTTTTAGGTACTGGATTGTAGCTCCCAATATGCAAACATATGTAGCTTCAAGATGAATTTTCCAGGTTCTGCAATCTCCTGCATGGCATTCATCAACAGCATTCATTGCAACAACTTTCTAAGGCATACACGTGGAGATCTATTGGTATTGTTGAAAGGAAAATTGGACACTATGCATGGTCAATGGAAACCCACTTGATATCCTTTAAGATTTGCACTCTGAAGATTGGTTGCAGAGAGCCTTTGTCGTAGGTCCAATTGGCAAAAGTCTCAAAGTTGTGGCATCTCACTTCCACATCCAATGAAGCAGGAACTGTTGAAAAAAGGATAGCACAGTGAACTAGCCTGCATTATAGAAAAAGGATATATGTCAACAGCACAAACCAAGTCTGCATTGCCAAAATATTTAAATATAAAAAATAAAAATAAACATTCATTATTATTCTTCCAGTCACTTATTTCAGACACAGGGGGGTGACAATGTTTCAATTTGTCATTCTCATTGGAAAATAACAAAAATCCTTTCTCCAGACAAACTGTCAACTAACAACAGAGGATATCCTCTCCTTAATGCATCCCTTGGGCTGGATACCAATTATGTCAAGAAGACGGGATATTTGATGGGTGGACTTGGGGCACAGACCCGTGGATTGTCCGTTAAAGGGATTTTGTATTGCACGTGCTTTGGTTACATTCCAATATCATGACATTAATTAATTTACCATATACAGTGGCACCAAAAATGATTGGCACCCTTAATAAAAATGTAGAAAAAACACATAATAATCTATGTTATGTTCAAACATATGGGAAATCAGTTTAAAAACTTTTATTTTAATACATTCCCTCTCACGTTTCAATGTGTTTTATTAAGAAATCTAATTTTTTTTCTGAAAACCATAGGTGTCCAAATTATTAGCACCCCTAGCAATTATTGTAAATAAAATCAAACAAAGTGAAATCGGCAATAGCATTGACTTAATTCAGTTAATCTCAGTGTATGATTCCATCATTGTGTCTTTCCATCACTTTCCGTTTTACTAGAGTATAGAGGTGACAAGCATGCAAAATCCCTTTAGCATCCATTAGCATGGGACAGTGATGGTCAGGGAGGCCATAAAGAACCCAAGGATCACAGTTTAAGAATGGCTGAGATCACCAAAAAGAACCATTAAATGGCACCGCCATACCAACAAACTCTTTGGAAGGGTGTCACGAAAACAACAAGAAACAAAACTAAGCATCTGTATTTTGCCAAACCTAATTGGAATTAGAGTGTGCCAAATTGAAAGTTTTGGTCATACATACCATCAATATATTTAATATCAATCGCACAATGATAATTACTAGGAATTTCACAGAAAATATGGTTGACTTGTCTCTGCTAGGAAGTCATAGATCGACTGTTCAGCATACATCAAAATCCACACAGAAAGTGAAAACAACATCCATGCTCTGCAAAGGCCATCTCAGTATCCAGACTTAAATACTGTACCATCAAAAACCTGTGGTCTGAATTGAAGAGTGGGGTCCATAAGCAGGAGTGGTCAAAAATCCCTCCAAATGGGTTAACCTTATCACAAGAAAAGACTCATTGCTTTCATCTTTACCAGGGGTTTTGCACAAAGCTAAACCAATAACTGTGTAACTGTTTTGGGGGAAATACATTTTTCATTTAATGTTGGTTGATTCCATTGAATCATTAAAACCACACTATTTTACACATAATATACTTGGAAATGAAGCTTATTTCAATAACTGTAGTATTTTTATAGAATTCTGGAGCCCAGAATAGTCTAGTTTCATGAAGAATGATTGACATCTATTTACATGCACCTGCCTATGTTCATTTGTATTTTTCCCAGATCCTATTGCTTATAATGGTATCATTAGAATTATGATTGACGAATACAACCAATAAAGTAAAAAGATAAGCAACATTAGATTATCATAGTATCGCTAACATGCACACATACATGCACAATATAATTATAGTATTTTATCTGACCTAGAACTGCTGCGAATAAATTATCACAAATGAAGCCGAATACATAAAATTGTGCCTGGGATTAAATGAAATCACTTTGACTAATTACAGGCAATCATTATTCCTTTTCAACATGAACACAGTTTTGTGTGTTTGGTGATCTTCATATCTAACTTGCCAAAATGAGTTTGTAAAGTGCAAATGCTGGTTGAAAAAGAAAATGCTGATTCAATACAGGCCTCACAAACAAAGGAATAAATCCACACAATAGTGTCAAACTAACTACTGACCACTAGGGAGCAGAGTAATTCCAATTTGGGAATGGAAGTTAAAGGTACAATAGGTCATTTCAGACTTCTATCGGTCAGAGAGGAATTGCAGCTACAAACACCTTCAAACCACCACACTGTTTATCCCTCCCCCTTCTCTGTAAACAGGCTGTGGCAATTAGAACCCATTTTCAACCAATATATTTTCTATATTCTGAAACCCAAATTTAAGGACTATAAGCACAGGCAGGAGGTGAGTCAACATGTTATTGAGCCTTATTCAGTGATAGGAAAGGTCTTGTGACAATGTGTTAACCCAAAAACCTATTGTACCTTTAAAGTATGCAACATAAAACTTTTTGTAATGTATTGAATGTATTCAAATTAAAAAGAACATTGAACTACATGACTTAGGACTGCCCCTACTGTGTATGTATCCATCAAAAGTTGTCTTCAACAGTCTTTCAAAGCAGAGATTAACTGTAAACATAACTTAAATGCTGAACTGAACATAAGGATAACGTTAATAGATATATTGATACAATATAGTTTGCAAACTACTCTGACAGAGGTGTTAATGAGAATGTGCATATCATACTGTAGGCTATATGGAGGTCTGGCATGATACCTTCTGGCACAGCTAACTATTGACTACATGGTATGCAATAAATACTGATAAGATTTAAACTGTACAACATGTTTGTCATATATCCACAGAATGAGTCAAGCCAAACTGCATTCCTGCCAGGTCACTGGGCTGGGTCTGGCCTCCAATCATTTCGAAACAATATGTTAATAGTGGTTAGTGGTACTATATATCTTGGGCTTATAAACCAGAGCATTTTAGAAGAGATTCCTGAGAACTGGCCAATAAATGCAGATTAACTCATTCTGAGTCTACCAACCTCCAATAAGTCTCAGCCTGTTACTGTCCTTTTCTGTGAAACAAACAGTGATTGTATAAAAATTAGGTGCACAACGGTCCGGATAGACCTTTCATCAATAACTTGCAAAAGGAAATTATATCTGTCCGTCAAAGTACCGGGTTAGATGCAAGTCGACCACAAACCATTCTCCTATCATATCAGTCTCCTATCATATCAGAAGGATCTTAAAATCACCTGCTTTTGTATTCCTTTGAAGTCATACAAAGTGGGAAACACGTCTCTTCTGTTACTACCAGATTAAGCAGCTGAATAAAGTGACTTGTGCTCCGCCTTCACATCCTCATTTAGGAAATGCATCCAGGCCCAGAATTCACTATTTATTGAACATTGTGTCTATTAATGGGCAACATCTCTTTGGCGAATGGCCCTCCTGAACATCTGAGAAGTGGTGGTGCAAGGGGCGAAGGGCGCAGCCCTGTAAAGAGTCAGTGGGGAGTCACCAGTATGAGCCCCCTACAATTTAGCTGGGCCATTTCTATGTTGATATTGAGGTATGCTTTGAGTCATTGTCTTGCTGGAAAGTCCACATACAGCCTCAGTCTCAGCCTTGGGGTACTCTTGTACAACAAAAAGCCAAAAAGTTACACAAAATAAAAATGAGGGTTCTGCTGTCAGCACTGAGGGACAAGTCTACGAGTCAAAGTCTTCTCCCCAGGATTGTTGCAAAGAAACAAGGAGAAGAGAAAAGAAACAACCAAAAGATTACCATTCCCTCCCTTTCGGTAGAACACATGCAAAAACCCTTCTTCTTCTACTACATTCCAAAACCAGTGTAGTACTCAGTCATTCCCCACATTGTAGACACAAAATAATGGCAGTTCATCAATCACTTTACAGACTGGCCAAAGTCTGATGCATGGACAAATCTGGTACAGTCCAATGCTCCTCCCACAAGAAGAGGTTGCACAATATTTCAGTCAATAAATGTTTTCCATGCTGAAAAAAACAGCTCAAGCTATGTTTTTAAACAGCAGGCAGCTGGTAATTTCAAGATGGTCATAGCTGGATTTTACACCAGGATTAATTACTTAAATGTTTTAGCCTTAGACAACAAGGCTTTTTTATTTTAAATTCAGACAATTCTAAACTGGCTTGAGTTTGCATTGTGTTTGGTTTGTGGAAAACGTATGGTGGAACTTATGTCTCTTAATAAAGAGAATGGCTACAAAATCGGCATTAAAGTACCAAGTAAAGGAAGCTTTTCAAACCTGACACTTTTCAAACAAAATTCATTAAATCCAAGTAACAAATGCAATGGACATATGTATCGCTAATTTAAGGCAACACACAGTAGCATAAAGCTTTGCATGTATTCCTTTAATTCCTAAATCTTCATGCTGAATCTTAATGAGAATTATTGGCATGACCTGTAAGCTAACATGTATGCTAAGCCTACATGGCACAGTGTGCTCTGGCTGGGAATGAAATGATTACTGGCTGATAGTGATAGTGGCTTTACCATGGAATTACTGCTAATGGCATTAAATTGCTTCCCACATGGTAAATCAGTTAGCAAAATAATCCAGAGAGCTAATAACAGTTGAGGAATATATTTCGATTTTTAGCAAATCAAAGTAAAGTTCTGATTTGGTTCTAATTTATTGCTTTGCACACCAGCTTAGTCAAGCACTGCATTACACAATCTCAGTGCTAACACAGAACCACCAAAGAGAAACACATGACAGAAACCAAATTAAGCAAGAGCTTTCCTTGCAGCAGATATTCCCTCACCCTTTACAGGAACTGATACAAGCTGCACTGTCGTGTTGCTTGACAGAAGTAACCTAACCACTTCCATTTCCTCATGCCAGTACCTTGGGTAATTATTTTCCCGGAATACTTTTTTTATTTTGTTCTGTAACTTTATAAAAACATGATAGGAATAAAGAGTACTGCCTGATACTATTGCCACCTGAGAGTCCTGGTTCCAAACATTTCTGAAATATGATGCCTTCCTATCAGTCATGGCACAGAAAATTCATTGGGAACTACTTAATCACCTGACCTACAATACCATGTTCTTCTGTTTTTTCCAGATGATAATGAGCAATAGGCTTAAATGAAGTAAGTAATGAAGTAAGTAATTTACCAAATTACCTAAATTAAAAATGAATTACTGAACATTAGAAAAGTAGGAAAGTAGGGTGTGAGTAGAAGGACAAATCAATCAGCTGCCTGGCACTCAAGCCATGTTCCCTGCCCTTCTGGTCACTTCACTAGTTTGAGTCAGGGGAGGGTCTCTGGACTTCTGTCAGCACCTATCCCAAAATGCCTTGCAGAATTCATTCATCCTCATCTATAAAAAGTTTATATATCATCTATTTGTGTGACAATATATTATAGAGGGTATTAATGAATACAAAATGTACATTTCAGGCATGGATGACATAGACTCTTGCCCCTTGCAAAAAGGCAATGTAGAAGCTTCACAGCAAACATGTGAAAGAAAAGGGAAGTATTCTTTTACATAAATTGCATATACAGTGCGCTCAAACATTATTGGCACCCCTGACAGAAAATGAACAAACAATACTCAAAAAAATACCAACATGTGATAAATACTGTGCTATATTAATGTTTCAATGGAACCAAAAATCATTTACTGATTTAATTAAAAATCTATTTCCTCCAAATCAATGTTTCACAATTATTGGCACCCTTAAAGATTATTGTAAATAACACCTACCAAAATGAAACCAGGTTTTAAATTCCACTTATTTAAGTTTATCTATGTGTTAAGGAACTGTATTGAGTGATTACATCACTTCCTGTTTCACTAGGGTATAAAACTGAGGTAACACACATGCAATATCCCTTTGTCATCCAATACCATGAAGAAAACAAAAGAATTGGCAGTTCAAAACAGGCAGATGATCGTAGACCTTCATAAACGTGGTAATGGCTACAAGAAAATTCACAAACGATTGAATATACCACTAAGCACTGTCAGAGCAATTATTGAAAAGTTCAAAAGATATGGAACTGTTGAAAATCTCATGGGTAGAGGACGCAACTGCATCTTGCCCCCCAGGATACTGAATAGAATGGTGAGAGAAGCAACAAAATCCCCAAGGATCACAGTGAACGAATTGCAGGCCTTGGTGGCATCTTGGGGTCACCAGGTTTCAAAAAGCACCATCAGACGCCACCTCCATAACCACAGCCTCATTGGAAAGGTTGCCAGAAGAAAGCCTTTTCTGACCACAAGACACAGAAGAAAGCGCTTGGAGTTTGCCAAACGTCATTTACATTATGACTGGAACAAGGTTCTCTGGTCAGATGAGACCAAAATTGAAAGTTTTGGTCAGATACAGCATCGGTATGTTTGGCGTAGGAACAGAGATGCATACAAGGAGAAGCACCTCATACCCACAGTGAAATATGGTGGTGGGTCAGTCAGGTTTTGGGGCTGTTTTAATTCCAGAGGTCCAGGGGCACTGGTTAGGATTGATGGCATAATGAATTCCAGCAAGTATCAGGCAATTTTGGCTGAAAATCTGGTTCCCTCTGCCAGAAGTCTGGGACTTGGTCGTAGGTGGACTTTCCAACAAGACAATGACCCAAAACACACCTCAAGATCCACACAGAAATGGTTCCGTGACAACAAAATCAACGTTCTGCATTGCAGAACGTTGAACGAAAACCTGTGGGCTGAGTTGAAGAGGTCAGTTGATAAGCACAAACCCAAGAAGGTGAAGGATCTTGAAAGGATATGCAAAGAGGAATGGTCCAAAATCCCTCCAAATGTGTTCCTTAATCTTGTCAAAAATTACAGGAAGAGACTCCATGCTGTTATCCTTGCCAGAGGTGGTTGCACCAAGTACTAGGTGAAGGGTGCCAATAATTCTGAAACCTTGATTTTGTTGAAATTTATTTTTTATTAAATAATTGTTATGATTTTGGTCGTTTCCATTGAAACATTAATAAAGTACAGTATTTGGCACATGTTGGTGTATTACCTTTCTCTATAATTATATTATTCTTTTTTTAAGCCTTGTTTGTGCATTGCTGGTGAGGGGTGCCAATAATTCTTGAGCCCACTGTATATACAGTCACTGAGCACTTTATTAGGAACACTATACTGATAATGGGTAGGGCCTCCCTTTGCTCTCAAAACAGCCTCAATTCTTTGTGCTGTGGATTCCACAAGATGTTGAAACATTCCTTTGAGATTCTGTTCAATATTGGCATGATTGCATCATGACTGGGACTGGGAAGGCCAATGAAGAACTTCATGAAACTAGTTTGAGACGACTTTTGCTTTGTGACATTATCATGCTGGAGTAGCCATTGGAAGATGTGTGGCTATGAAGGGATGCACATGGCATTCAAGCAGTGATTGATTGGTATTAATGGGCCTAAAGTGTGCAAAGAAAACATTCATCACACCATTGGAGCCTGGACTATTGACACAAGGCAGGTTGGGTCCATGGATTCATGCTGTTGGCGCCAAATTCAGCAGTCTGGCCATTCTCTGACCTCTCTCATCAACAAGGCATTTCCGTCTGCAGCACTGCAGAATGTTTTTCACACCATTCTGAGTAAACTCTAGAGACTAGAGAGTTGTGTGTGAAAATCCCAGGAGATCAGCAGTTACAGAAATAATCAAACCAGCCCGTCTGGCACCAACAATCATGCCACAGTCAAAATCACTGAGATCAATTTTTTCCCCATTCTGACCCGTATCTGCATGAATTTATGCATTGCACTGCTGCCACAAGATTGGCTGATTAGATAATCACAATGAATAAGTTGGTGTACAAAAATAAAGTGCTCAGCAAGTGTATTTATTTATTTATTTTGCTGTTATAGCCTAGCCCTTTCTGCTGCTCAAATATTTTCACAATTAATATAAACCTACTTGAAAACAGGGCTTTGAACTTTGAACTTTAATTATTTGGATGTGATTAATGAATTGTACAATCTGACTGGGTTGTGCCATGATTCCCAGTTGGATATGTATTGTCTAGGTAGTGTTGGATTTGGAAATGTTCAGCTCCCATCACCTTGCTACTTTTAGGCCAACTGCATGTTAGACTGCTGAACCGTGTCTGCTAACTAAAATTTGCCTAAGGCATAAAATAGGCTATCACAATCAATATTGCCTGGCTAACTGTCTTGCTAGCTAGCAAGATACAATTTGCCATTGGAGCTGCACAAAACAAATCCAAATCCTGCTTTCTTACATTAGGAGCTCCATATACCAATAAGGTAAAAGTAGTGCTTGACGTTTCGGCAGTTGACTGGCAATACCAGACATGGCTGAATATACAGATTGATTACAATATGATTAGAAAAATTATTATCACAAGTCTATGTGGAAATGTAAGATCAAGAGACTCATAAAATAAGAGTCATATAGAGTCTTCAGGGCAAAAAATATATACTTTTTTTATTTACAGAATTTTTTTATGCATTCACACGTCTTTCTTTTGTATGTAGTACATGTTTTTGGCCGGGATTTCACTTAATAGAAAAATTGGGGGGAATACTGCCAAATTAAAAATAAGGGATTTAGCTAGAACTGTATGGCTGTGAGCTGCCATTGAATGCCTACAGTCAGTGGCGTAGCGCAATTCTGCTGGGCCTCCCAGCAAGGTTGAGACACAAGGCCCCTCCTATATTGACTCAGAATGAAAAACCTAGCCCTTATAATAATAATGTAATGAAGTGATGGCGTAACCTTTTTTTTTTTTTTTAAGAACTGCTGTGATAAAGAAAACCAAGGGGAAGTTGCCTTAGGAGCTGCTATAGGAACAGCCTATGAGTGAATTACATTGATCAATTCTAATTGCTTAATAGGTCCATCACAGGAAGGACATGCTTGTTTGCTTTTAATTTTACAGAACATTGCTAGAAATAGAGCTGACATTGCATTACTAAAATAAAACACGGTTACATTTTTATTTTAAAGTTGTTTTGGTAGGCATACAATATGTTGTAGCCTATGTAGACTTTTACGAGCGCCTGTCATTGACTTTAACGTAACATGGGTATCAGCAGACAGGGGGGACCGTCAAAAACATCTGCACAACTGACAAGGACAAGAATTTGATCCCAGTGCGTTCCAAAATCTGCATTGTTGCACTTATACATTGCATCCCAGCATTTTCCAATCGGCTATTGTTAAACTGCATAGGCCTATATCCTGCAATCCACATACACACAAACATATGTAGCTGTCTATTAGTAATTAGCCACAATGAAACATAATGTGTATTGCCATGTAAGTGATCTTTTGAGAAAGTGATCTTTTGGTACTAGATACCTACGCATTCGTTTAATCTGTAGGATATTTTAATTAATATTCCTTCACAGCAAGACAATGATCCCAAACATACTGCTTAAGCAACAAAATAGTTTTTCAAAGCTAAAAAATGGTCAATTCTTGAAACAAGCATGAGCTAAAGATGGCTGCAATACAAGCATGTAAGTGCATCACCAAAAAAGACACCCAGCAACTAGTGATGTCCATGAATCGGATAATTCAAGCAGTCATTGCATGCATGCATGATATGCAACAAAATACTAAACATGACTTCTTTCATTTACATAACATTGCTTTGTCCCAGGAGGAAACCGGAGTACCCGGAGGAAACCCACACAGACACGGGGAGAACATGTAAACTCCACACAGAGAGGCCTCGGCCGATGGGGATTCGAACCCAGGACCTCCTTGCTGTGAGGCAGCAGTGCTACCCACTGCACCATCCCTGCCGCCAATGGTGAAACCAAAATGTATAAAAATGCCCTTTATTAGAACTTGACAATATACACTTTAACCACATGTGATTTTTTAAAATTACAAATCTCAAATTGTGGAGTACAGAGACAAATAAATAAATTATGGATCTTTATGAAGGGCACTGCATGTCATATAAATGTGTAGCGGGGATAAAATTGTGTTATTTTACATGTTCTTCACAGAAAATGAAAAATATTCAATTGTATAATCTTTCTTTTAGTAAACATTGAAACGGATCCCACACTCCACAGACCTGACCACCATACAAGGGTTACGGCAGTCCAAATACTAAAAGCTAAAACACTAAAAGCCCATAAAGAATTACCAGCTAGAATGCTGTATGCAGACGTTCCCTGCTGTAAAATGCAGCTATGCCAGCTTGGCCAGCATGAAAATCATGCTGTTCAGGCTAGTCATAAACTGGTCAAGCTGGGTATGAGCTGGTCAACCAGCTAGTGGTCGCTTTGTCTGAACATAGAAACACAACTACATGCAACAACGTTTTGCTTTTCCTGTCAACTTAGCTAACACAGCCTAAGTTTAAAAAAAATGTTTTTTATTTTATTTTTTGAAGTATGACAGTCTTTAATTAACAGAAAAATAGTCGTGATTGACAATTTCTGTAAACTTCATATGACTAAATGCACACATTAAATAATAGTGCCAATACATAAGTGTTGCCATTTACAGTAAGATGGGAAGAAAGTCCTGTAACTACCATCACCTTGCCTACTGCCTGCCCTACTAAAAATTATTCTTACATCTAGCTACCCACGTTTTACGATCAACCAATATGCACAGATGCGATGCAGTTCCCAGCCCGCAGCATTATGCTTTCAGGCAGCGTGTCAACGTCATATGTGACGTTGTTCAAATACGATAACACAGACAACCGTAGCGATTTGAAGGATCTTGATTCACTGCGCTACCGCACCTCTGAAATGAATGCTCATGCGGTAATATAGCAAGCCTGTAAAATAACTATAGCTCGTTTAAACGAGATAGCCAATGTAACTTCATTATACGCACAAATTGCCTGGACATTTCTCTGAACAAAGTTAAGCCTACTTATGAATTGAGCAACCGAACTAAGACACAACCTTAGCTTTAAACTAACTAATAATTAGTTACAATGTAACATTTAGAATGGACTTCACACCCTAACTTGCGATCAAACTGACGTTATACTGGTGCTGTATCCTAATACCTACGTGTAAAAATGCACAATTATACTATAGCTTGTTTTTCATATATTTAACTAATATTTCTGTTAGAACTTTTCAGTAGTTAGTTGACAACTACATTAGGTCGTGCCAATTCGTGTAACTTTATTGTAAAGTGTGACCGGTTAGGTTACTGTACGTAACTAGGTTACTGAAGTAGTAATACTGAAGTGATTCCAGCCGGCACTTACCTAATGTGCGTGCATGTTGAACTATAACAATCAGAATGAGAACATAGGCCAGCGGACCCTCCTTCATAGTGTTGCTAAAAGGAAAAAAACATTAGGACTATCACTCTTAAACTAATATAAATATCGACTGAAGTAATTCCCAAAGACTAGATAGTACGAAGAACTACGTTCGACAAGCTCTTACTTCCTTATCACCTGAGGTGGTTGGCTGCGTCATATGCATGACTGATAGCCGTGGGTTTTTTTGTGGAGGGAGTGTCTTGACAAACAATGCACAGGTTATCGACGAAACAAACGTTGCAGAATACAATATACTATATTGCTATTAAAATAAATTTAAGTAGCCTACAGGCAGGCGCAGTTGTGTATAGAACCGAAATAGTAGATTTTGTCAATGCAACCGAAGCATATCGCACAATATCGGTTTCTTAATGTTGAAAAAAATTAAAGAGCAATTTCGTATGTTTGCATGTTATTTTATAGAGATTTAAGCAGTTTAACAGAGATACAAACTTTAATCCTTGTTGATGAATCAAATAAAAAACTGACCAAGAAGCAGCATTGAAACAGTTTCTGCAAATATAACACTATAACACTAAGAATAGTAAAACAAGTATACATTTGTGAAATAATTAGGGGAGGCTGGGGATGGTTGTGACATTTTTTCTCCTTTCAATTTCAGCAAATCAATATCAATTCATTTCAACACTAGTGCAACCCTTTAAATCTTGGGTAATAGTATAGTTTATTATCCTTTTGCATTAATATAAGAAAAAGTTAGAAGCTCACAGATAACCTGTCGCTTTGTGACAACGATATGGGGCTGGTTGTCACCAACCAGTTTTCAGTATAAAATAATCTTTTTGTAAATATTGTAAATATATGTAAATATAAATATTGTAGTCCCCAAATAAGATCTACATTTGTTGAGATGTGAAATATCTATTGCTTAAAAAAATAAAAATAAATTTGCACTGCTTTTTCACTGGCACAGATGGTGCAGTGGGTAGCACTGCTGCCTCACAGCAAGGAGGTCCTGGGTTCGAATCCCGGTTGGCTGGGGCCCTCTCTGTGCAGAGTTTGTATGCTCTCCCTGTGTCATGTGCGTTTCCTCCCACAGTCCAAAGACATGCTGACTGGACTAAATTGCCCATGGGTGTGAGTGCCCTGCGATGGACTGGCGACCTGTCCTAGGTGTATTCCTGCCTTTCGCCCAATGTATGCTGGGATAGGCTCCAGTCCCCCTGCAACCCTGTTCAGGATAAGTGGGTTAACCACTTATCCAACCTTTCATAGCAAAATTTCTTCAATTAAGTAAGGTACTGCTTAGGTAAAAAGCACTTGTCTTTGACGGACAAAACATTTCATAACATTTCACATGTGTAGTAATAGACATTTTTTTAGGCTATAGATTTGACATGAAAAATGAGATATGACAACCAACCCCAAAGTAAATGTGACAACCATCCCAACAGTGAATTTTCATTAGAATTGTAGCTTGTGACCACATGTTGTAGCCAAATGAAAGGTGCAGCCTGAAAAGATACGTCTTCAGTCTGCACTGGTGGTCAAAGTCTCAGCACCTAATCAGTGTGGCTGGTGGCCATTTACCTGGGTGGGGCACCATACACATGCGCATGTGCGCACACACACATGCAGGCACACACTAGTACTCACCTCCAAACTCTATAATTACAAAGGGAAGACAAAGCCATGCCAATATTAAAATAAATGAATTTTCTTCACAACAACTTAACCTTGGAGGCTTAAAGATACAATAGGTGAGTTTTTTGTGTTAGTTAGGTAGAAGTAGCTGAGGTCACATAGTTACAAGACCATTGTAAATCCCTTCCTATCATTGAAAAAGGCTCACTGACATGTTGACTCACCTCGCCTGTGTTTATAATCCCTAAATTTGCGTTTCAAAGTGTATCACTCTGTATCAAAACATTGTACAGCTGTACAACAATTCAAGCTCATTGGTTGAAAATTTGTTCTAACTGCCACAGCCAATGGCATGGGGGCTTATTCTGATTGTTCGTGTAGTTGCCAAAATTGCCCAACAGACAAGTGATTACTGAAACTCTGTATACTATTACTTATTATCCAAGTGAAGACTAGATATCTAGTTATAAAATAACAGTTTGTTATCGGTGGCTACAAGCAAATTAGCTATAGTTAGCTTGACAAATTTACAAATATCCTCTTACAATAAAGTATAGGCAATACGAACATAGTAGCGATTGCACAAGCATTTTGCTTCAGGTGGAAATTTGTAAATTTAGGTAACTGGTTATAGCTAATTTGCTTTTTGTTACTGATAGTGAACTGGTATCATTTTCCAACTAAATAAGCAATTCAGAGTTTCAAATCGCTTGTCTGGAGTGCAATTTGGGCAACTACATGTTCCTTTTATCTCTTTACATGTTAAATCATCCGTGTTCAGCTAAACATACAGTACTGTGCAAAAGTTTTAGGCAGGTGTGAAAAAATGGGGTAAAGTAAGAATGCTTTAAAAATATAAATGTTATTAGTATTTTTATCAATTAACAAAATGCAAAGTGACTAAACAGAAGAAAAATCTAAATCAAATGAATATTTGGTGAGACCACCTTTGCCTTCAAACCAGTATCAATTCTTCTAGGTACACTTGCACAAAGTCAGGGATTTTGGAGGCATATAGTTTAATATGCAGGTTGGAACACAATCATTAAATGAAACAGCTGTGTAGGAGGGTTAAAACTGGATGAGGAACAGCCAAACTCTGCTTCCAAGGTGAGGTTGCTGAAGACAGTTTAATGTCAGAAGTCATACACCATGGCAAGACTGAGCACAGCAACAGGACACAAGGTAGTTATACTGCATCAGCAAGGTCTCTCCCAGGCATAAATTTCAAGGCAGACAGGGGTTTCCAGATGTGCTGTCCAAGCTCTGTCAAAGAAGCACAAAGAAATGGGCAACGTTGAGGACCGTAGACGCAGTGGTCGGCCAAGGAAACTTTGCAGCAAATGAAAGACACATCATGCTTAATCGGAAGATGTCCAGCAGCTCAGAATTGGCAGAAACCAGTGGGACTCAGGTACCATCCACTGTGCGGAGAAGTCTGGTCAGAAGTGGTCTTCATGGAAGAACTGCAGTCAAAAAGCCATACCTCCGACGTGGAAACAAGGCCAAGTGGATGAACTATGCACAAAAACACAGGAACTGGGTGCAGAAAAATGGCAGCAGGTTCTCTGGATTGATGAGTCAAAATATTTGGCTATAGCAGAAGGCAGTTTGTTAACCGAAGGGCTGGAGAGCGGTACAAGAATGAGAGTCTGCAGGCAACAGTGAAGCATGGTGGTGGTTCCTTGCAAGTTTGGGGCTGCAAGAGTTGGGGATTTGAAGAATTAATGGTCTTCTCAGTGCTGAGAAGTATAGGCAGATACTTATCCATCATGCAATACCATCAGGGAGGTATCTGATTGGCCCCAAATTTATTCTGCAGCTGGACAACAACCCCAAACATACAGCCAATGTCATTAAGAACTATCTTCAGTGTAAAGAAAAACATGAAGTCCTGGAAGTGATAGTATGGCCCCCACAGAGCCCTGATCTCAACATCATCAAGTCTGTCTGGGATTACATGAAGAGACAGAAGCATTTGAGGCTGCCTAAATCCAGAGGAACTGTGGCTAGTTCTCTAAGATGTTTGGAACAACCTACCTGCCGAGTTCCTTCAAAAACTGTGTGCAAGTATACCAAGAAGAATTGATGCTGTTTTGAAGGCAAAGGGTGGTCACACCAAATATTGATTTGATTTAGTTTTTTTTTCTGTTCATTCACTCCTTCTGTTCATGGATTTTGTTAATTGATAAAAATAAACTATTAACATTTCTATTTTTGAAAGCATTCTTATTTTACAGCATTTTTTCACACCTGCCCAAAACCTTTGCACAGTACTGTAAATGACATACATTTGACATAAATTTGTGCCGTTTCAAATTTCTGAATGGTACAAGCCTCTTCCTTAATTTAAGTCTTCAACCAAGTGTGTGCAGTAATTCGTTCTTGGGATATTGACACTTTTATAGGACCAGTACAAAATAGGGTGAAATTGTCTTCTCTTCTACAGCCCTGTCCAGCTCTTGCAATATAGCTACAGTCAGCTGCAGAATTAAGTGTTGATTAGTTTCAGGGTAATTTGAGGTCATTTTACCAAGTTAACTTGCCGTTAAATGTTAAATTCGGGTTTCAAAATATGCAGGTGACGGGGCGGCACTCTGTACCAAAACATTGTATAGCTGTACAATAATTCAAGCTCATTGGTTAAAAATTGGTTCTAATTGCCACAGCCAATGCCGTTTCAACATCAGTGCGTTCACAGAGAAGGGGTAGGATAAACAATGTTGTGGTTTGAAGGTGTTTGTTGCTGTAAATCCTCTCTTGACCGTTAGAAGTCTGAAACTCTGAGCCGGCCGAACTCTGCTTTTTTTGGGGGAATCGAATACAATGAATTGCAACCGCTGCATCTTAGCCTGATGCACCACCACAGCTCTCAAAACTGAAACATTCATATATTCTAGATTCATTACACATAAAGTGAATTATTTCAAGCCTTTTTTTTGTTTTAAACTTGATAATTACAGCTTACAGCTCATGAAAATCAAAAATTCAGTATCTCAAAATATTAGAATATTACATTCAAATTTTTTTTTATTACCCAATAAAAAAAAAAAAAAGGATTTATAATACAGAAATGTCAACCTTCTGAAAAGTATGTTCATTTATGCGCTCAATATTTGGTCAGGCAGTCATGGGGAAGACTGTTGACTTGACAGTTATCCAGAAGACACTCATTAACACCCTCCCCAAGGAGGGTAAGCCACAACGAAGATGAGAGCCACCAGACCCAACAATACAGACGAGCTGAAGGCCGCTATCAAAGCAACCTGGGCTCAGCAGCAACACCTCAGCAGTGCCACAGGCTGATTGTGTCCATGCCATGCCACACTGATGCAGTAATTCATACAAAAGGAGCACCAACCAAGTATTGAGTGCATAAAGGAACATACTTTTCAGAAGGTCGACATTTCTGTTTTATAAATCCTTTTTTGATTGGTCTTGTGTAATATTCTAATATTTTGAGATACTGGATTTTTTATTTTTCATGACCTGTAAGCCTTAACCATCAAGATTAAAACAACAAAAGACTTGATATGTGTTACTTTATGTGCAATGAATCTAGAATATATGATAGTTTCGCTTTTTGAATTAAATTACGGGAAAAAATGTACTTTTCCACAATATTAGAATATTTTGAGATGTACATCTACATATGCATATTTATATGTATAGATGAATGGGGGACTTCCATTTTGTATTTGTATTTGTTTCAGCCTGGGCACACTAGCTAAAGGAACAACGCTTAGGCCAACTAGCATCTAGCTAGCTGTGGTGGTGTTTGTAGCATTTTCACTAGCTATTTATCTGGTTATGTTTCATATTAATAATATGTGAAGATTTGGAGTCAAAAGTAGTCTGTGATACTTATGCATGCATATTTGCCTATATCAAACAATGGCCTAGTTATTGTTGTGGTTTTAAAGCTTTTCTTTTATGATATTGAATTATTTGGTCCTTAAGTATCAGTGTTCTAGCCTAAGAAAACGCAATCAACTGGTTATACAATAGTTTGTACGACTCACTGCAGTGACAAGTTATGTTACAAGACAGAACCATTGCACAGGACAGTGCTACCAGCTGCATTTTGTTTCTCCTTCATCTCTCCTAATAGTCCTTATCTACAGCTTTGGTGTGCGTTGAAAGGAATTAAATGACAAATAGGGTTGTTTCGTCTTAGAGATGAAGCAGAAAAACACTGCAAGCTTTATTTGCTTCAGAACCAGTTTTGTGATTGGGACTCATCCATTTTCTGTGATGAACTAACTCAGAACCAAGCTACAGGAAGGCTGCCAACCCTGCTTCCAGTTTGCCTTCCTGGAAATGTGAGTTAGGCCTATTAATTTAATGGAAGTAAGATGCCTTAGGTTAATCACAAAGAATTATGGGATATCCTACCCAGCTGCATCATTACCCGGAAAGCATATACTCCTTCACTCCACTAACACTTTCCTCCACACCGTGCCCCAGAAACTGATCTTTGTGGACTCCCTCCCTCCACTGTCCCATTTTTGAAGTATTTGAACAAAATGGCTTAAACTTCACCCTCCTCCACTCCCTCGGTGTAGTGTACAAAGATGTATGTTTCAACTGAAATCTTTTCACATTTCTGGATGACTTCATTACGCTCACACCCACGTACTATGAAAACCCAACCCACCAAATCTGGCACTGTCCAGATCCAGAAAACAGAGACGGCAGGGAACTTGAATTCTCCCAATTATGCATAATATTTAGCCAAATTAGTGTGTCATTATTATTGTGCATATCATCCTACCCAGATTGTGAAATGTTAGTTTGTTTTTGTGTCTCATATCCAACAAACAAATGTGGCAATTTAAATCAGGGTTTATATATTTGTAAATAAAACCAGCTTGATTCTAAATAAGCATGGTCGCTACAATTAATAGCCTATGTAAACATGCATGGATGAATCTATTGAACCAACTGTTTCCAAACTACATATTTATTACTAATAAATGTGTTACTGATGTTACAGTGGGAAATAATGGGGTCACACTTAACAGTAAGGTCACATGAATTGGCAGTTACTGATTAACTTGCAACATGAATTAATGATGTCCAAATACCAAACAGAGCTGTTCAGATTAACATCTCAGTAATTAGATCATTAACGATTACATTAGCTAATGCAAATTCATGTAACCTTATTGTAAAGTGCTACCAATAATGTTTTTTCAATGTGAACACTGAATATTGGAAACGATAACTGACATATGAAGCGCCATATAGGCTATGCCATTAATTTACAGAAATATTTCTGAATTGGTGTATGCAAGATGCAACTGACAATAGCCAAGACATAAACTATTATAGTACACGGTGTTCAGATTGGACACATTGTGATTCTGGGATTATAGCAAATAGTTATGCTTGGGTCAAACTAAAAATCTATGCAATGTTGCTGCTTACATATTTACACTAAATAATGCCCGGTTCCTGTTTTTTACAGGCTATTGTATCCTACTATGCAGCTTGTACTTGAAACTTACAAGTGATTTTGTAGCTTTAAATGACCACGTGTAAGATCTGTAATTGGCTATGGGAATACAGTAGGTGTGGGCTCGGCAAAAGAATAACGATAATGATAGGGCTATTTCTTCAACACAGGATGTCGACTTTGATGACGGCGAAGCAAAAAGATTTTCTTCACTCCCACTCGTTCAATCCTTTGCTCCACATATTTCTGCTATTTCTGATAGTGAGAGTGGAGTAAAGGAGGGTGGAGTGAAAAATAATGGGATACAGCCATTGATTCTTGCCCAACAAGAACTGACCTAATATCCCACCGTTCATTGTGGCTGCGAGATGGCAGATGAGACAAGCCAAGATCACAAATCAGGTGTTTAATTTCACCATTTCTGCAATAAATGTTGCTTAAATCTAGCAAGAAATATGTATTACAATCGCTGAATATCAGCTCATTTTTAGCATACAACATCCAACTGTTTTGTAAGCGCTAGTAAGATTTTTGTGGGGATTGAAGCAACCTAAATGCATTAAGTACTCTGCGGGAAAGGGACGCTTTGTTCACTTTAATGTTTTAAGTAGGCTACAGTTTGTCCGCAGTTGGAAAAAATTATACCAAAAACCATAGTAAAGCAGCTTTACAAAGAAAAGAAAGGTAGTGAGTAGCTGTCAGGAAAGGCTGCTGCCTGTTTTGTAGCGGTAGTTCATGCACACGTCACAAGCACACATGCATTTGACATGCAATAAGTGTTGTCTGTCCGTGTGTTCTTGCAAGACCGTTCTCGTCAAGAACACATGGCAAGAATGTCCTTCCCAAGTACACATGGCCATTCTTCTGTTCATGGTATTGAGAAACACCCCACTTCAGCATTGATGAACCTTCTGTATTTGGACTGAGTACCCCACTATTCTTTCACAATTTTTCTATCATTTAAAAGTTACCAAGTATTCTCTGAGTTAAAAGCTAACATGTCATACTAGTTAGTTCCTGTAGATAGCGTTCTGAACCAACAGTGATGAGGAAACTCAGTTCTGGTGAGAGTTAAAAGAAGCAAATCAATTAAGGAAAGCACCAGAATATTCCACACACTGTGTCTGGTTCACTTATCATTTCTAGTTACTTCTAGCTCCGGCAGCCCTTGTAACAGACCGGCAGACCAGAAACATCCTGAATTTTGAATAGGTCAGAAAGGTCATACTGATCATCTGCAATCATAGCTTTCCCATTCTTCAGCAATGGGATAACTGAGAATTTCTTCAGTGGTTGATTTCAGACCTTCTGGAACTTCATGGGTCTTGATTTCTTCAACAAGGTGTAGGGACGGATCTCTAATGAGAACCTCCTAGAAGTGTTGGCTGTCCATCTTGTTCTTTCTTTCCTTGCAGATTACTGTGGTTATGCTTTATTAGTATAGTCCATTTGAACCCTTTCTGTATTCTTCCTCCATTTTTTTCAGTCAGATTTTTGTTGTGTGCATCTATCGTTTTCATTTCAGGTCTGGAGTGCTTTTCATAATTCTGTGGCAATTCATTCCTTGGATTTTGTCTTGAAACCGACGGGGTTTCATTGCATTTTCCCATATGTTGTCGTCTACTCTTCTACTCTCTTGCAACTCTCATAATGACAACAATCTTAGAAAAGCTAAATACATGACTTGATTTAATTCATTCATCCCACAATGGTGATTCTCTCTGTTCATTAGATCCTATCTTATAAAAAAATAATTAATAATTAATAACAACAGCCTCCCAGGCTGTTGCCTTCCTAAAACTACTCCACTCCTTCAACCTCTCCCTGCAACACTCTCCTCCAACCCACAAGGCAGGTAATGTCCTAGACCTTGTCTTCGTGAGGAACTGCTCATGCTCCGATTTCACAGTTACCCCTCTGCATACATCTGTTCACCACTTCATCTCATTCTCTCTCTCTTCCTCCCCATCGTCCTCCCCCTCCTCCCACCCACACTTCCTCAGCCCGCCGTAACCTCCACTCCCTCTCACCCTTTTCCTTTGCCACCACTGTCACCGACTCACTCCCCCCTCTCGAATCCTTCTCCAAACTCCCCACTGACTCTGCATCTGCCACCCTCCTTTCATCTCTCTCCTCTGCCTTTGACTCTCTCTGTCCCCCTGTCTCAAAGCCACCTTGCACATCCCCTCCCAGTCCTTGGATATCTGACACCCTCCGTACCTCCAGGGCCAGCCTCCATGCAGCGGAGAGGAAGTGGGGAAAATCCAGAGACCCTTCAGACCTCACAACTTACCAGTCTCTCCTGGTGGAATTCTCTTCCGCTGTCACTGCCGCCAAAGCAAAATACTATGAAACACAAATTCAGAACTCCACTTCTAACTGTTCTCTATTTTCTCCTCTCTCCTCAACGCATCGCCTCCTCCACCTCAGTCCTCCTTCGCTGCTGATGACTTTGCTGATTTCTTTTCAATGAAAATGTCACAGGCATCCGCAGATCCTTTACAACCACCGCCCCCCTCACTGTGCGCTTCCCCCCCCAGGCCCATCCCTTCCTTTTCCACTTTCTCCCCCCTCACAGACTCTGATGTTTCTCAACTCCTGCTCTCCCACCGTCCTACAACCTGTGCCCTTGACCCTATCCCCTCTTCTCTCCTCCAGACTATCACACATGACATTCACTCATTTATCACCTCCCTTGTCAACTCCTCCCTGTCTTCTGGCTGTTTTCCAGCATCCTCCAAGAGGGCCCACTCTGGTAAAGCCTACTCTGGATCCCTCCATCATCCAGAACTATCGCCCGGTATCTCTTCCTTTTCTTTCTAAAACCATAGAACGAGCCGCTTCTAGTCAACTCTCTTCTTTTTTTCTAACAACAACCTGCTAGACCCCCATCAGTCTGGCTTCAGATCTGGCCACTCGACAGAGACCGCGCTCCTCTCCATCAGTGAATCACTCCATGTGGCACGAGCAGCCTCCCTCTCCTGTCCTCATTTTTCTAGATCTCTCTGCTGCCTTTGACACCGTGGATCACTCCATCCTCCTGTCCTCCCTGTCAGCAACAGGGATCTGTGGCACAGCCCTGGACTGGATTGGGTCCTACCTCTCTGGTCGCTTCTTCCAGGTTGCCTGGCCAGGTTTCGGCCCGTATCTCTGCTTGACATCCAGAGCTGGATGGACAACCACCATCTAAAGCTCAACCCAGGTAAGACTGAAATGATATTCATCCCTGCTAATACCTCTCCCCATCTGGATCTCTCCATTTCCCTCGGGGATATCACACTTACGCTATCACCCAGTGCAAGGAACCTCGGCGTGGTGATGGACAGCAGACTGTCCCTCTCCGAGAACATTGCGGCGGTGACTCAGTCATGCAGGTTCTTCCTATAGAACATACAGAGCATCTGCCCCTTTCTCACCCCCTACTCGACCCAGCTCCTGGTCCAAGCGATGGTTCTGTCCCGCCTGGAGTACTGCAATTCCCTCTTGGCTGGCCTCCCAGTGTCCGCCATCAGACCCCTCCAACTTATCCAGAATGCAGCAGCTCGTCTGGTCTTCAACCTTCCCAAATACTCACATATCACCTTCCTGCTTACATCCCTCCACTGGCTGCCTGTCATGGCTCGCATCAAATTCAAAACATTGGTGCTAGCCTTCCAAGCAGTTAAGGGGTCTTCCCCAGCTTACCTACAAAAAAATCATCAGACCCTACACCCCTGCCAGACCTCTTTGTTCAGCCTCCACAGGCCACTTGGCACCTCCCCCTCTCCAAACTTCCATCTCACGCTCACGACTACTGTCTGTTCTGGCTCCATGGTGGTGGAATGAACTCCCCGTTGAGGTCAGAACTGTAGAATCTCTCCCCACCATCAAGCGCAAACTGAAGATGCACCTCTTCAAGCAGCATCTCTCCCCGTCCCTCCCTACCTCCGTGTGAACCTTAATTGTCTTTCTGTGATTTACTTTTTTGTGGAAAACTATAGTAGTGCTTCAGGTGAAAGTCTTGGCTTTACAAGGTACTTTACTGCAAATCACAGTGTAATACGGGGGATTGTATACGTCACACCCAATTCCAAGTATGAGTATGGATACAGATAATTTAAATGGGAAATTTATATTTATATAGTGCCTTTATCCAAAGCACTGTACAATTGATGCTTCTCATTCACCCATTCATACACACAGCGATTGGCTGCCATACAAGGCACCAACCAGGTCATCAGGAGCAATCGGGGGTTAGGTGTCTTGGCTCAGTGACATTTCGACACACCCAGGGCGGGATCGAACCGTCAACTCTCCAACTTCCAGATGACTGCTCTTACCTCCTGAGCCAATGTCACCCCATTTAGTTGGTTGAACGGGTATTTCACACAAATGCCGTACTTATGTACCCCTATTGGTTAGTTACATTTCCATTACATTACATTACATTATTGGCACTTACCCAGAGCGACGTACAGTTGATTAGACTAAGCAGGAGACAATCCTTGCAGGGTTAAGGGCCTTGCTCAAGGGCCCAACGGCTGAGCGGATCTTATTGTGGCTAAACTGGGATTAGAACCATTGACCTTGCATGTCCCAGTCATTTACCTTAACCACTATGCTACGCCCTAGTGGCCTGTAGTTGAATGTGAGTAGTTGTATGATAGAATGCATCAAAAGTAAGCTTAACAGTGACAAAATGAACTGAACAAACTTGTATATATATTCCATTTTATCTGTTGTAAGATCTTGCCTACTTATATTCAAAATCCACCCTGCTCTTCTTTCTATTGACAACCTTCAATTTGCTTCAATTTGCTTCAATTTGCTTCAATTCAATTTGTGTGTAATAATTTTTGGCAAATTAAAAAAATTACTTCTCTCTCTGGATCAGCTCGATTTAAGCAACCATAAACTGTGCATAAATTTCCCATAATGTGTCTGTTATCTCCCAATTTATATGTTTTGTCATTGACCTGAGATTTGAAAAGCTTGTCCTCCAACATTACATTACATTACAATCATGACATTTGGCAGACGCTCTTATCCAGTGCATACCCATAACCAGGGGTAAGTGCGCTGAAAGACCCTAGAGAGAAGTACAATTTCAACTGCTACCTGCACAACAAAGATAAGGAACAGGGCCTATTTTTTATTTATTTATTATTTTATTTTTTATAAACCGCAACATATAGCAAATGCATGAACAAAACTAAAACATCCTGATACACAAGTAAATCACAGATAGACAACAATTAAGGTTTACAGTGAGGTAGGGAGGGACAGGGAGAGGTGCTGCTTGAAGAGGTGCATCTTCAGTTTGCGCTTGAAGGTGGGAAGAGATTCTACAGTTCTGACCTCAATGGGAGTTCATTCCACCACCGTGAAGCCAGACCAGACAGTAGTCGTGAGCGTGAGATGGAAGTTTGGAGAGGGGAAGGTGCCAAGTGGCCTGTGGAGGCTGAACAAAGAGGTCTGGCAGGGGTGTAGGGTCTGATGATTTTTTTGTAGGTAAGCTGGGGAAGACCCCTTAACTGCTTGGAAGGCTAGCACCAATGTTTTGAATTTGATGTGAGCCATGACAGGCAGCCAGTGGAGGGAAATAAGCAGGGGCGTGACATGTGAGTATTTGGGAAGGTTGAAGACCAGACGAGCTGCTGCATTCTGGATAAGTTGGAGGGGTCTGAAGGTGGACGCTGGGAGGCCAGCCAAGAGGGAATTGCAGTACTCCAGGTGGGACAAAACCATCGCTTGGACCAGGAGCTGGGTCGAGTAGGGGGTGAGAAAGGGGCAGATGCTCTGTATGTTGTATAGGAAGAACCTGCATGACCGGGTCACCGCCGCAATGTTCTCGGAGAGGGACAGTCTGCATCACCACGCCGAGGTTCCTTGCACAGGGTGATGGCGTAAGTGTGGTATCCCCTAGGGAAATGGAGAGATCCAGATGGGGAGAGGTAATGGCAGGGATGAATATAATTTCAGTCTTATCTGGGTTGAGCTTTAGATGGTGGTTGTCCATCCAGGGGGAGAACAGAGAATTTCCATGAGGGGGAAATTAAAAGACCAGTATCACCGCCATGGCAGGAAGGCCAGGGAGTGTGAGAGAAGGAGAAGGAGGATGAGAGGGCAGCGGGAGTAGCGGTGTTGTCAGGTGTGATCCAGGTCTCAATTAGGGCAAGGAATTGTAGGGACTGGAGGGAGGCATATGCAGGGATGAAGTCAGCCTTCCGAGTGGCAGACTGGCAGTTCCATAGTCCCCCTGTGACCGCTAAGTCCTCACAGGGGGTCAGCGGGGACAGTCAACATAGCACAGTCATGGTCACATGGCTTGTGATGTGTATTTAGAATGATCCACTGATTGTATGGAGTAACCACAACATAGAGCCATGTCAATAGGACATACCATTGCGTTTTATTATATTCAGCAGGGTACCTGGCGGAAATGTGCTCAGAGAATAAAACTTATTTTGAAGACACTGCAACCAATTAAACAATAAATAACAAAAATACTGGGCTCTACAGTGGATAGCCTTTACCCTGAATTGATGTTGTTTTTTGGTTGCAAAAAACATGAAATCCTTACTCCTATATGTTACATTTGTGCTGAAACTCAGCAGATTAACTAAAAACTGAAATAAAAACATCAGTATTAATGAACATAAGCAAAACTGGGGTGTAATAATTATCAATAAAGATAATGTCACCTTTCAGGTCTGTCTTGCCATGTTTTATGTTTATTCATGTTGTCTTAGCCACGTAGTGTCTTATCATGTATTATGTTAGTCTAGGTTCGTCATGTTGTTTAGTTTATTTCTTGTTACGATTTATTTTCTCGTCATGTCTAGTTATGTTTCGTTACGATTATATTACCTTGTTATGTTGAGTGGTTATCGTCTTAGTTTCGCTTTGTGTTATGTTTTGATTTATGTTTATTGTTACGTTAACTGGTCGTTGTTTATGCATACACTTTTACATGTCTTTCCGCAAACCTTGCGTTCCGCCTTTTCTCTCTCTCTTTCTGTCATTCACTCCCTAATTGTTTCCATTTGTCTATTTACTAAAACTACTAACGCTAGATCAGGATTGGGTAGAAACTAACAAACTAATCATGTGTTCATGTTACCTTACGTTTCTCGTGCATGTCATTTACTAATTTACTAATGCTAGGGCAGGATAGGTTTATTACTAACGATTACTAATCACCTTGTTAAACTTGTCATCCATCGCACCTGTTTTCCATTTCCTTGCTACGCTCTAACTGTGAGGTTGAGGAGGTGCGGAGAGCCAGGTGCGACTAAGGGGGTGACCCCTTGTAAGCGGACCCACAAACGAGCCCGCCACTAAGACCCCGGGGGGGTAGAGGAGACAGCACTGTACACGGAGACAACTCCGCACAAATAAAAGGAAGAGCCCCAAATAACGGCTCAGAAAATAAAAACTACCCTCCAAAACCAGGGCGAAAATCACAAACAAAAAATGAGTGCATAAAGGCTAGCACTTCTGCCCCGGACCGGGGAAAACCCAAAATAAAAGTACAACCCAGTATAAAAGACTGGGCTAACAAAAATAAAGACTCAGGAGTCGCAGCTCCGAAAAAACACACAAACCAAAATACAAAATACCGGGGACAACGTCCCTCACCCACGGACTCACACGAGCCGAAAACAAAAAGAAACAAAGAACAAAAGAACCTACAGGAAGGCGGCTGCAGTGTACACACACTAACGCGCAGACCCCTTCCTTACCTTTTCTGAACACAGAACCAGCACAATACCTGACTCGAATGCTGAGTCTTACCATGTGCTAATACCGGCTAGGTGGCAGAGTGAACAGTGACACCGAAGCGGAGACTGAGGGGAAATGAGGGCTTTAAATACCTTCAGGAGGTAGACATCAAGTAGGCACTAACGACCACCAGGTGAAAGTAATAAGCCCCCCTGGTGGCCACCATCAGTACTACCTCCAACCCTGACAGGACCCCCCTTCTAAGGAGCGGCCCCAGACGCTCCTTCAGCCCCCCGCCTGCGGAACTCATGGATGAGTTCTGGATCCAGAATGTTCCTAGTGGGAACCCAACAGCGCTCCTCAGGACCATAGCCCTCCCAGTCCACAAGGTACTCTCTACCCCTGCCCACGCGACGCTCAGCCAGGATGCGGCGCACCGTATAGGCCGTACCCCCGTCAACTAACCGTGGAGGCGGTGGAGGAACCTCCGCCGGGGCCAGCACGCTGGTGAGCACCGGTTTAAGGCGTGAGATGTGGAAGGTGGGGTGGATCCTCATGGACCGGGGCAGTTGGAGTCTCATAGTAACTGGGTTGATCCTTTTAACAATACGGAATGGGCCCACGTAGCGGGGGGCGAGCTTCCGCGACTCCACTCGCAATGGCAGATCGCGCGTGGACAGCCACACCCTCTGCCCTACCCTGTAGGAAGGGGCCGACCGGCGATGTCTGTCGGCCAGTCGCTTCTGGGTAGCAGTAGCCCGTAGGAGTGCCGCCCGTACTTTTATCCAGGTGCCTCGGCACCGCCGAACAAAAGCCTCCGCGGAGGGCACCTTGGCCCCCTTCTCCAGTTCCGGGAACAATGGCGGCACGTACCCAAATTGAGCCTCGAAGGGTGAGAACCCGGTGGAGGCGTTGCGCAGAGTGTTGTGTGCGTACTCGGCCCACGCGAGCTGACGACTCCAGGACGTGGGGTTGGCCGCGGCTAAGCACCGCAGTGTGTTCTCAAGCGTCTGGTTAGCGCGCTCCGTCTGCCCGTTGGTCTCAGGATGAAAGCCCGAGGACAGACTTACTGAGGCCCCTAACAAGGAGCAGAACACACGCCAAAACCTAGATGCGAACTGGGGTCCGCGGTCGGACACCACGTCCTGGGGCAGACCATGTAGTCTGAAGACGTGGTCGACTACTAACCTTGCGGTCCCCGCCGCCGACGGTAGTTTCGGTAGTGCCACAAAATGAGCCGCCTTAGAAAATCGGTCAACCACTACCAAGATCACCTTATTGCCATCAGATGACGGCAACCCCGTAATAAAGTCAAGGGCCACGTGACTCCACGGACGTCTCGGGACCGGTAAGGGACGTAATAGCCCTGAGGGAGGTTGGTGCGATCCCTTACTACGGGCACAGACTGGACACGCGGCCACAAACTCCCGAACGTCCTTTTCCATCCCGGGCCACCAGAATCGCCTTGACAAGAAGTCCTTAGTGCGGTGAACCCCGGGATGCCCTGCCAGCCGTGAGGCATGTCCCCACTGCAGTACCTGAGACCGAACCCCCGCGGGCACGAAAAGGCAATGAGGTGGACCCCCTCCTGGATCCGGCTCGAGGCGCAACGCTCCTCGCACCGCCGCCTCCACCTCCCAAACCACTGGCGCCGCTATTTGCTCCTCAGGGATGATAGGTTGAGGAGTGTGCTCCCTGTCAGTGTTATCAAACACCCTGGAGAGGGCGTCGGGTTTAGTGTTTTTGGAACCGGGACGGTAGGTCAGGGTAAATGAAAAGCGT
Organism: Conger conger; assembly: GCF_963514075.1. Lineage (NCBI taxonomy): Eukaryota > Metazoa > Chordata > Actinopteri > Anguilliformes > Congridae > Conger > Conger conger. The sequence goes on from NC_083761.1 coordinate 41,064,290, forward strand.
GCAAAAAATAGGGCCCAGCGGGCCTGCCGCGAGTTCCGTGTCTTGGCCGTCTGTATGTACTCTAAATTTTTGTGGTCAGTCCATACAGTGAACGGGTGTTCCGCCCCCTCCAGCCAGTGACGCCACTCCTCCAGAGCTAACTTGACCGCCAGCAGTTCCCTGTCTCCCACGTCGTAATTTCTCTCGGACCGAGAAAAAAACGCACAGGGATGCACTTTTTGGTCTAGGGGAGACCGTTGGGAAAGAACGGCGCCCACCCCCAGCTCGGAGGCATCCACCTCCACAATAAATGGGCGCGAAGGATCTGGGGTTATTAAGATGGGTTCCGTGCAAAACCTCTCTTTTAACTCCGCGAACGCCGCTTCCGCACGAGAGTTCCACACAAAGCGCGCTGGAACCGTCTTCTTGGTAAGCGCAGTGATGGGCGCAACCACCGTGCTAAAACCTCTGATAAAAATTTGCAAACCCTAAAAACCTTTGAACCTGCTTTATTGACGCAGGAGTAGGCCAGTTCTTAACAGCCGCTACCTTAGTTGGGTCCATTTCAATTCTCCCCTCAGACACAATAAACCCAAGAAAAGACACGGTATTCGCGTGAAAAATGCATTTCTCCGCCTTGACAAATAGGCGAGCCTCCAAAAGACGTGTGAGGACCTGGGTCACGTGCTGAATGTGTTCGGTGAGATTGTTGGAGAATATTAAAATATCGTCCAGGTAGACGAACACAAATCTCTCCAACATCTCCCTGAGCACATCATTCACCAGCGCCTGAAATACTGCGGGGGCGTTAGTGAGACCGAACGGCATGACTAGATATTCATAATGCCCTGTGTGGGTATTAAACGCCGTTTTCCACTCATCGCCCTCGCGTATGCGTACAAGATTGTACGCATTACGGAGGTCGAGTTTAGTAAAGACAGATGCAGATTGCAGGCGCTCAAACGCGGAGTTCATTAGCGGTAGGGGATACCTGTTTTTACTGGTTATCGTATTCAACCCTCTATAATCTATGCAGGGTCTCAGGCTCCCGTCCTTTTTTTTCACAAAAAAGAACCCGGCCCCCGCTGGTGACGTAGATGGTCTAATAAACCCGTTAGCTAATGCCTCGCGAATGTATTCGTTCATAGCCTTGCTCGCCGGTGCCGACAACGAATACAACGACCCCCTAGGTGGAGATGTTCCAGGGAATAACTCAATGGCACAGTCATAGGGTCGGTGCGGTGGTGACGTAGTGGCTCGCTGTTTGCTAAACACCTCCGCTACCTCCCTATATTCCCTGGGAACGTTCTGCGGGCGAGGAAACGCAATCGCCCCTATCATCCGCCCCTCATCTCCACTGTCAGAGCCCTGCAAGGATCTCTCAGAGTCCCAGTCGGTGACGTCACTGACCTCCCCCTCGTCCACGGGGGGACTCCAGTCACAGACGGAGTCCCATTCCAGACTCTCCGCCTGCTCATCCGATACCTGAGGACTAGCCTGAACGCTGGGGAACCCCCTAGCCTCCCCCTCGTCCCCCTCGGAGTCTATATCGGTCTCTACGGGTGGAGCTGCGGGAGTGTGCGTCTGCTCAGAGTGATTAGCGCACTGCGGGCCCCACCGGGACACCGGATTGCTCCGGTCTCCCCAGTTTATTTGGGGTTGATGTTTTATTAACCACACGTGACCTAGTACAATCGGGTACGCCAGAGACTCCACCAAACGGAGCCCCAGAAACGGAATCCGCATTACCACCCGCTCAGTCATCTGACGCACAACCCCGGACCCCAACGGACGACCGTCCAGCGCCGTGATGGATTGGGGCTGTGGCAACGACCGAACCGGCAGTCTGTGGTGTTTTGCCCACTGTCGGTCGATAAAATTGTCAACTGCCCCGGAATCAATAAAGGCGTCTGCCCTAACTCCACCCCCCTTCCACGTCAAGTTGATGGGGAGAAACGTGCGAAAGCTGATACCTCTCACCAGTCCCACTAGTGCCTTTCGCTCCACTAGTGGGACTGCGCTTTTCCCTTCAGGTCGGGGCAGTTTCTAACTAGGTGCCCAGGCCGCCTACAAAAGAAACACAATCCCTCTTTCCAGGGACATTTCTTAGGGTGCACCAGATTAGCGCTGTCCACCTGCATAGGTTCCTCCCCTGTGTGTGTGTCTTGTCCCCCCACCGTACTGACAGCCTTGCCTGGAGAGGACGGAATAGGCCAGTTGAACTGACCTCCCTTGCCCGCTCTCTCCCTCGCCCGTTCACGAACCCGGTTGTCAATGCGGATAGCCGCGGATATTAGCGTGCATAAACTCCCCGGTGGCTCCATGGTGGCCAGGGCATCCCGGACTGGGTCAGATAACGCGCTAGTGAACAAGGTTATGAGCGGGTCGTCCGCCCACCCCGTCTCACCTGCCAGAGCCTGAAACTCAACAGAAAACTCGGCAACACTCCGGGCACCCTGCTTTATCCATGTTAAGCGAGATGCCGCCTCTCTACCCGTGATGTCGTGGTCAAAGACACGCGTCATCTCCTGCATTAGGAGCTGGGAGTCATTCATGAGGGGAGCCTGACCACGAATCAGCGGGTCTGCCCAGGCCAGAGCCGTCCCCGTCAACAGCGATAGAATGAACGCTACCCGAGCATCCTCCGTGGTGAAACGTGAGGGTTGAGATTTAAAAAAAATGAGGCACTGGGAGAGGAACCCCCTACATTTCCCTGCCTCGCCACCATACCGTAAAGGGAGCTGGAGCTTGGGCTCCCTAACCACCGGTGTAATGGGTTGGTAAGTAGGAGTGGTTACTTGGGGGGGAAGGGACGATTGGGAGGTGTCAGAGATGGGTGCGGGTGTTGGAGAAGACCGAAACTCGCTGGCTAATTGCCGGAACGTCTCGGCGAGTCCGAACAATACCTCCTGCTGTTGGTCTAACCTAGTTAATATCTCATCCTGCCGTTGAAATACCCTGGTTTGCTGCTCGGCAGTGGCAGTTTGTTGTGCACGCAACATCAATAATTCCTGCTCCTGCCTAACCAGAGCAGCCTGCTGGGCGGCTACAACCGCCTCCAGAGGAGAATCCCCTCCCACACTAGTCGCTGGCCTCTCCATGCTGGCTTCGGTGTTCTGTGAGGTTGAGGAGGTGCGGAGAGCCAGGTGCGACTAAGGGGGTGACCCCTTGTAAGCGGACCCACAAACGAGCCCGCCACTAAGACCCCGGGGGGGTAGAGGAGACAGCACTGTACACGGAGACAACTCCGCACAAATAAAAGGAAGAGCCCCAAATAACGGCTCAGAAAATAAAAACTACCCTCCAAAACCAGGGCGAAAATCACAAACAAAAAATGAGTGCGTAAAGGCTAGCACTTCTGCCCCGGACCGGGGAAAACCCAAAATAAAAGTACAACCCAGTATAAAAGACTGGGCTAACAAAAATAAAGACTCAGGAGTCGCAGCTCCGAAAAAACACACAAACCAAAATACAAAATACCGGGGACAACGTCCCTCACCCACGGACTCACACGAGCCGAAAACAAAAAGAAACAAAGAACAAAAGAACCTACAGGAAGGCGGCTGCAGTGTACACACACTAACGCGCAGACCCCTTCCTTACCTTTTCTGAACACAGAACCAGCACAATACCTGACTCGAATGCTGAGTCTTACCATGTGCTAATACCGGCTAGGTGGCAGAGCGAACAGTGACACCGAAGCGGAGACTGAGGGGAAATGAGGGCTTTAAATACCTTCAGGAGGTAGACATCAAGTAGGCACTAACGACCACCAGGTGAAAGTAATAAGCCCCCCTGGTGGCCACCATCAGTACTACCTCCAACCCTGACACTAACTAATTGTCTACACCTGTCTACATCTGCATTTATATCCCAGTCGCGCTACTGTTCACTGCGAAATTGTCTGCCTCTAGTTTTACGACGCAACGCTTGAGCAGTAGTTACTGTTTGATTACACGTTACGATCCAAGCCTGTTACCGACCATTGACTATTGATTTCTGTTTTGTTGACCACTGTTTGTTTTTGACCACGTCCTCGCCTACCGTTTTGTACTTTTGCTTCGCTGATTGTTTCATGGTTTCGACTCCCGCTTCACCCACGACTACGCCTCTGCCTGCCGTCCGCCTGTTCATCTGCCCCGCTGACAGCTCTCCTGCTACCGGACCTCCCTGCATGTCTACCAACTACGAGTTTGCCTCTTCCCTCGGCACCGTGCTTTTTGTTTGTTTACTATTTGTTTGGCTGGATCTACGTGTATGGACTTTTCTTGTTTTGACTACGCTCCTGGGATTCCTCCCGAATAAAGCCCTGAGGGGTCTTTATATAACTATTGTTTCTGAGTCGTGCATTTTGGGTCCAACCCCCACGTACCCGTCTCAGATAAAGGGTTTAAAAATAATCACACGTGTTTGTTAGCAAAGCAAACATGCCCATCTGTTTGACCACAGAAGAGGTCAAACAATTACGTCAAATAATAAGACAGATCAATGGAGTAAAACCAGTTTAAGTAGGATTCGTAAATACAAAACTGAACCCTTCCCAGTGACAAAACCCTCTCCCGAGCTGGAGTGAATGTGCTGGGGAATTCTGAAGTGTTCTGGTCCAGGTGAGTTTGGGAAAATTTGGGGACATGGCAGAGGACGTGCTGGAAGTCAACTCACAAGTAGCGGGTGTACCTGATGCGTATAGTTACCAACATGCCCCAAATGACTACCAGAGAGACTGATCCACAGTGGAAAACAGAGTGATGGCCGCCATAAACCTCTCCAACCAGTCATGAGTGTAATTTCTGGCAGTAGTAATGTAGCGATTGCTGGTGTTCTCTCCCCAAGCATGGACAGTTGTTCGCTCGTCTTGTGCAGGAGTTCTCTCTGGGTGGAGGACACAGGGTTGGACAGTTCATGAAGACATACTCGTATTACTTTGAATGGGACTGAGCTCATATAGCATCAAATTTTATTTCCAGTCGCTCTCTTTTGATAACCACACAATTACTTTTACGTATAGCTCCATAGCTTTGCATCTCAAGGGTGGACCTATTGCTCTGTGACTAGGTAACATAAGCATTTATAGATCTGATGCAGAGTAGGTGATCCTCTTTGGTTGTTGGAAGTGATCATTCCCACTCTCTCTCTTGAAAAAAGCATACCCATCCATTAAGTGTGTGCATCCTCTTTTGGCAGGCATGCCATGTTACACAAATACTGACAAAGCAGAGGAAATAAGTCTATTTGAAAAGTGTGTAGATCCAAAATACAATCAATCATTTCTAATAAAAGTATTTCTGTACATGTCAAGATAGAATTGAATTGTGTACCATCTTCAGTTCTACGGTTTTCTATCCCATTTTTTATAACACATGTACATGGATGTATTTATTTGTACTTTCTCTTATGTTTTTATTGTTTTTAAAAGTGAAATAAAATAAATAAATCAACAAACAGAAAATCACTCTCTTATATATGCAACATCCCTCAGTACTTAAAACAAGAAATATATTATGTATAGCATCAACTTGAATGCCTTGATTGATTCCTTGATTATCACAGTTAAGTGCCATCCCTGTATCTGCAATATAAATGCCAACAAGCTTCTGTCCACATAATTTGGTGAGACTTGATTAGACTTGGGTGTGTTAGACACTGCTGATAGTTCCTGATGTAGTAGTAGTTTCTTTGGATCTGCTCCAGCCACATCCTGATGTAATTTGATTCCTGAGTATTCATAGCGATCATCAGCTCCATTCAAAATTGATCCATTCATGGTAAAATCTTTCACATAGCCTGCATAGATGGCAGTGATGTTATATGCAATGTTCTGCACAGCGGAATGGTTGAGGACCATTTATTCTTCCCTTGTCAGTGATGGTTGTTAATGTTATGTGCTCTCCTGCTGTGGCAAGGGGAGAGTTCACTCCTTGTCGCTGATATCTTTTCAACTTTGCTGAACAAAAGAGAGAACAATAATATTTTGGTTATTTGGACACATATTTTGCAGTGTAAAAAAATCTTCCTAATACACACTTTCTCCCACAACATGGCATACAACATAAAAAATTACATATAAACTATTCAGAGGTGTTTTGGAGGTATTAAAATACAGATGGACAGAAATGCATTCCATACAAGAAAGCCCACCTCATAATAACATGCCTCATATTGGAAGCAAGTAAGCACTTACTCTGGGTGTATTTTTAAATTTAGCATTATCTTTAAATATTTAAATATTATATAAATATTTCAGAGAACATTAATACATACAGAATATTTACACTTACCCAGATATTTTCTTCCTGCACCAACTGCATTATGTCAAGCTGCTCATTGCCCAGTGTAGTGTACAAGTTATGTAACAATGTAAAAACATTTTTGCAATCATTGAATGCTAAAGAGGAAGAGGCATTTTAAAGTTGTGAAAGTTGAAACTTTCCCAACTTCAGCAAGAAATGAAATTTGAAGAAAATCTATTTTTGAAATGTATTTATTGTACTGAAAGCAGCAGGTGAGCAAAACACACACAGTTACAAAAAATAAACAATAAATTAATAATTAATCAAATTAATAAAAAGAAACATGTCATATTCCAGTCATAATCACAGCCAATCCTGCACCTCACTGGTTAGATTCTGGGTGAAGAACACTAGCATGCTAACTTTATCTGGCTTAACCCTCCTGTTATGTTCAACTTTAAGGAATAGCAATAATGTTCCCAGGTCAAATTTGCATGTTTCACCATCTGAAAGTAGTGTAAAAATATTTTTTTCTCCATAAACATTATCTTTAGCTCAATTAATATCAATTTAATTAATATTTAGTACAATCAAGTTTTTCACCTCTTACAGATCAAGTTTTACTGATGAGAATTAATTTGTTTTCCATTAAAAAATAATTTTCAAACTCTTTTTTTTTTTTCTTCTGTACACTGGCAAAAATGAGACATTCACCACATTTGTTTCAACACATTTTTATTTAAAAATCTTTATTGATTCATTCAAACCACACATCTCTTCTGTTAGGTGTCAAACTGACCCTTTAAATTCAAATACACATCTTAAAACTACATTCAATTTTTAACAATGTTTACCATGTTTACAACAGGAAACCTGAACAAGAAAGAGAGAACATTTTGTGTGTGTGTGTGTGTGTGTGTGTGTGTGTGTGTGTGTGTGTGTGTGTGTGTGTGTGTGTGTGTGTATCTATGAAGCACATGAGTGGCAGTATGTCACTACTTGTTTCGTGCAAATTAATTTTTTGCACTTGAAGCATATGGTGCAAGTCTTGCTGTTGTCACTGGGCTTGCAGACTTGGCACCTCTTCCTCTTTTTCCCCACAGCAGCTACCAAGAAAGATGAAGATGATGATTACTTTATTAGTTTGAACAGTATAGAAGTGTTGTGCATCCTGATCACCTGACTCACACACACTTACCTTGGGCACTGGTTGGGTAGGTGCGTTTCTATCCTCCTCACCATGGCTACAGCGGCTTGGCTTCTTGGCAGGTGTTGCCTTCTCTCAATGTGGGGTCTCACAAGTGCTCTCCCAAGCTCCTCGAAGAAGAGCCGTCTTTTGAACAGCTTGGAAGCTTTCCAATCTGGGAAAATCTCAATGCAGATGACAAACGCATTGTAGGCTGACACATCCACAATGTTATAAAAGATGACCAAAGGCCAGCACTGTCATGCGTTTGCAGCAGTAGGACCCAGTCACCATGTCAAGATTGTCCACCCCTCACTTGGTGGCATTGTAATCCAGGATCATCTCAGGTTTCTGGTCCTCTCTGGTGCTGATCTTGGCATCCTTGTGTAGCGTGCTCATCAGCACAAATGTTTCCCTCTTTTGGGACAGTAAGAGACCAGGGCGGTGGTGTCTGTAAAGGCAAACTTTGAAGACTGAGCACACCTGTTCTTCATTGACAGCAGTTCAGCAGGGAGTTCTGGTTTATTTTTCCGAACAGTTCCTACCATTGTAAGCTTCCGCTTCAGCAGCTCCTGACTCAGGGGGATGTTAAAAAGTTGTCCCAGGTAATGTTCCCTGAGACCCTGGATCATGTCAAGAACCACCCGCATGCCCTGGTTTCTCTCTGGTACTCCTCCAATAGGCTGACCAGTGTAAACCTGCATGTTCAATGCATAGCCTGAGTTTGCATCACTGACCAGATCTTTATGCCATATTTTGCTGGCTTTGAAGGCATGTATTGCCTAAAGGGGCAGCGACCTCTGAATGCCACCAGGCTTTCATCCACGGTGACATTAGGACCTGGGTTGTAGAGTAGTGGCAGCCACTCTACCCACTTGTCCCACACTGTCCTAAAAACTTGATTACACTAAATATTAATTAGATTGATATTAATTGAGCTAAAGATAATGTTTATGGAGACAAATATTTTTTTAAACTACTTTCAGATGGTAAAACATGCCCAGGAATATTATTGCTGTTCCGGCAAGATCCTACTGGGTTCCCAATGTTGCCAGCTGTACTGAACATTCTCTTTGAAGCAGAGGAGCCAACACAACAGAGGAGCAGGATCGCCATCAGGATTCTCAGGCCCTGGGACGAACTTTGGCGTTGGTGTCCCCCAGGGATAGCATTGGGAGGCGGAATTATAGAACAGTGTGGAAAAACTAAGAGATTGCGTTAGTGAATTAGTTACGTGAATAATTCTAAACTACCCAACAAAAGTGACTGTTAGTTCGTTAGGTAGACAGACAGTAAGTGTATTCATTGGATTAGTACTGTAAAATATCTAGATTAGTAGTAGTTAGTAAGAATAGTGCTTTACAACATTTAACTACCGAGAGAAGCAGAGATTGGAAGGAATGTTGAAATCCCAAAAACTACCGTAAACACCTGAATAGTAGGACACGCAGACAGGGGAGTGTCTCAGCTGGTAAACATTCAGACGCAGACATAACAGGGGATCACAAATGAGAAACTGTAATGGGAAACAATAACCAGGGATGCATGATAGAGAATAAGTAACAAGAATAAACACTAATACAGACAGGACAGATATAGAAACATTACAACAATAGGTAATTTTGGACTCCTAACGGTCAAGAGATGAATTGCAGCAACAAACACCCTCAAACCACAAAACTGTTTATCCTTTAAACTGTTATCCGTTAACTGGTTTAAGAGATGTCAGACACTGAATGGGGTTAAACTGACCACAAACATAATAGGAGAGTTAAGAACTAATATATAAGAACACCGACCAGACTGGTTTAAGGACAGCTACCCATCCAGGCAATCACATGACACTCCCACGAAAATACAGTAACGTTAGCATACAAATATCACGGAACCTAACTTGGCTAGCCTGAGCGATAAGACGGACAGCTCTGACTTTGGCAAGTTAGAGGACAAGCCTTTCGATTTGGACAAAGAATTACAACCTTACAGTTTTTAACTGGAGACAGACAGTGGAGGACGAGGCAGCCGAAGGTAGATGGGTAACTGTCCATAAACCAGTCTCTGCGTTTAAGGGTGGAGTTTGAGCGCCTATTACCTTCTGGGAAACACAGGCTGGAGATTCAAGCCAAACATGTCCAGTTTTGCCCCAAAAGCATGCAAAATCACTTTGTCAACCATCAGCATAGGAAAAGCCAAAGAACTGTAAATTCAGAAGACACAGGGGTCATTCCGTGTCAAATCAGACAGAATCCAGGAAAGTGGTTGCAGCACCGTCTCAGATTTTGACAAAGTTTGTCTTTATAATGTTTGGGTCCCAAAACTAAGGTCTGTAAAATATTTTTGTTAAATTCCAATGTTTTTATATTTTTTTGGCCGTTTATATTTATTTTTTTATATTTATATTATATGGTTTGATGTACTTCGTTGCTATGGGTGCTAGGGGTTACTGGAGATATTGCTCTCTTTAAGCCTCTGGTGCCAAAAAGCTTAATTTCCTCATTGAAGTCCATTCAAAACTATGACTTTAACCTAGTGAATTAATAAAATTTTGGACAGGGCTTTTACTTCATAAAATTTCTTCACACTGAACCAATTACTCTCCTTTCTGAGCCACACAAAAGAAGATATAATATTTTTAAAATTCCTTCCGGTTTTGGTACCCAGTGTGCATGCACTGGCGCTGAAAACAACCCTAGTGCACATGCTTTGGTAACAAAAAGCCCCATAGTCAAACACGGCAGCCTCGATGAATTGGCTTGTCATTGAGCAACTTTCATAAGAAACCATGGAACCGATAAGCGGAAGCTGTCTCCAGTCGTTATATATCTCGATGGTCACACAGCACAGGCGTGAAGGAAATAAGAAGCTGATGCACAGACCACAACATGGGAGCATTATTTCCACAGTGAAAATGTGCCATAGACCCTGGGTGGTAGACAGATGTGTGACCAGTTGAATAAAAATGATTTCATGAGGGAATGTTCATTCAGTCATTATCCTAACCCGCTTATCCTGAACAGGGTCGCAGGGGGGCTAGAGCCTATCCCAGCATACATTGGGCAAAAGGCAGGAATACAACCTGGACAGGTCACCAGTCCATCGCAGGGCACACACACCATTCACTCACACACGGGCAATTTAGACTCTCCAATCAGCCTAACCTGCATGTCTTTGGACTTTGGGAGGAAACCGGAGTACCCGGAGGAAACCCACACGCACACAGGGAGAACACGCAAACTCCACACAGAGAGGCCCCGGCCGACAGGGATTCGAACCCAGGACGTCCTTGCTGTGAGGCAGCAGTGCTACCCACTGCACCATCCATGCCACCACATGAGGGAATGTGACAATTCTTATTTTTTGTGATGTTTTGTATAGGCTAATACTGCTGTCTGTGCATTTAGCACATTTACAACATTAACACAATACAGTGCAAAAGAAAAAAAAACTACAAGAGACTAAGATAAAAAAACAAGAGTTTAAATTAGGTAGAGATCAATGAACGCTTTTGTAGTTCAGCAAGTCACTGCGGATGACAAGGTCTGCAAAATGCCTGTAAAACGTAATTGATTACCGTGTGATTTGCTTTTTGCGCACACACCCAAGCGGCTCTCAACTTGCCTCTCACTAGACCGCAGCCCGGAATGTGAAGCTGCAGTAAAAATAACTGTTCCGGGTTTTACTCAGCGCAGTTATCCAGTTTCACTCAGTAATCCTACTTAAAATACCCCCTCTGAGCTTTTTCTATAGAGTTGCAATGCCTCCTTAAACCACCGAGCGGTGAACTTCAAACTTTCTGCAAACCCTCGACCCTCAAGTAATGCCAATGACTTGCTCTCCCCCTAGCGTATGTCAGGTGTAAGAATGGAAATCACGTGGAAAGTCCCGTCAATTGGAAATCCCCTGTCGGGTTTTTACGCGAGTAAAGTAAAAAGCTTTGCCTTGCAGAAGTTCGGTAAAGAATTTAATAAAAATATATATCCTCCTTTCCTCCCTTCGTCACCTCCCCCCATACTTCCGGATAGGAGACGAAGTGCCAGTGTGAAAAGGTAGAAACATTTTAGAACACTGGGACGCACCCCATGACTTGATCTACTCTACTCTACTCTTACAAGTGAACACTGATGAGATGCTGCCCGGTGTGTTACGGCGAATACTTCATGGCTCTGTGGATTGCTGTTTTTATAGGCTACATACTAAAGAAGTAACCGATTTAATGTAATGTAAAGCATCTGAAAGACTTCTGCAGATTATAATCTGATTTATTATAAAGGTAAGACTGTTTTGGTATTTCCTATGAATGTTTGTCAATTGGAATTAACGATCAGCTTTGTGCAATTTATTGCACTTGTTAGTTTACTTAAAATCTTAAATGTAACCACGTACGTTAACTAACTAGTTTCGTTACACAAAATGGGACTTGATGAATAATTTAATTTAATCACAATCATGATGACAAATACGTGGCCTATATGCGTACATTAATTTAGCAGTGGTTTATGGTGCTAGATTACTACATTATAGCTAAGCTTTAATTTCGACCAGATAAACGTTGCATTGTCATGCGTTGACTTGGATTTTGCATTGTTCGGAAATCAGTCTTTGCAATACTTTGATGGCAAGCACTTTGCAGGCACACTAGTAATTGTTTCAGTTAAATGGCTATTTAGATTAACGAAGTGACAACGTACCTGTTTCACAGGTATACTTGTACTAAGCACAGTTTATGCTGTTTAGTGATGCTCAATAAGACGCAGCAATCGTCAGTCTGGGTCTTTCTCTAGTATTTAGACTTGAAAATGCAATTTGCTGTATAGTGCTCAATGAAGTAAAAGTTAATTTTACTATGAAGCAGCTAAGACACAGGACAGTGACAAGTAAGTTGTAAATTTATCATTTCAAATGTATCTTAAGTCACCCAAAGCGTATTTTTTATTTACTAACTGAGCACTCTTGCACTCGTTTTTCTTATGACTAAGACCCAAATTAATTTGAATTACACGCCTTGGTCTTCATTTATGCACGTTTATTTGAGTTTTGCGCATTCTTTTTTTGGGAAGGTAAAAAGTGCTTCAAGTTCAGGGGAAAAAAGAGGTTTTAGATAACTGTGGACTGCATTTACCAGTTGAAACTAAGAGTTCCTATTTATCTTAGGGTAGATCTGATACAATAATCATCATCATTGATTAAAAAAAAATATATTGCTTAACCTGTCCAGAAAGAAGTAAGATGCATTTCTTGATGATCTTTTGGTTGCAGTGGGCTAAAGATGTAGTGAACTTTTGGCAGCAAGGCCCGATGACTATTATACAACCATAGCCTAATGTCTATTATGAACTGCTGAAGCAGCTTAGGAACTGGATTGGTATGAATGGACTAGGGGATTCTAACTCTCCTTTGGAATTCACCACCATTGTGTAGGGGGTGTCATGTGACCCCACACTGTCAGTTTGGGTGGAAGTTGAGGGGAAATTCTAGCTCGATTAGAGCAAAAAAAACAAAGCACATTTTTCTTGTTTCCCCTGAACTATATCAGTCACCCAGCACAATGGAGACCATGAAACTACTCACTGCTTACCACCAGCAATCCCATGTCAATCTCCTCTCTTCTTCTTTTCCAGGGGCCACATTTTGCACACACCCTAACCCAGACAGCATCATGTCCCAGGGCCAGAGCTTTCTGCCCAAGTTCCTGTTTCTGAGCAACCTGTTGAAAGCGGTGAGGATAAGAGAGCGCATTCCAAATGATGTGGTCAAGCCCTCGATCAGTGGTGTTGTCCATCACCTGCGCAGCATGCACAGACACACGCTGGAGATGATCCAGATCAACCACTTCCCGCAGGGCTTCCGTGAGGTTGTCCAGACAGCCATCCTGGACCGTGCCATGCAGGGCTTCCTAGAGCAGGAAAAGAGGCTCAACTGGTGCCGGGAGGTCAAGAAGCTAGTACCACTGTGCACGAAAGGTACGGATCCAACTTGTTAAAGCATTCCTCCAGACAGTATTCTGGCAAACAGTATTTACAATGTGCTCAGTGTGATTGGTTGTAATCTTGAAGGACATCACAGTAATGTCTCTGCTGGACCACTAAGATGTATGTCTGTAGTATGAGAGACATTGACATAGAACACAGTAAACATTTTCAGTATTAAAATAGCTCTGACAGAGTGCATGTAATACTGAGAATCTTGTTCTGAAGATTCGCAGTGTTGTTCCATCTTGATTTTGTTAGTACCACAAGGGTAAATGTTTGCCTTTAAAGTCAGGGTCATTATAGGACCCCACTTGTGCTTAGTGTGGCTTTTGGTTTTGCGTACACAGACAGTGTTGAAAGGCAGAGGTGAAAACATTGTTCCTTGGACTATTCACAGGGATTGTTCGGCTTGCGTATGTTTGCACTTGCATTGAAGCACTATGCAATGTCTGTGTGGAGTGGGACTTAATGTCAGTCTGCCCTACCACCTTTCTCTTTATGAATGAACTTAAGGGAGAAGAGTACACTTACAGTAGTGTGCAAAATTGGGCACCACTGGTTAAAAAGCCAGGTACAACGTTAAACATGAAACATTTCTTAAAATCTTAAAGAAATTAAAATCATTTTTGGGTTAATATTTTATAGTTTCAAAATAAAAAAAGGAAAAAGGCCCTGTGCAGAAGTTTGGGAACCCTGTCAATTAGTTATTTTTAACTCCTGCTGGGGCAACTATGACAGTCTGTAAACACTTCCTGTAGCCAGCTAATAGTCATTAAATTCTTGCTTTTGGAATTTTTCCCCATTCTTCCTGGCAGAACACCTCTAGTCCGGAAATATTATAATATCCAGCCTCCTTGCATGTACGGCATGTTTGAGATCTTTCTACAGATTTTCAATAATATTCAAGTCTGGGGACAGTGGTGGCCATTTCAAAACCTTTATTTGTCTTTCCTGGAGGTACTTCATGGTTTGATCATTGTGTTGCTGGAATACCCAACCTCTCTTCAACGTTAATGTTTGGACTGACCTTTTAAAATTAGCCTCTAGAATATCTTGATATTTGGTGGAATCCATTCTTCCTTCCACTCGCACAATATTTCCTGTGCCCCCCCAGCTGCCACATAACCCCAAAGCATAATGGATCCACCTCCATGCTTCACAGTTGGCAAAGTGTTCTTCTCTACAAAGCCTTTACCCTTTACATACTTTCTTTGTCTTCCAAAATACATTGTTCCAAAAGGCTTCAGGCTTCTCAATGTTTTCTTTTGCGTACTTCAGACGGTTCATTTTGTGTTGAGGTTGTTCTTTCTGCAACTCTGCCATGTAGGTCTTTGTAATTTAAAGTATGTTGTATTGTTGTTCTGTGAACAGCTAGACCTGTGTTTGCTACTCTTTTTTTGCAGGTATTTTTTTCTGAGCATTCTTCTATGGGTTCTTCTGAGCATTTCTCACCAGGTCTCGGGCCATTCTATCTGAAATCTTTCTTGGTCTTCTATACCTTGCTTTGGCTTCAACTGTTCCATTTATCTTCCATTTTCTAATAATGTTTCTTGAATGTTACCTATCTGTAATGAAATAGGTAGTTAAAACATTGAGAGAGTTTTTGTAGCCTTGTCCTTCTTGGTGGAAATGAACCATCTTCATTCTGAACTGCCAGACAGAACAGCCTCTGGAATTATACTCACCTGACTCATCAAAGCCCTAACAAGTAAATCACCTGGGTCTGGGCCTTAGTAATCCTTTGTTTAAAAAGTAACAAAGAATAAGCCCTTTTCCTTTTTTATAATTTATAAACAGTAAAAAATGAAAATAAAGAGCAATCTTGCTTTAAAATTTGCAGAAAGGTCTCATGTTTAACTCCATTGAGAGTTCAGGTGTGCCTTCGATCACATACAGATTCATTCAAAGAAGCTTGGTCAGATTAGATTTTCAGTATTCTCTTAGCTTGCCTTGCATCGAGAAATCTGCTCTACAGTGTCCATGACATAGTCTGTAAAGGCTTAGTCCATTCGTCAGTTAATTTCCACTGTACTTAAAACGTTAATGTGAAATTTAAATGAAAGTAACTCTGACATGGCTTTCACATCATAAAAATAGTAAAATTATGAAAGAGCTGAGTATATCATGCTTCTTTCATTGATGACAAGCCTGGAAATTCCTCTTTGAAGTAATACAAAAGAACATGTTTGTTTTATGATTGACCATTGCCTGCACGTCACACAGGTTCAACTTTAACCAGCGTGCATTCCAGAATGTGGACATGATGACTAAGTAGAATTGTCACCATCAGATGATTCCGTAATAAAGACAGGAAGCATAGGATAATGTGACCTAGTGTCCACCTAATTAATGATGTTTTGCTTATATAGGCTATTAACACAGGCTTGTCTAACTGGAATGTTTATTTGTGTTAATAAGGAATTGGGAGTTTTTAGATATTAGCCTGTGGGTAATTCCAGTGTGGGATCCCATGTTTGTCATGTGCCTTTCTATTTCTGTAGCATTCCTATTGTCACATGAGTGTGGCAGCTATAGAGTCTGTTGGAGTCTCAGCTCATTTAATGCATTGGCTCATTTAAATACCCAAAATATTGAAGCAGGGAGTTTTTTGTCCACATAAATAATCTTTAAATTAGCATGTTAAATTACAAACACTTATTTCATGTGACGTTGTTAACTTTAACATTATATGGGGATGAGATATTGGGTAGGCCACAGTTTGTCATACACATACTATATTAAGTAAGTGCCTTTTACTGTACAATTGTATGTACTTACAAGCAGGTTGCACTGTCACATTTCAAACTCAATCATGAAAAGTGTCAGCATATTTATTATCATCACTATTTGGTATAAATTAGCCATCCAGGGGGCTCACATATGCATGAGAATCAGCCGCCCATGTAGGCCTACTACTTTTCCATAGGACATGGCCCTCAGTACCATATGTTTTTGGTGCTTTCTATGTTCCTCTTGACACCTGCCACAGATAAATGGTAAGAAATTCCATAGGCTGTAAAAAAAAAAATATATATATATATATACTCTTGACTGGGCTTGTGATGAGGAGCCATTCCAGCTGGGCCAAACCCCACCCCCCGGGAAAGTCCACTGCCAGTTCATGGCTCTGATGTCTCAGGGTAGGGGAAGAAAAAGCTCAGTGGTAGCCACCAAGCTCTTAGTCAGAGAGAACCACAGTCAGGGAAATTCCTCTGTGGCCCACTTCAGCTTGACTGTCTGCTCATCACACTTGTGACTGTTGCTCAATGGGAGAACAGACAAGTCAACCATGAACACTCATTAGGTTCAGTATTCATCAGTTTATGGTTTCTGTAGAACATGGAAAAAGTTAGCTCTTGCTAGTGCTGTAAGAGCAATGTCAATTTCAAAAGCATGGGGGATACTTAGTGAGATGTAAAAAGAGTCTACACAAATTACAGTCAAATTTCTGTTCTAAATTCTTCGAGATGCTTGTTTTGAGAGAAAATAGTAAAATGGTATCCATTTACAGACAGTAAATGGCTGATTGATAATGTGTCAAGGCTAATATAGTCAAGTATAAGTAGTTTCATGATGTGTGCTACTTTTTCACGTATGCTCACTGAGCACTTTATTAGGAACACCTATACACCTACTTATTCATGCAATTATCTAATCAGCCAATCTTGTGGCAGCAGTGCAATGCATAAAATCATGCAGATACAGGTCAGGAGCATCAGTTAATGTTCACATCAACCATCAGAACGGGGACAAAAATTTGACTGTCGAATGATTGTTGATGGTGGCCTCCACATGATTCGTACAAAATCCTAATTTTGGATTGGCTATATCTCAGTTTCATAGACACAAACTAAGCCTCATCCTAAACAAAATTTTGTGAATTGAGATTCTCCATACAAAATTCAATTTAGTCCTGGACCAAGCTTAATTTGTGTCTGTGAAACCGGCCCTATAACAGTTTGTTAGTCTGCAAATAAAGGGTGATTTTGGTAGTTGTTGTGTATTAAGCTTCCAATGTTCCCTTCGTTAAAATACAATTCACAGCGACACAGTCATGTAATTGTAGAGTTACACATGATGTTATTTTACGTAGCTACCTCACTTTAAAACATAAATTCAACCTGCCGACTCTTATCTAGTTGGATTAATCCACATCCTTGTTATTTCCAGATCCTCTGTGAAATAACATTGAAACTATCACAGTTCTTAGTCATAATGTGGAAACTTTCATTTGTTTTCTGGATTTAGCATTGTGGTCTAGTGGTTAAGAAAGTGGGCTTGTAACCAGATAACTGCAAATTATATTCACAGATATAATCAGTTATGTGGCAATGATCCCTTGTGCTAGATACTTTTTCTCAGTTGAATTCTTAGTTATATACTGAGATTTCAATCAATTTCAGTTAGTATGTGGAATGCTAAAAATGTAATGAAAATATTGAACCCTTGGATTCCATTTATTTGTCATTTTGCCTAGCTGAATCTACTGTGTTTGTTATTTAAATTGTGCAAACTGTCAAGCTTATGTGATTTATACATAGTCATAATGTCGTTTTTAGAAAAGCTGTTAATACAGGCAGTATTCAAAATAATGGTGCTTGGCTGATGTAAGTGGTAAAGATAGTTTCACTTAGTTTCATTATCAGATTGAAGGCTTCCTGCAGTTTCTGTTTTACGTACCATAGATAAAAATGATCAGATCGTCATGAAGTCTGTGGGGTGGAAATCCCCACAGGTATTTTCTGTTTCCTACTATGGTGTGATTTTAAAAATAATTATTTAGCTTTAAACTGATATTTTTGTATATTGGGCATGACCATTGCTAGGTTGTTTTTTCAGTGATTGTGGCAAAATCTGGTTTTCTGTTTGCATGTATAATGACGGAAATTTGAAGATGGTGGCCTACCAGTTAATTGTAAAATTATACGGATATATTTTTTGGCTAGATATAAATCTTGCAATTTATCACTTTGTTTTACTGTAGATTACAGGCACATAACCTGATTCATAGATCAATTTACAGAGACATTAACCTGCACTACTCAAGGAAGGTTTAGAGAATGTGTATTGATGTATTACAACACAGCAGTGGTGGTCTACTGTATGTCCTTCATTTGCCTTTAAGCCTAGCTAATGCCTGTCTCTCTGTTGCAGGTGATGGAAACTGCCTGCTCCATGCCACCTCCCAGTACATGTTGGGGGTTGAGGACACTGATCTGGTTCTGCGCAAGGCTCTGTACAGTGTGTTGACGGAGACGGACACCCACAAGTTCCGTATGCGATTTCAGGCAGAGCTGTCGCAATCGCAAGAGTTCATGCAAACAGGGCTGCGCTACAACACACGAGTGAGTGGCCATTCCCCCATATGGACATCACCAGCACAATTGTGTGTCTTTACAGACAGGGTGCTTATGATTCCAAACTATAATTTAAAAGCCTTGATTTTATAGTCCTGTGGACATTCTGAGTGCTGGAGATCTTAATAAGGGGATGCACTACTCATGGGCTGGAACCTTTTATCTGTCTGCTCTCCTTATCTGTGTATTTTGCAATCTAGTGCTTAAAGGAGCGTAGTTACAGTTACTTTGGGGGAGATGCTTAGTGAGTGTGAAAGTGAGTGAGAAACACTGGCATTTATGTGGCCTATCTGTCCCCTCAGAACTGGCAGGAGGAGTGGGAGAAGATCGTAGAGATGGCCTCTCTTGAATCCAACTGCGGTGGCCTCCAGTATGACTCATTGGAGGATATTCACATCTTTATCCTGTCCAACATCCTCCGCAGGCCTATTGTTGTCATTGCAGGTAAAGGAGCTCTTTTACCCCAGAGGGGAGCCAGGAAGGGACAGGGTGTGGTTCTGTTTGCCCACCATGACATTTGATAAATTGGAGGGAAACATTAATGTGTGGGTAACTTACATGCAGAAAACTAATGCAGGAGGTACGATGACAAAACCCAAAAAAACTATTATTTATCTTTTGGATCAACAGATCAGGTGCTGAGGAGCATGAAATCAGGCTCCTCCTTTTCCCCTCTTAATGTGGGTGGTGTTTATCTGCCACTGCACTGGGCCCCGAGAGACTGCTACAGGTATCCTATAGTGCTCGGTTACAACTCCCAGCACTTTGCACCCCTCATCGCCATCAAAGACAGTGGCCCAGGTTTGTAGGCTTTTCAAAGGCTCTTTTTGGAAATCCCAAAGTGTGCAAAGTGTGCCTGGGGCCCATAGTGAGTGAGCCCTTTAAAATAAGGGCAAATATTAATTATTGCCGCTCCACTGTGTGCTTCAGAAATCCGAGCTGTACCACTGGCCTACCCTGGAAAAGGAGTCTTTGAGGACCTCCAAGTTCACTTCCTGATGGAGAAGGAACAGCAGCAGAAGGCCAAGCTGCTAAAGGACTACCTGACAGTGATTGAAATTCCTGTGAATGCTCTCAGCAATGATGCACCACACATTATCAATGCAGCAAGGTTTGTGCATCAGTCAGTAATTGAAACATAAGAAATGTCAAAAATTCTACAGGGCCTGTAAATGTATTGACCATAAACACAATGTTTCAAGTGAAATGTTTGCATTTGCCGAAAGCCTCAAAAGACAGGAAATTAAATTGATCAGCCCTAACACTAACATCAGCTTGCTCTCCATTGAGGTGTACCAGCACAGATCTCTGACTGCTATAGCCATATAGAGTGGGGTGCAAAAATTTGGGCACCCCTGGTTTGAATGTCTGTTACAATGAATCTGTACATGATCAAAGCAAACCCGAACCTGAACTTTGATTAGCCTTTCAAATTATCAAGGTATAATTCAAGGGCAGCACAGATGGTGCAGTGGGTAGCACTGCTGCCTCACAGCAAGGAGGTCCTGGGTCTGAATCCCGGTCGGCCGGGGCCTCTCTGTGTGGAGTTTGCATGTTCTCCCTGTGTTCACGTGGCTTTCCCCTGGGAAATTAGAAAAAGCATGTATGCCTCTGAATTACTAACAGAATGGGAGGTCTTGTGTCCAGATCCTTTGGATTTAAATGTAGTTATCTTTGCACAAAGAAGGTCTTAATTTATGAAAACCTTTTTAGGGGTATCAATAACACAGAATTGATGCAACATAGCTATACCCAAATCAGTAGTTGGCTAGCCCGTTGCCATTGTAGTAGACCTGTGAAAGGGCATTGAGATTGGTTTAATACAGGTGCAATATTGAGGTTCAAACCAAAGCATTTTTCAATCGAAGAGCCAACCACATTAGCATTTAATAGGTCAATAGGCAATTATTTTGTTTTATTTCAGTTTCTGTACCAGTTAAAAAGCCTGACTTTGTGACTTTGATTGAAATCCTCAGACTATCACACAGATGTGCCATGATTGACCATCATTTTGGAAGAATTATGCAGCCCATAGCAATCACATAGTAATGTTTCTGTCTGAGATGGCCTTAAAATGACATCTGGTTATTTCCTACAGACTGGATGAAGGGAACCTTCCAGAAGACATGAATTTAATGGAAGACTACCTGCAGCTGGTCAACCATGAGTTCAAGCTCTGGCAGAAAGAGAAGGAGCCGGCCTCAGAGGTCTTGCACCAGGACCCCCTTTGCTTCTCCCAGCTGTCCCTTATGGAGGTTCGCTGTGCCACCCACAAGTGCCCCTTCTATGCATCGGTGGACACCCAGCCGTACTGCCATGAGTGCTGCGAGAGGCATCGGGAAAGAGGGAGGCCTGTGGTTGAGCCCTCAGGGGACCAGGCAAGGCCTGGTGCTGAGCCAAGGGGAGGTATTGGCTCAGTTGACCAAGTACCTCTGCCCACTTCCCCCAGCTTTGGCCTCTACAGTGAGACCAACGCCATGAAGTGCAAGATGCCTGATTGCCTCTTTACGCTCAACATAGAACACGGTGGACTCTGTGAGCGCTGCTTCCATGCTCGGCAAACCAGCCGACACAGGGAATGGAGTAATACAGGGGAAAGGAGCAGTGCCTTGCGGGAGGCAGGGAGGTGTGACCAGAGGACTGTCAACATAGGTGGAGAACAACAGCAGCAGTCGTCTTGGGGCCTTATTTCCAGGACACAGTTAAATTCAAGCAGCCCTGGAGCCAGCCCGGAACCTGGACCATACAGGCACTTGCAGTTAGGCAGGCTTTGCAAGAGGACAGGCTGCCAATATTTTGGAACAGTGGAAAAAGAAGGCTTTTGCACTGTGTGTTTTACGAACTATAAAACCAATCGCAGTAAGTGACATCTCTTAATACTTGTGGGGCTGTCCTCTTGAGGGGTGCAGAGTCAAAGACAGAATAAGGTTCTTGTCTGATATTACATGACATTTCAATAGATGAATTTAGCATACATTCTTATGTAGTATGACTGGCAAAGCAAAGTGGTGAAGATCATGCTATGTGATCACAAGACCATACAAGTCTAAAAAGCAGTGTTAGAATCATTACTGTCCTATCCTGTCACTACTTGGTGACACATTGTAGACATACTTTTCTCTCTGCTGTTTCAGGGGCGGTGGTTGTCCGAAGAGGGTCTCCCCCGGCAGGGTCAGGGTTCCTGGGCTCCTCGCACAGCACGGTTAGCTTCCGAAATACTTCCCGAAAATATTTGAGATGGCGGCACGGATGGTGCAGTGGGTAGCACTGCCGCCTCACAGCAAGGAGGTCCTGGGTTGGATTCCCTGTCGGCCGGGGCCTCTCTGTGCGGAGTTTGCATGTTCTCCCTGTGTCTGCGTGGGTTTCCTCCGGGTACTCCGGTTTCCTCCCACAGTCCAAAGACATGCAGGTTAGGCCGATTGGAGAGTCTAAATTGCCCGTAGGCATGAGTGTGTGAGTGAATGGTGCGTGTGCCCTGCGATGGACTGGCAACCTGTCCAGGGTGTATTCCTGCCTTTCGCCCAATGTATGCTGGGATAGGCTCCAGCCCCCCTGCGACCCTGATCAGGACAAGCGGGTTCAGATAATGGATGGATGGATGGATGGATGGATGGCTGGATGGAAATATTTTGAGATGGTTCCAGATGTCCCCACATGGTGTCTGCTTATTGAGATGTCACAGAGCTTTCTTCACTACCCATTTTCAGAGAGCCGCTCAACAGGGACAGACACCGAATGGGCCGCAGTACAGCCGAAGCAATGCCTCCACCGGCTGGACAGGGCTTTATTCCGAGTGCCACACTCAGATCCCGGAGGAGACACCTAAGCTTCGCTGCAAAGCCCCAGACTGTGACCACTATGCAAACAAGGAGAAGCAAGGCTACTGTAATTCGTGTGACCACTTCAAGCAAAGATATAGTTAACAAGGGAGGCAAGTTCGGTTGGCCCACACAGTACCTATCATTCACTATGAATTTCATACCGGCACACTTCTAACATCAGTGTTTAAATGGTCAACCTGAAAATAACCATAGAGAAGAATTTGGTGTTTTAGTTTGTTTGTTAGAACGGATTAGAGCAACTACCACAGTTATTAATCTCTTAAAATGTTACATTGGCATTACAGGTGCAACTCAACTCAGAAACACTTTTCTGTTTTGTCTTTTGTCATAATGGGTCAAATGTCATTTTCTTCTGTTCCTTCCTGTCTTTTGATATTTTTGCGAAGTTTTAGAATCTATCAGTTACCAGTTTTCTGAAGTGTGAATTAGCCTTAGCCTTGTGATGCACAGTGTGGATTTATTTAAAGATGCATTTCAGCCAGGTGTTGATTCACAACAAGACTAATGAGTTAACCAGTATCCTATCCAACCATTATTTAACCAGTGCATCCCCAGTTGACACAAGTGCAATAGATGTTTATGGCTTTAATCTCCTTTGGTTCTGCTGGCAACAAGCTGAAGGATTAACCTTTGTGTTCTTTTTTGGTGTTCAGCACTTTGAACTGGAAGTGGTCCATCAACTGCTCTACTTGAAATTAAAGAAAATGTTTCGATCTTACAATAAAAACAAACCCAGTACACATGTTGTTCCTCAGTAACAAACCAAGGGAATTTCTCCGTAGAGCTTTGTAGTCATGGCTACTTAACTTGGGAATATGTTTTTTAAAAGCTACCACTGAGCAAAGTTTTTATGCACGCATTTCATCAGAATGACATCTTCATCTTAAGTGAACTCAACAGAGGGGGAATTCCCTTTCTCAAGAAGGAAACAGAAAAAAAAAAAACAGAAAAAGAAAGAACCCTGTCGTTGAAATGTTTGTAGGCACCCGAGAGCCAAGTGCTATGGTGGTACATGCATAATTGAAACAGCCAGCCCCTTGTGTACAGTTCTGCAAAAACTTTTAGTGCCACTTCCTCAAAAGGTCGAGCCACAAATCTAATTTTGTGTGTTACCTTAGCTTATCAATTTGTCAATTTCATTGACTACACTGAAAGGACCTCACTTTATTTATTACCTGTGCACGCAGTGCATATGCACAACTGACATGTTTGCATTAAGATGTACACCTCTTGTAATGACATTGAAGATAATCTGACATTATTATAACTTGTAGAAACTGAAAAATGTAACCATGTATAACTGTGATGAATGTTGATGTCAATACTGGAAAATGAAATGAATGGAAATGTGATATAAGTTTTTTATATAATAATGAAGTGAATACAAATCAGCAAGTGTTTAACAGCCCATGCCTATGAACTATGCATAATTACACCACAGTTTCATGAGTTTGTTCTGCAGTAAGGCATGGCTTTTCATCCTAATTTAGCTGGGATATACCCAGGTTAGACAAGGTCAGGCAAGATTTAAAAGCTTGACAGCAAGATAAGTTTATCTTTGAATTAATAATAATTTAATTAATTTCTAAAATGGTTTATAAATAGATATTTTGTGATGTGTTGAAGTGTTTAGAAAGCTGATTGTTAAATATGTATTCAACTGAAAAATATAAGTAATATAATCTATACATTTCTGTTCTTATGTACCAAAATAAATTATTTTAATAATACATTTGCCATTGACTTCTTGACTTCTACCGACTTCTACCGAGTATTGTTCATCACCAGCAGGATGTTCCAAGCTGTCAGGGTAAGGACGGAGAAACCAAGCACAACCAGGAATTTGCCAGAAAAGGTGTCTTAATTTAATGGAGTTGTTTAAACAGGCAGAGTTGTTGATCCCCAGGGTGACCCAGCGACAGATGGTCCAGAGCAATGACCTTTAATGGATAGGAGATGAAGATGGGGACCCCTTCCGTCTGGCCCAGGCTTTGAAATGGCACATTGCCTGCACTTGCTCGTCCAACCCCGCACCATTACACTCCATCTAAGCCAATAGAAACTGATGGTAGTGCCACCACACCTCCCTCCCCAACCCAGGTGGCTCCACCACCTGCTACTGTAGTCTTTGACCCGGCATTGAAGAACCGCTCCCAGGCCACTATCTCTTTTCCTCCACCACTGCCAGCCTCCATTCCTCTCCCAGAGTGAGCTCCCCCCGCCCTACCTGCTTAGCCAGGGCCCGCAGCTGGTCATCACCTTGCTGGAGGGCCCAGCTGCTCACCCTTCCCCCGGGCCACCCGCATCTACTGCAACTATGTGCATTCAGGATAGATTATCAACAATAGTTTTCTGGGACCCTGGCCAATACTTAAGCTCAAAATCATGACCGACTCCCAGATTAGCTATACCCATGTGGTTGTGGTCTGTGTAGGTGGTCACCTTGGCACCCAACAGATAGTCTCTAAACTTCTCTGTGACTGCCCACTTCAAGGAAAGAACTCTAGATTGAACACAGTGTAGTTGTGCATCATTATGCAGGTAATGCAGGTATAGGGGTAGCCAGCAAGGGCTTTAGGGCCTTTAAGCCATGGTCCTGGTGCCTGGCAAACACCTGTTCAAGGTGAAGCACACAGGACTCAATGTCTGGGAAAAACACAACAACATCATCCAAATAGATCAGTGTCTTGTTCACATATTCTCCCAGACACCTCTGAATTAGCCACTAAAATGTAGCATGTGCATTGCAGAGACCAAATCGCATCCACTGGAACTTGGACAGGCCTACTGGGGTGGTAAATGCAGTACAATGAGGCCACCACCACCTGCCAGTACCCACTTGCCAGATCTGCTGGTGCCTGCACCGTACACACCTGCACCAGTCCTGGTTGGGGGGGTCACAGCTCCACATCCTGGCCACCCTGTACCTGGGCTCAAAACCAGAGATGGTTGCTAGGAATGTGTACTGGGAATGGGTGCACACCAGGGCAGGAATTTCACCAGCAGCCACCCTCTCTTTGGTCTTGATGCCCCTTTAGATATGTCATGCCCTGCAGCCATGGTGGCCTTGCTGCCCTGCTCACACTGCCTTCACTGATTTTGCAGTTTTCTCCCCTATCCCTTTCCTGTCACAAATGCCAACCAAAGAAAAATCTGTTGAGATTTTTTTTCTATTGGTCAGTCAACTGAAGTGCTGTACACGTAACCAATGATCTGCGCCAGTGTTGTTTTGCGCATATACACAAACAAATAACCACAAAACTGGAACTGATCGCGGACCAGACCAGACTCAAGTTAAGAAAGTTTAATAAATTCACAGCAAATGTCTAACATTAACATATGCAAATTAAGATAAGCATTGTATGTTGTAATAACTTCCTTCATCCGATCTGTTGCTGAGTGTAACATGCCAATTGTGTCATGGTAATGTTTTGAAGACAATGTTAACATTACAGGAGAGTGACCAAAGCACTGTCACTTGCTGTTCCAGTTATACTGTATTTCAAGTACATCTAACTAATTCTTCTGTATATAGCAGTAGTAAAATGGGTACAAATACAGTGTTTTTCTACAGTATAAAATGTTATTACTACTCTTGCATTTACTATTCTTTATTTGTACTATTTCTGCCTATTTCTTTTTTATCATTTATTTGTTTTATCTTTAACACTCTCATCTATTGCTCTATTTCACTGTTACCTGCGTTGGCAGCATTGTAGTGAATGCAGTCATGCATCAGTGACATTAGTTAATGTTACTTTCTCTTATTTAATGTTAATGTGCCACAATGTTAAAACCATGATGAATATGTATATGTGTAGAGTTGCAATCTAGCTAGGCAGTTGAATAGAAATTCTTGTGTGAATAATAATTATTCATTGACATTAGTCTATTTTGTAGCTTGCTTATGTTGCTAAAAATTGGGGGGACTATGCATAAAAAGGGCTGTAAGTCCCAATAAGGATGTAAAAACCCTCACATTGAAGCGGGAAGTCCTGCACTGTAACCACATAGTGATTCTTTTATTTCAACAGTTTGTTTGCTGGAGTACAGAGCAAAAACAACAAAAATGTGTCACATCGAATACTTATGGACTGTATTGTATGAAATAACAATACATTTTTCTTTAAAATGAAAAATTCTGTGAAATTAATTGGCCTATTTCCATTCCTTGAAAATTCCATTCCAAGTGGCCTTGCCCCTAAAATGATTAAATTCCAGGCCTGGTGCACACACAAACACACACACACACACACACACACACACACACACACACACACACACACACACACACACACACACACACAGCACCATGCCTTGCTTCAAATTTTGGGGACTTTATTTAACTTTTTCATTTGAAGCAATTTTCTGCTTCAACCCACAATCAACCCACATTCCAAGCTGGAATGCTCACTTTAGACAACCAACACTTTTTTACATCAAGTTGAAATCATGTTTCTGAGATATCAGAAAATATACATTTTTTCTTTTGCGAAGGTGTCATCTGATTAAAAAAACCTTGAAACTTCAGTGGCATGTTGTATTTGTTGAACCTGCAATTAAATGGTTTTTAACAGGCTTATGTGAACCCAGCAGGGATATTTTGTGATAAGTTTATGATTCTGCTGTGCTGTCCCAAACTACACACCAGGCAACCCCCTGAACTCCCTTTGTATGACAAATCTCTGAATCACTTTTTAGGCAGAAACGTCATTCTCAGCCTGTGCTGTTGATGAAGGTGGGGATATTTGCAGCAGGGAAGTAGTTACATTTCTAAAGTGTGGGGGAAGGGCAACAGTTTGTGTGGGCAGTCCTGAGTGGGTTCCTGAAAAAAAAAAAAAAGATTTTAACACAAAATTGAAATGCACAGAGACACAACCTCTTGGATAGATGATTAACCGTGGAATATGAGTGCATAACTGCATGATGTAGGTCACTGCTGTGATGTAGGCCATTATTCTCCAGAATCAGTTTCATGTGTGCCAAATGATTTGTTCTTATTTCTACACAGAAAAGAACACAGTCTAAAGGTCATATTGTGCAATAGGAAGTGGCTCTTCTTGCGTTGATATGAGAAGCCAACAATTGTCAGTACAGAACCACTGACGCACTATTCAGGACTAAAGGACTAAAGGACTAAAGGACTAAAACAGAACTTACCATAATATTGAATGCATGTAAGCATTTATACATGCTCAGTTTAAATTACATTATAGCACAGTATAGTATAAAATACCTGCACTTCTTTTAAAAGTAGGATATGTTCACAAAAAACAAAAATAGATGACTATATTGCTCTCACAATTTAGAACAAAGGAAGTTTGACAAGTTCTAAAGTACTGTATGTAGATATAAAAGATGGAGGAAATGTCTGCTGAAATGGAATAAACACAAAATGCAAGTCAACAACTCTACAGCACGATTGTTGCAAGAAATATCTCAGAAATGATCCAGAGGGAACTTGATATCAGCCATTGCCCTTCCTTATTTCCTCTACTATTCCATTTTTTGTCACATTAATGGTCTAAAATCTTTAGACAAAATGTAATGCAAGACAAAGGGAATCTGAGTAAACACATTTTTCTAATTATTTATTTTATTGAATTAAAAAAGTTATCACTACCCATATTGCCCCTGTGAAAAACTGGTTGCACTAATTCTATCCAAACCCTTCCTATAATTTGACATCAGATTTCCACATTGCTGAAGCTTAGGACTATTACTATTATATTTTAGTTTACAGTTATTTTTTGCACATATGTATCAAGGGTGTTAATAATTTGGAATACCTACGTACTGTATACGTAAGTACATAAATGAATACATTTAAAAAGAGTGAAAGAAAGCCCCATCTGTCACAAAAGAGGAACTTGGTTGCAATGCCATTTCAATAGCAAATTCCTGTTCTTTTTTAGCTTCAAGTTTTTCCAATGACACTGCAGTAAAACATTTTTAAATGGTTAAATAGCCATTGGCTAAAATGGAATGATAAATTGAACTTCTTGTGATAATTAAATATTACACAAATGAAAACAACAATATTCACTCACCGAGCACTTTATTTAGTATTTATCCACATTTCTGCATTTCTGTCTGCAGAACTGCTGCTCACTGAATTATTTTTAGTTTTTTGCACCATCAAACTCTAAAGATCAGCAGTTTCTGAGATACTCAAACCACCCTGTCTGCCGCCAACAATCATTCCACAGTCAAAGTCACTTAGATCACATTCTTCCTCATTCTGATGTGAATATTAACTGAAGCTCCTGACCCATATCTACATGATTGTATGCACTGCACTGCTGCCACACAATTGGCTGATTAGATAATCACATGAATAAGTAGGTGAACTAAAGTAAAAATGTTCCTAATAAAGTGCTCAGTGAGTGTATGTCATTACAGTGTTGAAATATGAAGAACAAAATATGAGGAAGCCCTATTTACATTTTATGCCTTATATTTCCAAACATTTCCATCTTCCATGTTTGTAATCATTTGTTGTAATAATATATCAACACATATTTTCATATTTTTCAAATTCATTGACACATCTCACCTTGTTGCTCAAATTTCATTTTTAAATTGGTGTGTGTATGTCTGTGCGTGTTTTGCAGGGTTCCTGCGCCAGACACATATTAGCTCAGTAGGTATGAAATCTACATTATACTTATATATCCGCATGTGATTTAGCATTAAAAAATATATGTTTTTCTTCTATGATAAATGAAATACATTCAATATTGAAAATATTCCAAACGAGCCTGTTCCACAAAGCAGGATTACTGAATTAGCCGGTTAATTGCACTTTCAATTGCATTGAATAAAACCCAGACCCTGCCCAAATCTGGAACACAGATTGATTAAATAAAATTAGCAATAATAATAATAATAATAATAATAATAATAATAATAATAATAATAATAATAATGAGAAGAAGGAGAAGAAGAAGAAGAAGAAGAAGAAGAAGAAGAAGAATGTGTTGATTCTTTAATCCAAAGTGATTTACAGTTCATCAGACTAAACAGGGGACAATCCCCCCGGGAGCAATGTAGGGTTAAGGGTCTTGCTCAAGGGCCCAACAGCTGCACAGATCTTATTGTGGCTACACCAGGGCTTAATCTGCCATCCTTCCAGGTCCCAGTTATGCACCTTGGCTATAAGAAAAAATAGTTCTTCTGGGTCTTACTTTGTGCAGTTATCTGGGCAACTCAGTAATCCTGCTTTGTGGAACAGGCCTCTATATGCTTAATTATTTGTTAAAATGTATTACACCTTATGTTTAGTAACAAGCATGTGCACACATAGCAGTGTTTGTACAGTATAATTCAAATTGTATCATTTAAGTACTCATACCTTTTACTATTAAATCACACCTTAAACATGACTACAGTACTGTAGTTCTGGTTTAGGTTATGCTGTTGCTTCTGCAGTAAAATCTAATTTAAAAAAATGACCAATGAAAAAGTCACCATATCTTTCATTGAGGTACGTAAAGTACAGTTGTCTCATAAAATGCATGTTGATTAAGAACATATCTTTCCTGAAATGACAATTGGATGTTTCTTTACTGTTTGTATGAGCTGTGGGTCCTCAGAGAATGGGACCATTCCAGTTATGAGCTGTCGGGAGACTTGGGGGAATGTTGGAATATTCCAGAAGAGTTTCAAGAGCAGTGGCACCGGAAACCACTCAGCTCTAGAATTTACTGGACTGCACAGTGGTACCAAAATAAAAACTATAACCTCAAACAAGCATGTTTATACATTTAAAAAATCCCTTCTGAAAATCATTGTTGCCACAGAACTGTGCTTGATGTCAACTCTCAGACGTTTAATAGAAATTAAATTTAGAAATAGAAAATTCTTTAAGAAAGAACATTGTTTCCCCCCCTATTTCTCTCTCACTGATTTTTATCAATCGGCGACCTTTTCTAAGAAAAGCCAATCATGTCTAAATCTCACAAATGTCAAAAATAAAGAGGGCTCAGATGTGATTTGCATGTTGATATTCACTTCTCAGCAATCAAAACCCTGACTCATTCTTAAAAAGTGGGCTGCTGGACATATACCGTAAATCCGAAGCTTTTCTTGCTTAGGTACGCAGTAGATTTTGACTTGAGGGGTTGTCCCTTGTAAATGACAATGAAACAAGCTGTTGGAGGAGATACAATTGAAACCAAGAAGGGCACTCCCCTCTGGCTGTGCATTAACCTGCCTTAAAACTTACAGCCTCAATAATTACTGACTGTTAACTGAGACAGGTGGATAACATGATGTATGGACAACACCCAGCCCATTGCAGTACATCTGTATAAAGCACATGCAAGTCCTACTGTAAATCCCTGAATTCAACATGTGCTCCAATATGGTAATAATCTCATGTCATTTCTCTGAAATGCAAAAGAGAGCTGAACCAATGTGAAAGTGAAAGCCCTGGAGCCATGTCTGAACAGAAGAATGCTCCTCTTTCTATGTCAGTTTTATATACCAGAACAGTATACTGTACTTCTTTGCATAAGAATGAACACCACCAGAATTCCACATTCATGTAAAGCAATGTACCAAGGTACAAGAGCAGTCATGGATAAAGTGCCACTATGACATTTACAGCATGATTGATTTCACACAATAGGGGTTTACTCTGTGGAGTTATTTTTGATCAAACAAGGCAAGGAATACGCCAAAGGTTTCAATGTTTTCCCACTGATTTAAATTTGTTTGCATGTTACAGTATTATATGCTATATAGTCTTTTAGATTTCTTAACACCCATAATACCATTTAGTTACCATTTGTTACCATTTGAACTGAAGAGGGCAGTTGATAAGCGCAAACCCAAGAATGTGAAGGGTCTGCATAGAGGAATGGTCCAAAATCCCCTCAAATTTTTCTAAATTTGTTTGTTTAGTAACTTCAGAATGTTACAAAACATAAACTGCATTTAGCCAAATCTAGTCAAATGCAAAATAAGTGTGTTTCCAATATGATACATCACACCTCAGTAAATTCACACTATAATAACTTTATCTACTGACAAAGGTGAGGCAGTGTTAAATACAGTTGGTGTAAAAGCAGACCATATTGTCTAATTGTGGACTTGAACCCCATTCAGCCAATTGTACAATTAAACCTAATATGAAAGCTATTATATTCTCATTCAGTTAATCTTCTGTTGTAACTAGGATATTAGTACAATGCTGCCACCTATTGCATAGGTGTCATTATCAGAAATATAAAAAAACAAAACAATGTTACTAAAAAATAATGCATTCAGACAAGGATATAAATTTGAGATAGAAAACTCTGATCATGCATTTCAGTCAGCTAATCTGTCCTCAATCCTGCAATGTTGGCATATCATGGCTGTGTTCAGAAAGAAGTTCTGGTTTAAGAACCATCATTTCCTTGTTTTCCTGTTACTCAACTGCATAGTTTCCCTCCATAATTTAAATTTATAAGTGAACATGGTACCCCCTATGAGGTTTTTATAGGCTTCAAAAGGCTTTAAATGGCTTTCTGTTTGTTATAATTGTTTTGCCAACAAACCTGCCAGTGTGTGTCTTTCGTTATTTGTGATACATAGACGGAATAACCGTGAACAACTCAACAATAAACAATGTTTGCTATCCCTACAGCAGGAAGTTACGAACCGGGTTTTTGCATAACTGTCATGAAGTTTGCAAGTAAACAAACAATGGCTTTTATTCCATTATGGCAACTATGTATTAATGTGAAGCTTGCACAGTGTAAACCTGTTTATTAGCAAGATTACAGGTTTGAGAAAGAAAAAAGAAAATAAAAAGAAAAAATGAGGTTAAAATTATGAGGTTAAAGTTTAGACTGTCAGACTTAATTTAAATACATTTACATCCTTATCCAGTGATCCATGCAGGAATCACAGCCATTTTTATACCACCATTGCACTACCATTTCAAGGGACCAAAATAACATAACCAAAACAAATTTGACAAATGAACATAACCTTAAATAAAGTCATCATATTTACTACTTGGGAGTAAATCCTTTGCATTCTATGACTGCCTGAAATCAGGGTGACATTATATCAGGAGATAAGAGCAGTCGTCTGGCAGGCGGAAGGTTGCTGGTTCGATCCCCCGCCCAGGGTGTGTTGAAGTAACGCTGAGCAAGACACTTCAACACACCCCCTAATATGCCTGACAAACTGACTGGTACCTCGCATGGCAGCCTATTGATGTTGGTGTGTGTGTGAATGGGAAGCATCAATTGTAAAGGCTTTGGATAAAAGTGAAATATAAATGCAGTTTACAATTGACCAAATCTGTGACCCATGGACATCACCAGACGCTGGGTATCTTCCCTGTCAGGCCTGTCAGAATGCTTTCAGTCTTGTCTTCAGCAAGTGAAGTGCATGTTCAGTTGGATTTAGGTTGGGTGATTGACTTGGCCAGTCAAGAACATTCCACGTTTTTGCCCTGAAAAATGCATGAGCAGTGTGTTTTGGGTCATGCTGAAAGGTTAACCCATTCAACTTTGCCCCCCTCTAGAGGGCAATTTCCACCTATATTGTACTAGTCCTATGAAAATGTAAATATCTCAAACTGTTTACGGCACACACATGGATGAAGATGCTTGTACCATTCAGAAATTTGTGACAGAACAAATTTATGTCAGAGCATACATTGTACACAAAAGATACACTAAAATACAAACAAATTATATGTTTTTTATCATGTAGCACTGAATAGCTCAATTCCTAAGTCAAGGACCAACCTATAACTACTTTAGAACATGTGCACAAACTTGACCTCAATTTGTGTACAAGTTGTTTTGCCAAAACTGCACCCAGATGTCCTCAAGTGTCACACAATCTCTCCAAATACAAAACATCTGCATATGTTTTTGTCCAGGCACATGAATGATCAGAAAAGCTTATTTTTCTATTTTATGGTACAAAATTACCCTTCACGTGTGTTTTATTCACATATGTACACACGAGCGCTTTATTATTTTAACTTTATTGCACCTACTTACTTATGCGACTTATCTAATCAGCTAATTTCTCACTGAGTGGATGAAATTTCAGGCTGTGATTATAATGTATGTGCTGCCAGAGAGGGCAGCTGCGAACAGTATCTTCAAGAGGTTCTGTGCTGTGAACAAGTGATCCTGATCGCTCATAACTTTTGAGGGAACTAAAGAGACACTTTAGTTACAAATGTGTTTGGGAAACCCACATTATTTTAAGAGGGATCGTAAGATGCATTTAAAGAGGTTCTTAGTGTTAAGAGGCTTTTGGGAAACCCACCCCAGACTGGACGCCTAAATTTGGAGCAAAAACTACTGTCAAAGCAGGAGACAGATCAGGAGCTGGACTATCTTTAAAAGGGGTCAAATTGTTTTTAGCCACATAGGAGCTACTGCTAACTAAGATAATGTATGACTAACAGAAATGATAAGAATGTACTTCCCAGATTTTATTGTTGTGAATGGTTTAAACATTTAAAACAGTTTAATGCAAATTACATATTTCTGATAATTGACATCTTTTCTGTCTTTTGTATTTGCCTTACTCTGAAAACTCTGAGTCACTTGCACAAATGTTTCCAATTCCTGTATAATGGCCTCATTGTCTGTTCATAGTTAATTGGAGATTTAACTTGACTTGCACCAATCACCTGCATACATCTGTGTAATTTCATGTTAGTATTAATGATTCCTACATATGAGGAACATACATGTTAAAATATACATATCATATATGATATGGAACAATGTTTGGGACAAGGACCCATTATGCCTTGATTTGCCTCTGATTTGCCACAATTTTAGATTTGTAATTGTGGTGCCAGGACGGGAATAATAAGTTGCTGATTATTATTATTTTTGTGATTTCTTCTGTTTGGGTTTCCAGCTTTTGCCTTGTTTTGTGTCATTAACTTTTGTTCTATTTTGGATAAATAAAAGGCTTTGCACCAACCCTTCCTTTTGAGTTTTTCTGTCTGTTCACCTTGGGAGCAATGACCACCCCCAGGCCTGCATCACACTGGTGAAGAATGTGGGCATAGCCCCTGGTGAGCAGACAGATTTTTTTAATTTTTTTTAATTTGGAGAATATTTTTATTTTTAGCAATGCCAAGGAAATCCCAGGGGAAGAAAAGGGGGTAAGGACCACACTGAACCAGCATTCATCCCTGCCAGCCCTCCAAGCGCACAGGGCCCTGGACTTGGGAGGATCTTGAGGCCTGTCCCCTGGACTACCTGGGGGACCTCCTGATCATTGTTGCTGAGGCCTATCCCTGGTGCAGGACGGAGATGGGAGGGTGGCCCATGGCGGACCTGGGCCCTTTCCTTGGCCATGTCTGGGATGCTGGCGAGGAGTCGGAGGAGGAAGAGGACTTTAATGACTGGGACAGCTCCGGGTATGGCAAGTGGTGTCAGAAGCTTCTCCACTGGGGATACTGTGCCCTGCCTGGGGGGCTGTCTGAGGCCTCAGCCCCGTCATCCTGCACCAGGGGCCTTCTGAGGGCCCCAAGCCCTCCATAGGCTTCTTTGCCAATAGCCCCAGCAGAGTGCCCTCCAGGTTTCAACTTTCTCTTCGCTCACCAAACCCAACTGCGACTCACAACATCTTACCAAGTCGTGTTGTTTTTGTTCCTCCATTTGTATTCTTCTCATTTCTGTTTTGCTTTTTCCAATTTATATTTCCTTTCTAACGTGTTCTTCCCATTCTTTTTGTTAGTTTACATTCCCTCTAAATGTAATTCTCACTCATGTTGCTGTGCACCCCCTCTTTTCTTTTCCATTTCTATGTTTTTAATTTCAAAGGGTAATTCAGTTTCGTCTGCAGATTTACTATTGGAAGAATTGTCTGACTGAGAAAAAAACCCATTTGCTAGTGCAAGTGCACGTAGACTCTTTTTTATTTTAGAATTTTTTTAGCTGAGGAAGTTCAATATAGACAATGTAATCTGTGAAGATGACTAAAATGAATAACAATTCAACTATTCTTAGTTTATTAAAACTGTCTAATCCAGAAAAATGCCATTCCATACTGACAATTCCCCAATTACCCTAATAATTAAACTCTATTATTCATGTGGGTTGTGGTGGGATATTTAAACAAGGAAGTCCACTGGTACAGGAGAAAGGACTAACCAGTCCCAGGACCATGGACGTGTACCCCACGTATGCTTTAACAGATAAAGACTGATACCCCACACAAAAACAACTAAAAATGATTTTTGCACACAGAACCCAAAAAGGAGAACACTGCTATAGCTTACCAGGGACAACGTTGCTCAACAAACACTTTTTGCAAAGTTTACTCACCTGTCTCGTATTGCCCCCTCTTTAAACAAACCCTTGCAAATCTCCAACCACCAAGGATACAAAAATATATATATCGCCATCCCTCCAATGCCACCATTATGTTATGACCAGACTTTCACTGGCACAAAACACTGGAGACACTCAAAGACTTTTAAGAAAATTCATTAAGAGAAAAAGGCTTACAGCCAGACAGATCAAGCAAGTAAGGAAGCGGGAAACAACCCCCTTTAATACAGCTTGGAGCAAGTGTTTCCAATTGCTGGCCGCGCCTCTTCAGCCACAGCCCAGCCTGCACATCACCTGAGAATTAATCAAAAGGAAGAAACCAAACAGAAAAACAGGGAACCGTGACACGTTACTTGGGTAGCTATTGCATTCTCAGTTAGCTTGGTTAGGCAGTAGGCAAATACATGTCACATCGCTCAGGAGGAGGCTAATGTTAACTACCTCTGCACATAATCTTTTTTTTAAATGCTGTTGTCATACCAATAAATATCACTAACATTAGGTAAGTGTAAGGGTTCACCTGGGTCCTTCCAGGCTCTGTCAGCAGTTTCAGGCTACCCGTGCCCCAATAGCTTTTAGCTTAGTAGTTTCCCTGACTTGTCAAAGTTAACCATTTGTCATTATTAGATTATTGGTTCTCCACCTCAGTCTGCATGCTTAGTTCATTTAGGTGATTGTTTGCATATGTGTTATGGTGTATACATGTTCCCTGCTCCCTTTGTTCTTTACTGAGTCTTTGTTTGAACTTCCTGATTTCATCACTAGTCACCACCCAGGCCATCTGACTCCCAGCACCAGAAAGGCACAGCGGTAACCCGAAGGTGGTCAGGACTTCCTTGCGGAATGCTCTTGCGTTTCAGCTATTGCAATATTCCACCAAGCGCTCTTTAGTAGCGTATGTAATCACCCTTCCCATGGACAAACCGCTTTTCTGGGCCACAGACATAGTTACAGTATAAACTGGCTACCCAGTTACCATGCCTTCCCCAAAAGATACGGTGCCGGGCATTTGATCACCCAACCAGAGGAGGGAGGCATCGCCTCCTCAGGCTCCAGCCCCAGCACCGTCTCGGGCCCCAGCACCGTCTTGGGCCCCAGCAGCATCTCAGGCTCTGGCCACAGCACCACCTCAGCCTCCAGCCTCCAGCCTCCTTCAGGTCCAGCACTTTTAAGCCCCAGTGCCGCCTGGAGCCCTGATCCCTGGGTGCCTGGAGTATATATATAATATTTCTCATATAGACCAATTTTCTCTCTCCCTACATTATGTAAACAAAACCGGAATTGATCGTTTCATTCAGTTTCAGGACTAGTGCCAATGCTCTGAAGTATTTCAGGACCTACTGGTGGGTGCACATAACAAACTGGGGTTCAATGTATTGTCTATATGAGGGCAGGGGAATCTTTCTGGCTTGCAGCAATGAGTAAAAAAAAATCCTGCACCGTTAAGGCTGTATATGTACATTGCTGTGTGCACAATTTAAACTTGATTATTCTGGAAGCAGCATCTTCATGATTGT
Organism: Conger conger; assembly: GCF_963514075.1. NCBI lineage: Eukaryota > Metazoa > Chordata > Actinopteri > Anguilliformes > Congridae > Conger > Conger conger. The sequence goes on from NC_083761.1 coordinate 41,101,686, forward strand.
CAGCCAAGTGTTTTCTAGGCACTTCAGAATCATTTTATTGCTTCGTAACGTCTAGCCTTCCATGTTACAAGATTCTAGAGGAGGAGCACAGGCAATTAGACAGTACAGCCATACAAACTGTAACTCAGAGCATGCCTGTAATAATCTCAGCCATTCGCATTATTGCTGATGGTTATAATTGTCTCCAAAGCCATGTCAGACCCAAAGGCTTGCTTGCCACAATGGAAAACTTTGAATTTGCCATTATGCTGGTGTTCTGGAATAAAGTTCTCCATAAAACCTTTGCTCTGTCTAACTATCTTCAAAAAGAGTTGATAGATGTAGGCACAGCTCTTGAACTTGTTGACAATGGGTTTAAAATATATTTATACATTTATAGCACAGACAAAGGAGAGATTTGCTAATATGAGGGAAATCTGGCATCAAAATATAAAGCCTTTAAACCCAAATATTTACTTGCCTCACAATTAATACAATAAACAAACTAGCGGCTTGTTACGTGCGCCAGATGTGCACGATGAATACTGCTCCTTTCTGGACATATATAAAAGTTTATCTGAGGAGCAAAATGATGAGCTGGCAGCTGGTCAGGTTTTAGCCTTCCTTGTTGCTAATGACAGGAAGAGAGCATTCCCAATCCTTGCAACATTTTATCGCATTTATCTCACAATTCTTGTGAGCATTGCACAAGTAGAGCACTCTTTCAGCAGGCTAAAGCTATTAAAAACATATTGAAAACCTGCATTCAACAATGACAGAGGCGTGTCTGTCACAGCTTGCACTTGTCTTTATCGACAGTGAAGTGACAGAGAATATTGATCTGGAAAAAGAAAAGCTGACAATTTAGAAAAAATTAAATGTAGAATGATGACTTTGTAAGCCTGATGCATGTATGGTAGAGGAATGGTATGGTAGAGGAATCTCACACGGCAAACAGGAATAGACGTAGACAGATATAAACATGTCCGTTGTAATGTGTAACAATTCAATGTAAATGTCCAAGGCACCATGCAAGGCACCAACCAGCTTGTCAGGAGCAATTGGGGGTTCGGTATCTTGCTCAGGGAAGCTTTGACACACCCAGGGCGGGATCGAACCGGCAAACTTCCGACTGCTCTTACCTCCTGAGTCAATGTTTCCCCCTATTAAAGAGTTATCATTACACTGCAAGTGAAATGTTGAATGAACTAAATGTTTTTGACAATGACGATTATTAAATGTTGCATTTATTTGCGTGTGTTATTGTCTATGTAGTCTAAGTAGTTTCTAGAAGAACATTGATCAGCATCGTGTGTAGCATTAAAAAGATGGAGGAATTGCTGTCACGTTTCATGTTTGTCATGTCATGTTTTATGTCTAGTTATTGTCTTGGTTATGTTATCGTCATGTCACGTATTATGTTAGTCTAGTCTCACCACGTTTTTATGTTTCATGTCATGTTATGTTTTATGTTTAGTTGTTGTTACAATTTAATTGTTAGTCTTGCCATGTCATGTTATTTAGTTTATTGTCATATTTCGCAAACTTGTTATGTCACAATTTATGTTTCAGGTTACGTTGTACTGGTCATTGATTAGCATACACTTTTTCATGTCTTTCTGCAAATCTTGCATTCCTGCTTTCTCTCTCTCCCTTTCTGCCACTCACACACTAATTGTTTCAATTTCCCTTGTCTACTTACTAATCTACTAATGCTAGATCAGGATTGGGTAATACTAACATTCTAATCATGTGTTCATGTTACCTTACGTTTCTTGTGCATGTAATTTACTAATTTACTAATGCTAGGGCAAGATTGGTTTATTACTAACGATTACTAATTACCTTGTTAACTTGTCAATCCTCCACACCTGATTTCCATTATCTTGCTGCTCTCAAGCTAATCGTCTACACCTGTCTTCACCTGCATATAAAGCTGCTTCATGACTTGTCTTTGTGAAATTGTTTGCCTCCTGTTTGTCAAGCCAGTTGTCAAGCCAGTTGTCAAGCCAGTTGTCAAGCCAGTTGTCAAGCCAGTTGTCAAGCCAGTTTATTGACCTAAGATTATTGACTTCTGTTTTGTTGACCATTGCCTGCCTGTACCACGTCTTTGCCTGCTGTTTTTGTAGTTTTGCCCCGTGGAGCAGACTTCAGTCTTGACTCTTGCGCTGTCATCGACCCTGAGCCTGCCTATTGCCCGCCTGTACTTCTGCCCTGCTGACAGCATTCCTGGCTACCGAACTTCTTGCATGGTGTACCGATTACAAGACTGCCTTCTCCCTCGGTACTGCGCTGGACATTGCTTGTTTTTTGACCACGCTCTCTGGATATTCCCAGAATAAAGCCCTGACAGGACTTTATTACACCACTGTTTGAGTCATGCATTTTGGGTCCAACCCCCCGACGCATCCGTCTCAATTGCATTGTTGATTCGGCAAAATGGTTTCAGAATTACATCACATTAAAACAACCAATTTAATAGTTTCATTAATAACAGGATATTGCTTTGAATGTCACAAAATTGTTGAATGATCATTGGTGTAGGCCTCAGGCCTAACCCTAAACATAGTAATTAATTCATTCACAAATTTCACCATGCCTTGCACCCACCAGTCTGATAGGCCAGCTCCTCCCCAGTCCTTGATGTACAGTATTGCCTAACAAGAGGTATTGCCAAACAAGAGGTGGACAGATATATCGCTGTTACTACCTATTAGACAATAGTTTTCTCATACAAGCATAAATCAGACAAACTGTCTGTTTATAAAGGTAAGCTTTACCCTGCATTCAGTAACAGACCCCTCATTTTTTTAAATAAAATGGTGTCAAATTGTATCAAATAAATTTTTGTCGAATTAGGTTCAAAAGACTGTGATTGACATGTTCTTTCTATCTGTCCTGTTGGATAACTAGTTTTTATTGCATTTGAGAGACAGAAGAGGGTGTTTGACTGGGCTATATCCGGACCCAGTGCTTCCCGTCCACTGAAGGAGGACCCCCTCACTGCTCATATGACTATGGCATTGAACTGCATCCGGGCACCATTCCCCCTAGAGGTCATCTCTTCTCCTTGTCTGCCCCTGAGACCGTCACCATGGAGAAGTACATCGGTGACTCCTGAGCTGCCGCTCTGATCCGTCCCTCCTCTTCTCCAGCCGGAGCTGAGTTCTTCTTCATGGAGAATACTACTGTAGTTCAACGGTGAAGAATCGCTACCCCATCCCACTCATCTCCTCTGCCTTCTCCCTGGAGAAGTGCCAGTACTTCACCAAGCTCGATCACCGCAGCACCTACCACCTGGTCCACACCCATGAGGGAGATGAGTGCAAGACGGCCTTCAATACCCCTAGTGGCCACTATGAGTACCTCGTAATCTCACTAATGCCCCCGCTGTCTTCCAGAACCTGATCAATGACATCCTTCAGGACATATTCTCCAGGTTTGTCTTTGTTTACCTTGACAACATCCTCATTTTTTCTGCCACCCTGTAAGAACATGTCAACCATGTCCGCAAGTGCTCCACTGCCTCCTGGAGAACCACCTGTTCATCAAAGCCAAGAAGTGGACTAATCCTCCATCCAGTTCCTTGGCTTTGTCATCTCCAGGGGGCAGATTAAAATGGACCTGGAAAAGACCTCTGTAGTAACAAATTGGCTACCCCCCACGAAACATAAGGAGCATCAACGCTTCCTTGGCTTTGTCAATTTCTACCAGAGGTTCATCAGGAATTACAGTACTGTCACTGCTCCTCTGTCTGCCCTGACCTCCAGCAAAGTCACCATCTGCTGGTCCCCTGCTGCCAACACGCTTTCATGGAACTGATTTCTCCTTCATTCCAACCCAGAGAAGCAGTTCACTCTTGAGGTGACACTAGGGTCGGAGTCGTGCTGTCCCAAAGATCCCTGGACATCCCTTTGCTTTCTTTTCTCGCCGCCTCTCGCCCACAGAGAGGAATTACAGCATTGACGACTGGGCACTACTGACAGTAAAGTTGGTGTTTGAGGAATGGCACCATCTTCTGGAGGGGGCTACCACTCAGTTTATTGTCTGGACCGACCACTGCAACCTTGAGTACCTGAGGTCAGCCAAAAGGCCTTGTGGCCCCTGTTCTTCAATCACTTTAATTTCACCCTGACCTACCAGCTTGGCTTGAAGAACATTAAACCTGACACACTCTCCCGTCTGCACTCACCTACCCAAGTAGATGAGGAGCATGCCACCATTCTGCCTCCCTGTACCCTGGTTGCCACCACATGGCTCGACATAGTCAGCAAAGTGGAGGAAGCCCTGAGGGGCTGTTCCTGAAAACCGTTGTTGCTGAAGCACTCTATCCGCTTGTCTTGAAGTGGGTTCACTCATCCTGTATCACCTGTCATCCTTGGGTTACACATGAAGGTTTCTTTACAATCAGTTTTAATAGAAAAATTAGCTTTTCTGATCATTCATGTCTGGACAAAAATATATGCAGATATATGGTATTTGGAGAGATTTGGGGACACTTGAGAACATCTGGGGGTGTTTGGGGAAAACTTGTGGAATTTGAATGCCTGTCAATATCTTTCCCACATTTTGTACACAAGTTGACATCAAGTTTGTACACGCATATAAAATAGTTTTGGGTTGGTCCTTGACTTAGAAATTTAGACAGTACAGTGCTAAACTATAAAAAGGTTTGGTAATTCTTTTGTATTTTAGTGTACTTATGCTCTGACAAATTTGTTGTGTCTCAAATTTCTGAATGGTACATGCCTCTTCTTTAATTTAAGTCTTCATCCATGTAGTTTTTGCAATACTGACACATTTATAGGACTAGTACAAAATAGGTTGAAATTTCCCTCTATGGGGGGGAGGGGGGCAAAGTGGAAAGGGTTAAATATACCACTTGGCACAGTAAGAGGAATAATTAAAAAACCTAAAACATATGCAACCAGTTACACTGGTTGGATGGTAAGAAAGGCCAAAAAGATCAGTTTAAGAATTGAGGCAAAATATGACTGCATACATGGGTCATTGATGGTTTAGGGATATTTTCCTACCAGTTGTCCAGAGGGTCTATGTAATACCAATTATATAAATAATTAAGCACCAGGCAATTTTGTCAGAAAATCTGCTAGGAAGTTCAGACTTGATCATAGGCTGATTGTCCTGCCGGACAATAGCTCCAAACATACATCAAAATCCACACAGAAATGGTTAAATCAAAATAACATATATGCAATGTCCATCTCAGTCTCCAGACGTCAAAAACCTGGGGTCTGAACTGAAGAGAGCAGTCCATAAGCACAAGCCCTAGGGTATCAAGGTACTTGAAAAGTTCTGCATGGAGGGATTGTCAAAGGTCCCATGAAATGCTGTCATTTTGGGTACTTTGTTGTGGAAATAATATTTGATTTGAAAATTTTAATTGGATGAATCCATTGAATCATTAATAACATACAATACTTCACACATTGGAAAATAAAGTTTATGTCTACTACAATATCATTTTTGTTTACAGTACTTTTTGTGCATATTTATCAAGGAAGCCAATCATTCTGTACTGTATATAGGTCTTAACAATAAACACTCATTCTCTACCCATGCTATTTAATTGGTCTGTTGCCTAAAGCCAATAAAAAAACTAAAAAAACTTTTGTTTTATTAGCCATTACTGCCATCGCATGACCATTTGGCTCACCATACTAGGTGGGGCCATACTCATCGACACCTGTGTTTTAAAAAACAGTCAACTTATACTTTGTATGTGGTGTGTCGACCATTTTAAAAACCATATACAGTATTCTATGATGGAGGAGGTAAATCTGGCTAGCATCCTTCTGTTAATCAAGCAATTAGAATTGTGGGATTATGGCACAAGGTATGGACGGCACATTAAGAAACAGTACACTCAATGGAAATACCACATTTTATTTAATAAAACCTGCATCCAATGTCTTAATTTGCCAAGTTGCAAAACAGTAAAAAATAACTAAAATAACCACCCCACACAAATGCAGTAATCTCTTTGCAGTATCATGTAATGATGTACGTCAGTGGTTCCAAAATTGGTCCTGGAGTACCCCTGTGTATGCTGGTTTTTATTCCAACCCCAATTGAAATAAAATAATTTCAAGAATCTGTTAATATTTCTTAATTGGGTGCTTTTGATATAAAAATGTATTATTTACCTTAAAGCATGTTATGCCTGAAGTAGCTTTGCAATGGCATTAAGAAAAAAAAATTGCAAACAGTTACATAAGAGTTCAAATAAGACTAATTAGAGGTTAATTAATAGGCTCATAATTAGGTTGTTGAATAGAGCAGGTTTGCCTTGTTATCATTTGCCTTTAAATTCTTCAAATGGTTAGTCTTGGTGGCAAGTTGCCTGCTGATTCAATTCAGTGTTTTTAATTTGATCGGTTAAAAAGATTTGCAACTTTTTATGCAATTCTTCTGTGAAAAGTATGCATTGTTTGCAATATAGCATAATAAGCACAATATGAACATGAGGATTTAATTATTTATGGTTAGCATAGCTATCTGTCAAAATGTGCTTTAAGAGGGTAAGTCATCCCTCTAAACATGAAAAGCACCTAATTAAGGAAAATTAACAGCTTGTTGAAATTATTGGATTGCAATTGTGGTTGGAACAAAAACCAGCATACACAGGTGTACAGAAAGAACATCTACTGTATGCGTTTTGTTCCTTTAAATGGCTAATCAGGCACAATTATTGGAGATTTTTTATATTGCAAATATCCTGAGTCATAATCAAGAGTCTTCTCTGGCATTTTTTGTGTGTCAGCCTTGCACAACTTACTGTTGTAAGGACTTGTGAAATTACCTCAAAAGGTATTGAACTTATGCCTATTGGTGTTTAAACTACAAAATAACACACACATGAAACAGCTAAACTGTATGGCTAGGCTGCTACCTGATACAATTTCAATCAAACAGTTAACATTATTGTACTATGAATATAACAGTTCATACCAACGAAAGACACAAAAATAAATGGTTATGTCGTCAATTTATCACCCCGCCCCCAAAAAAACAAAAACATGAAATACTTAAAATGGACCAGTGTATTCTTTCAGTAGTACTCTACCAGATAACACCTTGTGCTCATTTTGACATTCTGTGGTGTAAGGATTAAAGCATTAAAAAATTTTATTCGAGCAAAGAACATTGTGATTGTCTTTTTAAGATAAGAGAGGTTAGGTGAAAATTCTAAATGCAACACAATTTAAATGTGTAAATTCAACTTTTTAGTCATGTAACCACATCTTCCAATATTGAATTAAAATACATTTTGCTTTTTGTATTTTAGGCCGTACAGCACTTTGATTGAAGTAATCCCTTTAAATAATTCACTTTGATTCAACTGCATTGCACATGAAAATTAAAAGCAGTGTTAATACTACCACATCTTTTATTAGTATTGTAAAAATATGAAAATATCACAATATCCAGTACACACAGGCTGCACATATTGATGTCCAACTTCGATTTTGCAATATGTTTTAACAGAACCAAAAAATCAGGCAATGTGAGACCTGCAATAGACTGCTTTAATTATGCAGGAACAATAAAACCTAGCTGACTTTGACCTCTCCTGAAAATGGGTAGTAGACCCCTTCCATAATCCACGTATTTTTCAATTGTCTTGAACATGTGTGATATTGAATACTATACAGTAACACTGCATGTATATAAACATGGGTTGATGTAAATAATATGTGTCTAAGTCAGTTTGCCTGTTTACAGGAGGGGGCAATCTGATCTACACAAGAAGAATAAGGAAACAAGGGGAAATGGACACAGGGCAATATATCCAGTAGTGGAAAATCCTGGTTCAGAAAGTAAAAGTCCTCTCCAATATTTTGTTCCAGTCAACATGATTTGGTAATTAGGTTTCAGCTGGGAGGTAATTAGTGAAATCAGCTCAGGAATTCATGGGTGGAAGAAACACATGGCATGACTTTTACTTTCTGACCCCTGGACATTACACCTTTGAATATATCACAAAACTCTCTGGTACCCTGGGACAGATTTAGGCAACCTTGGTTCAGCAAACAGTGATGGGAGAGGAGGGGCTTTGTGAACCACAAAATGGGTGGCACTAAATATCATCAGCTCTTTTTTGGTTTGAACAACAATGTCAAGGTTTTTGATTGGTTCACGAGTCTATTTTTCACAGGATGTGATAGTGCCACTCATCTCTAGGTTCAGGAAACCTCAATCCCCTGCTGTTACAAAGCGGTGGATCCTTAAGCAGCAATGAGTGGGTGTTCTGGATCTGGCCTCTAGGCAGTGCTGTAGATGTACTTGGTCTTGGCCAACCCCGAGACCTCGTCCTCGTACCGGGGCAGGCAACAGAAGAGGATTCCGCAGCCGATCATCAGGAGCGTGGCTCCCCAGCCGAAGCCATAGGCCCAGGTGTAGTAATACTGGCCCTCGTAGATCAACTCATTGAACTTGACAGGGTAGATAATCAGGGCAATGAACTGGAGGATCACTGCAAGTACAGAGGAAATTCAGTCACTGAATTGACAAGGTAACTAAAGTTGGCCAAGTGCAGCAACAGCTGGCTTAACCACTGATCAAAACAATTGACACAACAATACTGGTGTGAAACTTCTGCTTGCGTGGACACAGTTGGTGATTCCCGCAACAGAAGAAAATTTATATTTGCAGCAGCATTTCCAAAAATTGCAATGTGATGACAATACACAGTGAAATTATGTCACACCTCCTGTTTTAGCAGCATTTGACCTAAAGTACATGGCATGGCAACAGTGTGCAAGATATCAATATTTGACATTGTGCTGTCCAAATTTGGTATGAAGTTTCTGCATCCTCTAGGAGGATGAACTCACTGAGCACTTTATTAGGTATTTATTTATTTTTTTAGACTTCTACTTCTACTTCTACTGCTGTAGCCTATCGACTATGAGTTATGATGCGTTGTGTGTTCAGAGATGGTCTTCTGCATACCACTGTTATTGGTTATTTGTGTGTGGTTATTTGCGTTACTGTCACCTTCCTGTCAGCTTTGACCAGTCTGGCCATTCTCCTCTGACATCTCTCATTAACAAGGCATTTCAGTCTGCTCACTGAATTTATATATATATTTTTTTACAATAGTGACACCGTATCACCGTATCAAGCCTGGTATTGAAAACCCCCAGTGTTTCTGCCTCCACTGCATGCACTGGCAAGTTATTCCACACATTACTGTGTGAAAAAATAGATTCCTAATATCTGTACGGAATTTATCCTTTGCCAATTTCCATTTGTGCCCTCTCGTTCTGCAAACCAAACTCAATCTGAAGAATCCCCAATAATTCTAATTTTGTTAATCTCTTTAATTAATTTAAAAGCCTCAATCAAATCCCCACTAAGCCTCCTTTTACTAAGCTTGAGATAAAGTCTATCCTCGTAACTCTTATCTTTTATACATGGAATCAATCTGGTTGCCCTTCTCTGAAACTAATTCAGTGCCTCTACGTCCTTCTTATAGTACGGTCCCCAGAACTGCACACAGTACTCCAAGTGTGGTCTAACAAGAGTATTGTATAAGGGGAGTATAACTACCTTGGACTTATAATCAATACTCAATACTATGTATCCAAGCATCCTATTGGCCTTTTTTACTGCTTCCACACATTGACTAGAACCTGAAAGGCTTTGGTCAACTATGACCCCCAAGTCTTTTTCCACCTGAGCACTCTCCAATTTTGTACCCCCCATAAAGCAATCCTGCCTTATATTTTTACTTCCTACATGTAGAACTTTACATTTAGTAGTAGTGAATGTCATTTCCCACTTGGCTCCTACCATTCCTCCCGTCCTCATTTTGATAATGAGTTTGTCATGTGGTACCTTATCGAATGCTTTTTAGAAATTTAGGTATACAATATCATGAGTCCAGCTATCATCTAAACACTTGGTAGGTTCCTCAAAGAATGCCAAAAGGTTGGTCAGGCATGACCTACCCTTTCAAAAACCATGCTGGCTATCCCTTAGAATGTTATTCTTTTCAAGAAATAATTCCAGTTTGTCCCGCAGTGTCTGCTGGCTTCCGGGGTGTTCTCGGCACCAGTGGTAAATTGGTACAGTAATTGATTTGCTAAAGAATCCACACATCTGGGTGTCTCGGTGGCGCAGCCTGTAGAGCACTGACCGCATGCTCATTGCGAGCCGCGATGTCGGCGGTTCGAATCCGACCGTCCGACATTTGTCGCATGCCTTCCCCTCTCTCTCGCTCCCATTCTTCCTGTCTCTCTATACTATATACTGTCCAATAAAGCTGAAAAAGGCCTAAAAAATATCTTTAAAAAAAGAATCCACACATCTTGTTCTCAAGGCCTAAATTGGCAGCTGATTGAAAGGACACCACAAAAACCCACAGACACCGTGGTCCCTTGGGAATTTAGTTTCACAAACCTGACTTAAGGCGACTGACGCCACCCCATCTTTGGCAAATAAAAAATAAACAAATGGCCATTTGCCATAATAAATTAAATACAGAAATCAGTACAACTAACAGTAAAATAGAGCAACTGCCGTGATTAGTAGTCAACAGTTTCAAACTGTATGTTCCATAATGCATCAGGACAGGTTGGTGGGTCTGCAGCAGCCACAATATCAGGACGAGTGCGCCACTTTTTTGTTGCAGTAGAAATCACTAGCTACACTGTTTGAAGTCATTTTGGAAACAAGTTCCCCGACTGATGCTACTGCTAGCTACCGGGATTATGGCAATGAGGTGAGTGATTACAATGACTGCTCTGTTGCTTCGTATTGCAGAGAAAGGCCCCAGCCAACCCAAACTGATGGATTTCATTCATCATTGAATGCCAGCCAGCTCATCAGAAGCTAAACAGCGGCTCGAATATTCAGACAAATGTGACTGAATGTTTTGCTTTGCATACAGGTTATTTGCATCTAGTAAAAATGCATTTAATGACACTGCTTTCATAGCGTGAAGGGGTACTAATTGAAAAGCTGGGTTGGCAAAAAATAAATAAAACATGCAACAGGGGATCACCATAATCACGCCATATTCACATCTGAACACGTCTGAGATTGTTGAATATCACATTCATTTTTACCATTGTGTTTTCTAGTAGCCTACTGTATGTTAAACAACTGTGGTGCTGTTGGTGTCTGTAGTAGTTTTGCTTCAGGTGCTGTTTGGAATATTGTGAATCGGTGTTTGGAACATCGCGAGCTAACACAGTCTTCTGAAAACAGGGAAGTTGTGTAGTTATTTATCATTTTCTCTATAGCCCGCGAGAGGTTGATTTACAATTCCTGTGCACACTCCTGTGTATTTTAAAATATGTTGTTGAATGTTTGCATGTTTTTTTCCCCAAGAAAATATCACCGGTGACCGTTTAGGAACCTGAGGAATTTTTTTTCCGTCAGGGTGCGTTTGTATTGTGTAATACACTCAACGATTATTAGGAGCCCAGCCTGCCATTACTCATACATAGCCCTATGATAGAATTGGACGGAGTGATAAAGACTGATGATTTTTCTCATGAAGGCTTTGCAAATGTTGGGTTACACCCTTGTGCCATGGCTGGCGGCAAGGGTGCTGTAGAGGGAGGAGGCGGTGGGCGGGCAGTGACAGGTCTGAAAACCATAAGCACTGTCATTACTTATACAGGCAGTCAGGGTTGAGTTTGAAACAATGCCTTCTTCCAATTCCCATGGAAATGGAAATCCACTGCCGTATCTCCTCATAAATACCATGAAACCACCCGTCTTGACAAGGACTAAAACCAGCCTATTAAGGGTGTTCAGCATCTATAACTATTTGTGTCTTTAGAGACAGCAAAATTATTTATATTTGTATTCTGTAGTATTCTGTATTATGTATTATTCTATTATGTGTATAAAACAGAAGTGGGTGTACTCTATAATGCCAAAGTAAACATATTTCTACACAGTGGTCTAAATTACAAATATGAAACAGAATGTAATTGATTAAAATAGTATTCACCCCCTTTGATTCAATACTTAGTAGTCAACTTTGGCAGTGATTACAGCCTTGAGTCTATTTGGACGACATTACAAAAATATGTGATATGCAATAACTGTCACGGTGCAGTACCGGTTTGGACCACTGGAGGGTGGTTTGGTCAGTTGACAGATTTTCAAACCCAACTACTCACAGGTGTAATCATTTCTGTGGAATCAGACCACACCCTTGATAAACCCTCCTCTCACAGCACTCAGGTGCTTCTGTATAATTTGCATTACTCAGAAGCTGGTAAACGGTATCTCTGGGCCCCATAGTGAGAGCTTTAGTTTAATTATAGCAAGAGTAGAATTTGGTGGAGTCTATTTTTCCCATTGTGAGCTTTGTAGTTTATTTTTTCAACACAAGAAGAGTTTGTTTACTCTTCCTTTTTTTTGAGTCTACTCCCCCTGTTCTATTTATTTATTTCTACAAGTTTTCTTTTTCCACCATTTTGGGATCTCTTAAGTTCACCTTCGTTAGATAAAGATAAACAGCCTTTTAACATGTTGCTGCCACCACCACGCTTCATGATGGTTTTCTTATGTTTATGCGCAGTGTTAAGGTTACACCATACATAACCATAGATTAATAGGGAAAAAGTAATTCCTTTCCACCAATCAAAATTACATTTTATATTTGGACACAATATTTAAAATTTTTATATATGGACACAAATGCAAACATTATTTGTATTATGACTTTTTAGCAACATATGCAAATGAAATAGTATTATTTATTATAATATTATATTATTATATATTATATAAAATTAAAATATAAGAACATTTAAAAAACTTTTTCTCCTTCAATGCTGTGAATGACTCAATAACTTGGGAATTAGAGGTTTCTTTTTTATTTAGTTATATTTTTGAATTATTAATAAAAAACAATGTATATGCCAGAATATTTAGTTGCTATTTTTCCAAATTGGACAAATGATATTTGTCAAATTTGGTAGCTATACTATATCTATAAGTTAAGTTAAAATACCCACTGTATTGACGTCAAACTTAACAGAAGGAAGACTGTGTTAAAAAGTGTGACTATTCAAATAGAGCTGTTTACATTTGCAGCATAACTATACAATACAAAAACTAAGCTTCACTTTGTGTCATTGTGTAACAACTGGTGGTAGCATGATACATTTCTAGCCCGCTGTACCTTGCACCCACCCAGTTATGACTCATCCTTGGCTGTGCAGTTGTAGAGCCAACATTCTGGTTGAATTAGATCTTTGTTGATCCACATACAGAAAGGTAGAGGGAAGGTGCTTGGGTCTAAATTTGTTGCTCATTTTAAGTATATTCTAGTACTTCACTCATGGTTACAATGGCAGTGACCCAGCTAGAAATCAAACTAATTTGAATTAACTTTTGAGTTAGCTCAGTTCCTTAAACCTTGTACTACTCTGCCACTCAACACAGCTGTAATTACAGTAAATAAACAATATTAATGAATGAAAATTGTCCCTCCCATGCAACGGGCATAGAATTTGGTACATTACAATTCAAAGACAACAGTGCAGATGATTGTAGGAATATTACCAGCGATGAACAGAAGGATCCCAATGATTGGCAGTAGGGAGAAGTTGAGGCTACAACAGAGGGCCAGACAGGAGAGGATGAAGGCAATGATGAGGATGATGAGGCCCAGGATCATGAGAGCTGCCACTGCTTGTGCCCAGGCTGAAACACACACACACACACACACACACAGATTAGCAGACCAAGTAAGAGCTTATTTGGACTTCAAAAACATTTAATGCTGGAAACAGACAGTGGTATGGAACATAACTAATCATCTGTAAAAACAGAATCAATAAAGACGCATAGCTTCTGCTCTGAGTGGCCATTAGCCCATGGATAGTGCTAAAACATTTAAACTTAAATTTAAACTGTAACAGCCCCCTTAACCTAGGGAGAGCTTACGTCTAATATAAGGGACAAATCTGTCCAACATGAGTAGAACAGCAGAAGGAACGATACCGACCAGAATTATAATCACAAGCCTGAGAAGGTGACACTGTAGCTTTGAATCAATGAAATGCTTAATGTATTCTGCAAATAAATCATCTGACTAATTGTGTCTCATCAGAGAGCAGTCCAGACATGCTTATTGCAAGTTTCCCAGAGAAACCTGATCTCCCTACTTCAGTCTGACACCCTTGTGAAGAGTTAGTGATGATGACACATGCAAGGCTGAACAACATTGATTTGGAGAATAGTTATAAGTTCTTCTGCTACACACTCTATCTTGTAACCCAAGTGTAAGTGTAAGAAAGGCGCAATTGTCAGTTTATGGTTCAGCATGTAGTCTTTGAACATAGAATATAAAACAATAAATAATAATTTGTGACTTACAGTTAATTAGACTAAGCAGCGGACAATCCCCACTGGAGCAATGTGGGGTTAAGGGCACAAAAGCAGGCCAAAAGTCATGGATGTCTGGTACATACTGTGGGGTCCAAAAGTCTCTGACCACTTGTGAAAATGCTTCTATTTTGCATTCTTTTATAATTGAATACAAACTTTTTCATAATCATATTATCAGCCTATCAATGTGAGTGAAAAGTTGAATCTTTGAAAGATTAACTGAATTTCAGAATTTCTTAGTATTTGGTATGTCCCCCTTTTGCTTTAATGGGAACGTGCATTCAAGCTGACTTGGACTCCACAAAGCACATGTTGGGATGTTACTGAAAGCTTGGCTTTTATCAGTCTTGAAGTGTCAAGCACTCCTTGCTCTCCTTTGGTATTCAAATAGTTCTTGCAAAGCTTTGAAGTAACTTTAATTTGTTTTACATTTTTCAAAATCCTAAAACTTTCTGTGGTATTACGACTACCACTGCAAATGACAGCACATTACAGGACATTAGAAGTAAACCTGAAAAAATATTCCAGGATAATAACTATGGCTACCATTTTTCACAAGAAAAACCGGTCACCTCCCTGGCACACCTTAAATAAAACATCACTGCAGATGGAATTCAGCAGTTATCCACACCCTGGCCTAAGGCGTGCTGTCAAGCAGACACCTTATACAGAGACAGACAAGCTCCTACAGGCTTAGTCTGTGTAGGGCAAACTGTGGAACCAGTATGACAGCATAACCAAGCAAATACAAAGCAATACAAAACTGAATTGAACCTATGAATCATTGAAAGAAACATTTCAGAAACAACAACGCGCACAAGACCATAAGATAAGACCCGCAGTCTGATACTCACCATATGTGACACCACTCAGGGAAATTTTGAAATTCCTCTCACTTCCAATAACAGAAACATTTAAATGTTTTTTTTCCCCCATAAGATCATGACCACACTGCAAGATTAGAATGCTGCCTTTAAATTGAATATTTTTTTTATTAAAAATTCCAACACTGAAGACAATATATACTTCATTTAAATCAGTGTCTGGTGGGTTCCAACACAGAAGACAATAGATACTTCATTTAAATCAGTGTCTGGTGGGTTATAAAGCAATAGTTTTGGCATTTCACTAGCAAGCAGAGACTGTGAGCCATGCAGGAGTACAACAAGCACAGCCGGGTCATGTTGGAACACTGCGTTTGATAGCAATTACCGTATATATATAGTAATTATAAATATTAATTAAATCACAATGTATCTGTATGATGTGGAATTTAATAGCCGTATTATGAGATCCATCTGTAGTCAAAAGAGAATCCATGCAAAGTCAAATAAAATAACAGCTGTAGCCTTTAATTGAAGAGAGAGAAAAAAGTGGTCGTTGAGGAGTTGAATGCTGCAGTTTTGCACATTTCTTTAAATTCTTTGTTATAATGCAATATTTTCTGTGATTATTATTTAATGGTTCAATCTACACACTGTGCCTAGTGTGCAATTCATTTTCAGATGCTTTCCAGTTACCTTATTTCAGATTTCCTTGAAATGTTGACAGGAAGATGAGAGTAACTCAACCATGCGTTACAACAGTAGTATGCAGAAGAGCATCTCTGAACACACAACACATCTTGAAGTGGATGGGCAGAAGACCAATAAGTCTCAAAATAAGTCTAATAAGTACCTTATGAAGTAGTTACCGAGTATATACAACTGTTTTTCCTTGGGCTCAGTATAGTTTCACAATGTAATTATGAATTTAAACATGAAAACGAATAACATTCAAACCTCTCACTAATAGTCAGAACAAAGATATGTTGGTGAATTGTAAAATTTAAAATCCAAAATGTTACAAATCCAAGGACAATGGTATGTCTGAACAAAATGCCTCATCCTGTTGTTCTGAACAGTATGACGGTCAAACACAAGTCTGGCTGATTTGGCACAATTTATTCAAGAACTATGAAAAGATGTATCTTAAAACCTTAAAAATTCAAATTTGAATAAAGAAGACCTGATGGTTGCAATTGGATCAAATTACATATTTAAAATGGTTCTAATGTGGAAACTTCAATAAATAAATCCAGATCTTGTATGTTAATACCCTCACGCCAAGTTGAAGTTAAATAGAGGTGTCCAGCACAAGCACCTACACACCATGATTTGGGGTTCAAATAATGTTTACAGTAATGTTGTAGTGGTGCAGTCTGCCTACACTTGGGTTTAATTATACGGTGTGCCATATGTGAATAACATTGTTGTCATGAATCATTTCCGTATCCCTCATGGAAAAACATACATCAGTGCCACTGGACAGTTTCCAGATGCTAACACTTCACTTCCATTTCCCATATAACCAATATTGTTTCTTTAATATTCTTTCTCTCCCGTACATAACACGCCGACTTTGATCAAGTGACAGGAGTTTTAGACTGGGAAGCAAGTTACAAAGCAATATTTGCATGTTATCTTGCAAGTCAAATTAAGAAACAAAGTTTGCAGTACGTTTTGATTCAGTGGGAAACTTCTGATCCACATAAACATGGAACGACAACTGTACAGATACTGTAACTAATTAGGCTGTAAACACAGAAAATAATGAATGCTGTCATACAGACACATAGTTTATCTCAGGTGTTGGTGGTGGGTGAATCCCCATTCAAAATTGAATTAAGACTAGGATTAATCTGTCTGGGAAACTGGCCCTAGATGGTGTTATAACCAGACAGACACTCCACTGAGAAACATTGTCACAATCTCAGTCATTTCTTTGGTTGGGAGATTGCAATGATGACATTTGCTCTATTGTTCTGAAAATCTGAGGCTGCTATTACATTGTACTGTATATAATGAGGTTGATGACACATGTTTTAACCTGAACACAGACACTGCTGCACGTATCAACTTGATAAAAGTTCAAACTTGCCCTCCCCAGCAGTTCATCCAACTGCATTGGAATAGCTGTTTTGATAACAATAGTTCAGACATGGTTTTCATCTTAGCTGCATTTTGAGAATCAAAACAAAAACAAACTGAAATTTTCGACACAGCTTTTTTTCTCAAATTTCTGTAGTTCTGACTTGCTACAGAGCTCTGCAGGGAATCTAATCTTAGCACTGAGCACATTCACACTCGCATGAGGAATCCACACGAGTGGCTTTACACTCTGATACTAAAAGTCTTTCAACCACAGGGAGGGCACAAGGTGCCACAACTCTTGATGTCAGAAAATATAATGATGTCATTGCATGACACACTTAATCCACAGTGTTAAATTAAGCTTCCTTAAAATATACACTTTGCTTGAATACTCGGCATTCACAAACTCAGGTAATAGACCTGGGGGGTGTACTACGAAGGCAGTTTAACACTCCCGGGGTTTCATTGTGTAACCTGGCTTCACAAAACCAATGAACCGCTATTGGGCTTAACCGTTACTACGGAGGTGGTTAGCAACTTGCTAAGTGAAGACGGGCTTTATTAACCAAGAGCTGTGTGCGTTCCCATAAAAGTGGCTGTGTATGCAAAAATGAGCCTATAGCAGTGCAGGACCGTAGGCTACTTGAGCGGCATACTTCAATCCTGAGGAAAAACTGATATGAACAAATATAAATGGATAGATATGAAAAAAATTAATTAGTCATTTGGCTGATGCTTTTATCCAAAGTGACTTCCAATTAATTAGATTAAGCAGGAGAGAAGCCTCCTCTGGAGCAATACAGGGTTAAGGGCCCAACGGCTGAGCGGATCTTATTATGGCTACACCATTCGGGGATCGAACCACCAACCTTGCAGGTCCCAGTCATGTACCTTAACCACTACAATACATAAGATACAATATTATTCTTAAACTCAAGAATCTTATAATGAAGGGAAGTAGATATTGATGTGCAGGACTCAAGAAGCTTGCATTATATCAGCTACTGTATTCTCTCTGTTTAGAATCTCTTACATTCTTTGTATCATGTAACCATGGTGAAAGCCAGCCTATTAATTTTGTCTCTACCCAGCGAAAACACCCCAAGCTCTATGGGAGTGTCCTGGAAGAAAACTTCCAAGAACTCGATTGGCTTTATATGTTTCAAGCTGATAGCCAGAGCATAACCTGCCCAGGACCAGGGCCCGATTTCACATACGTCGCTGGAATAATCTAGAATAATTTGATGCATCTAGTGTCATTTAATCTGATTAATTAAATTTGGCTTCATTTCATAAACGGGAACGACGATTTGATTTGTGAATCTAGCATTGGATTATCTCTGATAACTGCTCACACCTGCTCTGCTATAAAGGGCAGATGAATCACATGCCAAAAGCAGGATCATACTCCTTATATAGACAATAGGAGGCAGTGGAAATTGATGAAAGCAGGCTACAATGAAGCCCACAAAATTCCAATAATTATATTTCTTTTAAAGGTACAATAGTTAAGAATTTTGTGTTGACTGACACTCAGGGTTGTGGTTTGAGGGTGTTTGTTGCTGCAATTTCGAAATTACTTATTGTACCTTTAAAATTTGGGGGCTCGTACAAAGCAATATATTTAGTATTCTGGTAATGTAACCATATGTTTTTTACTTTGAAGTCAAACATAGCCTGAGCACCCAAAAGAGAGGAACTGGCAGGCATTCGCAGATAGATTATAAGACTTTGTAATAACACTTTGAAACAATTTAGGCTACTTGCTTTCTGATAATGGCAGCACAATGAAACATAAAATTATATAATATTTCATGAATTCCTGTGCACTGGGAAGATAAAATAAATAAAAAAATTCAACGTTTCAGTGCGGTGACATTATCGAGAAAGCAAGTAATTCAAAGTCTTCTGATGAATAAAATCATAAATCCATTACCAATGACTTGTACACCGTAATGAACAAGTGGTTAACCTCACAGGACATTTGGGATCGCTATTGAAATATGTATATAAATACAGTATCTGCAGGGTTTACATCGCTTTGCAATGTGCACCTCTATTACTTGCTGGATTCCCTCATGATAAATTGGGGGCGCTCATAAAGATAGTGTTATGGTCTTCACGTTCTGAGAAAACACATTCCCTTCTAAATGGAGCCTGGTGTCACACTAATTCGACGACAGGTGATTGAATGTTCCAAAATCAGAACATCCGCCCTTTGCGGTTGAAGTTAACAGTATGTTTCAATTCCCCAACCAAAACTGAGGCACTCCAACACGTGTAAAAAAAAAGGTCTCTATGCTCCATTTATATTGTTAACGCAATATAACCTCTCTGTTGCTACAATTTTCTTTGGAAGATTGCCCACGGATTATGTGTATCTATTATTTAATATATCTGTTCATACTGAAATCTATTATTTCTTACCATCGCTTTTTTCCATTTACCCACATATTATGTGTAAATACACCTATTCATTAATATATCTGTTCATATTTTATTCTATTATATTTCTCCTTGCAAGTCTTTAGTGTGATTATTTTGGCCTGCAGCTTACAGTAGCTAATATTAGGCCTCCAGAAGTTACTGGTGAGCATATTTAGAGAAAAAGTAATCCTAATAAATATTCGCATTGTGTCGTGTGTCTATTCAATTCAATAGGCTATAATTATAAAAATGTGGCATGAAAAAACACATTTCATAAGCTGCATGAAAATTCTTTGTTTGACAGGATTGAAAGTATACATTGACTAGAAATACAAGAGAACTCCACTCTTATCCCATTGTGGACAGAGTAGGAGCCATACTGTACATGTTTTGGCTATGCCCTCCTTCATTTTGAGTGCTGTAACAACATGACGTATACATGTTCTCAATCTCAATTGTGCTCAACTGCTACAAATATCAGGCAGACCTAAGTGACACATTTTAACCCCGTAATCTACATATCGGTGTCTTTATAATAAGCATTTCATAGGTTATTTTAATCAAGGTTGTTTACATTTACAATAAAATAAATGTGTAAATAATACCAAGACGTCTATATGCATGGTCATTTAGTTTCATTCAAAGATGGACAAAACACCCGCACAACACAAAAAGCGAATGAGGGTAACTCATTTGGACTCATTTCTATTATGATTGTTCTTTACCACCATGAGCTGCATTTTGAAAATGGAGAGAAAAAACAAATGTCCTGTAGCCTATTTGGACTTTGGCCTCTCTTAAAATCCGATCGTTCGCCTATCCGCAATCTTGAAAATATTATTCGTAGTATTTTATTTTTTGCCAAATGCTGTTAATACTATCACTGCCTCACAATTACTACTACCGTAATAATGACTTTATTTATACTTACAATTCTCCATAAGAGATCTGCAGTCCCAGTTCTCATTTCGGCCTCGGCATTGTTTCCACATGTTGGCGTAATGAGTCTTGGCGTCGTCATCTTCCACCCATCCAGAAGTAGCGGCGACAGCAATAATGAGGAATATAATAGCAAAAAGTAGCAGCAGGGGTAAAACCCACCTGCACCTCGGATAGGCAATTCCACAGCGAAACATAATCGATACACAAACTCAAACACGTTATCTGAAACTTCTTCGCTCGGTAGGAGCCGCGAGACCCGTTAAAACCGTCGAAAGTTATAACAACTTAGGTGGACGCCACGCCCGAACTGAAAACGTGAAACATAACAAAACTATTCAGAAACCTGTAGCACAGAGGGTTGGGCTTCGTGGGCTTGGCTACCCTGTGGTTGCCCAACCCATCGGTTCAGGTTACTCACTGCGTAACTCTTTGGCTGCCAATTCTTTTCTCAATAGATGACACGTCCGCGTTTAGTAGTAGGCTATGTACTAAGTATCAAAGCCCCCACCATATTTTTCTTTTAAACAAATGAATACTTGGTTTGATAATATGTAAAATAAAATAAAAATGGGTACTATCACTATCACAGTTTGTTTTTGTTTCAGTTTTCTAAATATTTGTTGCAGCTCACACTAATATAGGGGAACATAAGGGATATTCATGTAATGCTCAATGCCCCACAGATTTACATTTGAAAAACTCTAAAGCAATGTCTCTTAATAAGAATGCTAGTGTCACGTCTCATGTTTGCCATGTCATGTTTTATGTTTAGTTATTGTCTTGGTTATGTTATTGTCATGTCACATATTATGTTAGTCTAGTATCACCATGTTTTTATGTTTCATGTCATGTTATGTTTCATGGTTAGTTGTTGTTACAATTTAATTGTTAGTCTTGCCATGTCATGTTATTTAGTTTATTGTCATATTTCGCAAACTTGTTATGTCACAATTTATGTTTCATGTTACGTTATACTGGTCATTGATTAGCATACACTTTTTCATGTCTTTCTGCAAATCTTGCATTCCTGCTTTCTCTCTCTCCCTTTCTGTCACTCACACCCTAATTGTTTCAATTTCCCTTGTCTACTTACTAATCTACTAATGCTAGATCAGGATTGGGTAATACTAACATTCTAACCATGTGTTCATGTTACCTTACGTTTCTTGTGCATGTCATTTACTAATTTACTAATGCTAGGGCAGGACAGGTTTATTCCTAACGATGACTAATTACCTCGTTAACTTGTCAATCCTCCACACCGGATTTCCATTATCTTGCTGCTCTCAAGCTAATTGTCTACACCTGTCTTCACCTGCATATAAAGCTCAGTTTCATGTCTTGTCTTTGTGAAATTGTTTGCCTCCTGTTAGTCAGTGCAGCTTTTGAGCGGTCAGGCAGGCTCGGGGTCGATGACGGCGCAAGAGTCAAGACCGAACTCCGCTCCGTGGGGCAGAAGCACAAAGACAGCAGGCAAAGTTTAACAAAACAGAAGTCAATAACGATGGTCAATAAACAGGCTTGGATCGT
This sequence comes from Conger conger, assembly GCF_963514075.1. Lineage (NCBI taxonomy): Eukaryota > Metazoa > Chordata > Actinopteri > Anguilliformes > Congridae > Conger > Conger conger. Next base: position 41,123,861 of record NC_083761.1, read on the forward strand.
AGCAGGTAGACAATAGCTTCACAAAACTGACAGTGCAAAAAATGCAGTGACAAACAGGTGGCAACAATTTCGCAAAGACATGACATGAAACTGAGCTTATATGCAGATGTAGACAGGTGTAGACAATTAGCTAATCAATGAACAGAACAACATAACATGAAACAACATAAATCGTGACATAAGTTTGCAAAACTATGACATGAATAAACTATATAACGTGACATGACAATACTAACAACTAACAACTAAACATGAAATGTTACATGACAATGAAACATAACAAGAAATAAAACATAAAAACGTGGCTAGACTAGACTAACTAACTAATACTAACTAGACTAGACTAACTAGACTAACTAATAATATGTGACATGACAATAAAATAACAAAGACAATAACTAAACATGAAACATGACATGACAAGCATAAAGCCTGACAGCCATTTTCAGGCAATTTTGTAATTCCTCTTGGTGGGTGAAAGGCAGCGAGAAAAGAAGGCACAGGGATGGACCTTATTGTCCTGAGATCTTAGCGAGAGTACCACTCCGACCCTGGTGTCAGAGGCGTCCACCTCGAGGGTGAACTGCTTCTCTGGGTCGGGCATGGTCAGGACAGGAGCAGAAGAGAAGCACCTCTTGGGCTCAAGGAAGGCAGAGCTGGCTTCAGGGGTCCAGCCAAAGGTACAGGGGAACAGCGACAGAACTATAGTTCTGGATGAAAAACTGGCAGTTTTGCAGGGAGGAGAAGGTAGAGGAGATGAGTGGAATGGTGGTTCTTCACCATGATGTCGTTAAGCCTGCAGAAGTCAATTCACGGGTGCAGGGACTTGTCCTTCTTCTCCATGAAGAAGAAGCCAGCTCTGGCTGCAGAAGAGGAGGGATGGATCAGACCAGCAGCCAGGGAATCGTTGATATTGGGGTGATATTGGCTCAGGCGTCCAATGAGCAAGACATGCATGACAGGCAATCGCCATTGTTGTGTGAGTAAATGGGTGAATGAGAAGCATCAATTGTGCAGCACTTTGGATAAAGGCACTATATAAATGCCAACCATTTACCATATATTTCTCCATGACGTGGGTCTCAGGAGCGGACAATGAGAAGGGACGACCTTCTGGGGGAATAGTGCTGGGTAGCAGGTCAATGGCGCAGTCATAAAAGTGGTGAGAAGGTAGAGAGCAGAGAGCAGAGTAGAGAGCAGGCCCTGTTTGATGTCCTGGTGGACAGACGGGATGGAGGACAGGCCAGGAGGGGTCTCAGGGATGACAGGACAGGAATCAGGCTGGCTGGAGGAAGACCGGAGACAGGACTGGTGACAGTTGGGGGTTACCGGACCCAGTCCACTTGCGGGTTGTGCTGGAGAAGCCAGGGTCTGCCCAAAACCACCGGAACGAGGGGAGGGGCGGGCGACTTAAATGGGGAACAGGAGCAGGTCGTGGGTAGTCAGGTTCATGGACATGTCTAGCAGAACATCGCTCCCTCAGCCGGGAGCCGACACAAATGGCCACGTCGATAAGGGCGTCAAAGGAAGTAGGCAGCTCACATGTGGTCAACTCATTGAGCATCTGTTCAGACAGTCCGTTGTAAAAAGCCCCAGGGTCCGGAATTCAGTGGAGTAGTCCGAGACCGAGTGGTTGCCCTGGCGGATGCAGAAAAGTTTGCGTGTGGCAGCAGGTCCAGAGATCTGTCAAAGACCCTTATCATGGCTGCAGCAAAGAGGGCGAAGTCATTACACTCGGAGGCACCAGAGTCCCAGAAGGCTGTTCCCCAGGCAGGAGGGTGATAACATAGGCCAACCGGGAACGTTCAGTGGAAAACGTGGAAAGCTGTAGCTGGAATACTGAGACAGGAACGAAGTGAAAGTCTTTGGATCCCCACTGTAGCGTTCAGGCAGGGGCAGACGGGGTTCCGGAAGGGACCAGACAGGTTCAGGTGCAGGAACTGACAGGGGCTGTGGAGCTTGTGCGCTGGCCAGAGTGTTAGCCAATGTGGCTATCTGAGACTGGCCACGTCCTGGTTCAGAGAGTTGCATTGTAACGGGTAGACAATGGCTTGACAAAAACGCTCAAAAGTGCATTGACAAACAGGGGGCAACAATTGCAAAGACAAGACATGGAACTGAGCTTATATGCAGGTGTAGACAGGTGCAGACAATTAGCTTGAGAGCAGCATGAGAATGGAAATCAGGTGTGGAGGATTGACAAGTTAACAAGATAATTAGTAATCGTTAGTAATAAACCAATCCTGCCCTAGCGTTAATAAATTAGTAAATGACATGCACAAGAAACGTAAGGTAACATGAACACATGGTTAGAATGTTAGTATTACCCAATCCTGATCTAAAGTTAGTAGATTAGTAAGAAGACAAGGGAAATTGAAACAATTAGGGATGCGTGAGTGACAGAAAGGGAGAGAGAGAAAAAGCATGAATGCAAGGTTTGCAGAAAGACACAAAAAAGTGTATGCTAATCAATGAACAGAACATGAAACAAACATAAATCGTGACAAGTTTGCAAAACAGTGAAATGAATAAACTATATAATGTGACATGATAAGACTAGAAAATACATTATAAGAACTAAACATAAAACATGACGTGACAAGCATGAAACATGACACAGACTCCACGACGGAGACGCAACAAGTAGCTGATGTTACAACAGATGTAACGTTAGTTGAAGAAGCTGAGCTAGCTAATGTTAGCAGCCTTACTGCTGCCTCAGCCTATTGTGCACCCACCGCACATACAACTTCTAGCAATAGTGCCTTGGCTGGTTGCAGTGAACCAGGTACAGTGTGGGAGGAAAGTGTCAGAGACAACACCAACAGACAGTAGTAGCCCACCATAAATCAAACACCTGCTCTGACCGCTCCAACTCAGCATCCAGCAGCAGCAATTGCACCACCATCATCATAGAGCGACTCTCAAATGCTTTATCAAAAAGCATGTACTACACTTTGGTCTTGAAAGAATTAAAGATACTTATAATATTTTTCTTGCCATATTGTATTCTTCTAACTGACTGAAGGTCATTTGAAGTTCTTCACAGTTAGAATTCTCATTTGGGTCTGTCCATTCATTCTGTTACTGCTACTTCCAAATAGTTTTTGTTCACTGGCTATAAAATGGAGAATGGCCTCACATTGGTCTTTGCCTGGGGCCTCTAAATCATAAAATTTGCCCCTGGGACTGCCTACCCGTCATTGGCCTATTTTATGCTTACTCACCTGATGCTCCGGTCATGTCTGTTGGCTGGTATTTGACTCCTGCCTGACTTGATCTGCTTATTACTATTAAAGTCTGCAATTTCTCAGAATTCCTGAGTCTGCACCTAGTTCTTCTGTCCCACAATTCCAGACGATACAGTACTTTGGCATAACCGCTAAAGTACAACCAGTTCATTTCCTTTTTGAATATGCTTACCAATGTCCATCCTTTCCAGGTGAGCAGCTGCGGAATTCACATTTGCCTGTTTTCAAAAAGTAGAATACTTAATAGTAACCACTTAAATTGCAGTCAAAGTAAAATGCAAAAAGTTGTTCAAGATGACTTGCAGAATTAAATGGTTACTGCACTGGATTTAGCTAACAGTAAGTCCTCCTTATAATTAGGGCCTCCTTATAGTTTGTTTACTGCCAGCAGAGGCCAAAATCTTTTTTACCAAGAAATTAAGTCCAAATGCACACCCGATTATGTATTTTTTATGAAGTAATTTCAACTGCACCCCTCCTCTACATTTGATGAAGGAGACTAAGTAGGGTGCCCAAAATGTTCTACAGCACTGTCAGATTGCTCCGTGAAGCCACGGTTTATAGAAGCAGCGTCTCATGCATTAATTTACATTAATGGCATTTGGCAGACGCTCTTATCCAGAGCGACGTACAGTTGATTAGACTAAGCAGGAGACAATCCTCCCCTGGAGCAATGCAGGGTTAAGGGCCTTGCTAAAGGGCCCAACGGCTGTGCGGATCTTATTGTGGCTACACCGGGATTAGAACCACAACCTTGGTGTCCCAGTTAACGCAGTTTTACCTTCCATCGCACTCAACCATCCTTCAGCTACTACAATAATAGTTCATGTCACCTCTAATGACATCTCCCTGGAAAGCTACATGGACTTTGAGACAGACTTCAAAAATCTCATCAACACTCTCTTGGAAACTGCCAAGCAATGTGTCGTTTCTGGTCCCACTTCTTCAATTTGTTTTGGCGATGTTAAATTTAGCTGGATCCGTCAACTGCACATCTGGCTAAAGGGACATTGCAACGCGCTGAGTATTCCTTTCGCTGATAACTTTGCAAGTTATTGGAGGAGGAAATACTTATTCAGACGATATGGCTGACATCTGAGCAGAGTTGGCTCTAGCCTTTTAATAACCAACATTGATTTAACTATGCAATCTCTCGTCACTCAAAATAAGTGATGCCTGGTGAGTCTGATGCTAATTGATTTTAAATACAGCTGTAATCATTTAAACCGGTTGCGTGTAATTCTTTTGTTCCTAGTTATAACACAGCTGTCAGTGAGTTAATGGCACAGGCTTTCACTTTTTAAAATCCCGGTTACTGCCATCCTACCTGTTTTTACTTGTTATTGACTACCTCGACAGAAATATTGATTTCTGTCCCAATGGTTGTTCACTGTTAAACCTCAAACAAATCAATCTTCTGTCCTCGTTAGAAAGTCTCAAGCATCGGTCTCTGAATCTGAAACTGACATTACTGATATGCAAATGCCGCAAGATCTTAAATCTCGGCATGGGCTAGGAGTTCCGAAAATGGACTTCATTAATGTATTGATTAATCAATTCTCTCCTGACATTTTTATGAGTCTCGGCTTTTAAACAAAATATTGGACTTTGCTATTTACATACATGGATACAATGATCATAAAAGCAAAGGAGGTGGAGTATTGATTTACATTAAAGAATGTTTTGTTTCCCTAGAAATCACTTCCTCATCAACTCCCAAAAGCAGTGAGTACATTGTTTTAAATATCAGCACTGGGGGAAATAATCATTTAACAGTTATTGGTTTTTACCATCCCCCATCTGTAAACTGTGATGCCTTAGGGGACTTTGGGAAATTAATAAATTAATTGTCTCTCGCAATTATTGTCCAAGCCAACAAGGCCAAATTTTAAGAACCCTACCAAGTCTACATTGATTGATGTCATATTAACTAACAAGCTTCACAAATACTTAGCATGCAGGATATTTGCTTAGGATATTAGTGACCATTGTACAATTGTACAACCTCAAATCATCTTAAGAAGAAATTTAAAGAATTTAAATGAACAAGCTTTTATTCATGACTTATACCAATTGGATCTATCAAGTGTTGCCCTCATTCCAGATATTGAGTTAGCGTTGGACTGTTTTACTACCGCCTTTTTCTCTGTGGCTGATAAACATGCTCAGTTTAAAAAACTTAGTATTAAAAATAGAACAAATCCATGGTTCTCCTCTGAGCTTTCTCAGTTACTCAGAGACCAAAATACAGCTTGGGCTGAGGCAAGATCCACGGACTTGGATTCCGTGTAGGGTGGCCTGTAGCATAACGGTTACGGTAAATGACTGGGACACCGGTGGTCGGTGGTTCTAATCTTGGTGTAGCCACAATAAGATCTGCACTGCTGTTGGGCCCTTGAGCAAGGCCCTTAACCCTCCATTGCTCCTGCTTAGTTTAATCAACTGTACTTCGCTCTGGGTAAGAGCGTCTGCCAAATGCCAATAATGTAATGTAATGTAATAATTCCAATTGGCTTTATTCCAGGCAGTTTAGAAACAATTGCACTCTTCGGATAAAAAAGCGAAATCTTCTCATTATCTGAATTCTATCAGTGGGGGTAATTCATCCTCTTTCTGGAAAGCATTTAAATCACTAAAAAACACAAAATCCTCTGCCTCTCTACCTCAGAAAATAATCTAAAATTAAATTACTGTTACTGATAGAGAGGAAATTAGTGATGCCTTTAATCAGCACTTCATTTCTGCTGGTTATTTATTTGCTAGAAACTTTGTGGCACACCTCTTTACTTAGCTCTGGTACTCAGATTGTCTGTCAAACAGCCCCTCCTACAGCTTGCTTAAATAAAAATCTTAATCAAAATCAAAATCTTCTCCACATGGAGAATCTGATCCCTCTGCCGATCTGATTGCTGAGCCATTGGCCCAAATTTTCAATATGTCGATTCTTCCTGGTTCAATCCCTAAGACTTGGAAGGCAGCTAAAGTACTCCCGCTTCACAAGGATGGTGACCTTTGCGATATGAATAATTATCAGCCTTTCATGTCTTGCTAAAATTGTAGAAACTCTAATCAATTCTCAGTTACATTCGTTTTTATCCTTACATTGTATTATTATTATTTTTTTTTATTATTAATCCCGCCACCACCACCCCTCTTTGGAGGACATCATTATTTTTTCATTTCAATTGCAAATATATTAAAGCCACTCCGTACCCTACCTCCGTAGATGGACAAACGTGCATGACAAGATATTATAAAACCCAGCAGATGGATGGACAGACAGACATGTAGATAAGCATATAAACATGACAGGACTTGAAAAGACACAAGTATTGTATAAAGATTTAAGAGGTTGTTTATGTTCTGATGTAGGAGGTATGCGATGGGGAAGCAAGATGATGAAAGGAAGAGATTAAGATTTTGGTGAAGGTTTTCTAGTGTGTGTGTGTGTTGGTTGGTGGGATTAGTTAACAGGCAAGTCTAATGAGACCCAGACTGTTTTAAAGACTGAGGCTTGGTGCTGGAGTGTAATTTGTTCCATGGATATGTATTCTTTAAGGAGGTTTAACCATTGTGTGATGTTTAATGCATTTCAAGTTTTCCAGTTTAGCAGGATAGTTTTCTTGGTGACAGTTAAGGCGATGAGTATCGGTTTTGAATTTTGTAGGCAGCAGGAGGGAGATACTGGAATGCTGCAGCTCAAATTAATAACTTCTTGCCAGAAACGTTGAGTTGGTGGGCAGAGCCAGGTGGAGTGGAGGTAATTGTCTGGTGTGTATAGTGTGCAGTGTGAGCATGCATCGGAGTCTGTGTGTCCCATCCTATACATCTTGTGCTGAGTGATATGTGCTCTGTGGATTACCTTGTACTGTATTAGTTGTAAGTTAGTATTGTATGTCATTGTGAATCTGTTCCTGCAGATTTGGGTCCAGAATTTGGTTTCAGCAGTCTTTTTCCCATGCTTTGATTGGGATGGAAATTGTTGAGTCTATGGTGGATATTAGTTTATATAATTTTGAGAGAATTTTCCTTTCCTGGTTGTAGACTATGCTGAGTTCTTATACTGGTGGGGGTGGGAGTAAATTGTTGTTTGATATATTGATTTTAGATTTTAGAACAGACTTTAATTGGCGGTATTGAAGGTATTGTTCTTTCCCAATGTTGAACTTCTGGACCAAGTTCTGAAAATAAATGAATTCATTATTCTGGAAGAGAAAAATGTATATCGAACTCGGCAGGAAAGCCATCAGGTTTTTGAGTGCTGGCGTTCATTGGGTGTTAATGGTGTGTCAAGTTTGTCTGCTTATTCTTTAGTAAATTGGAGTAATTCTATGTAATTGAGGAAGGTGTTCATATCTCTTGAGTCAGGTTCCTTGTCAGGGGTGTATAATTTGCTGTAAAATTAAGAAAATGTATCTTTTTTTTTGGGGTGTTTGCATGGTTTCCCCTACTGAGTTCTTTATGACTGGTATAACTGATTTCTCTTTGTTTTGTTTGAGTGGGTTTGCTAGATATATTCCTGATTTGTTGTTGTGTTCAAAATGATCATGTCTGAGTTTTTGTATCAGGAAATCATTTTTTTATGATATTGTTTGTTGATAACTGTGCTTTAGTTTCTCTTAGTTCTTTCTGGCTTGCTCTGTGGGGTTTTTAGCATGAGTGTCATTCAATATTTTGAAGTACAGTGGATGAGATTTCCGGAGAATCATTTATTTCCATGAATGCAATACAAAAATTTGTATTGCATTCAGGATCTTTAAGCAAAGAGGTGGTGATGGGTTGTTTGGTGTTTAAATTAAATGATACATGAGTATGATCACTAAATATAATGGGATGAATTTTGGAATTTGAAATATCGGTCATGATTGAGTTACTGGTGATAAAAAAGTAAATAGGAGAGAATGATTGATGGGGTGGTGAAAAGTGTGAATGTTCTCTGATTAATGGATTTTTCAGTCGCCAATTGTTGCAAAGACCAAAATCACTTATGTATTGTTTTAATATTTCTGTGGAGTGGCAGTTTCTAGGCTTAACGGTGGTGGATGATCTATCTAGGGTGGGATTAATAACTGTATCGAAGTCACCTCCAATTATAATCGTAGAATCGGATAAGCTGGATAGTGAATTGAAGAATGAATGGAAGAAAGCAGGGTCATCATAATAAGTTGTTGTTAATGGAGGCGTTGATGATAACACATCGCCCTTCAGGATCAGAGATGATAGTGTTATGGATTAATGCAATTTTTTGTTTATTAAAATTGACACACCTCTTTTCTTTGGGTTCTAAGTTGATGAATATACTTGATTAAATTGCGGGGTTTTCAATTTCTGATTTTCGGATTCTGTTCAGTGAGTTATTAGGCATATGTCTGCTTGTAATTTGAGCAGGTGATTAATTATTTTTGTTCTCTTTGCCTGTGAACTAATCCCACGGATGTTCCAGGTCACAAACTTGAGTGAAGACATTGATATGGTTTAGGTCTTGTTTTAGCTCTAGTTTTGTAGCTATATATTGTGTGAAGAAATTTGTGTGTTAGGAATATATAGTGGGTATGAGTGTAAAATTTGGTGATGAATATGTGGTGTGTCAACATTAGTTTGCAGTGTTTGGGTTACATTTTGTGTTGACTTGTAGAAATAAAAAGTAAAAATAATAATAAAAAAGTAGAGATACTAACATCACTATGAAGCAGCTTCACCATAATTATAACATGGTACAAATTCTCCATTACACACATTTTCCAGACTGGTTTTAACAGATAGATATAAACCAGGGTTTAAACTTTCCAGGAAGGCCCGCCTTGTCCACAGCTTTCAGCCAACTCCAACTCAGTGCCAGTTGACTGGATGGATCTTGTGTCCCTCAACGAGCTGTCAAAAACCTTGCCCAAGCTTTTGACTGGCTTCTCTGTGATGGTTGGGATGGCTGTGCCTGCAATACTAAACTGGAACTTGTCCTCCACCTTCCTTTTTCTCAGCACCAGAGATCTTGATTTGACTGGTTTAAAACTAATCCGGGCCCACTCCACCAGCTTTTTGAGCCCCTTTAGAATCCACCGACAGCCTGGGACTGCTTCTGTGGTGACTGTGAGGTCATCCACCCTGATGGGTGGTTGCCGTTGGGCGGATTTAATTCTGGGCCCTCTGCACTCTGGCTCAGCAGACCTGGTGAGCATGTCCATGGCTAGGGAGAACAGCTTCACAGAGATAGTACATCCTTTGATGATACTGATACCGATCTCCACCCTGTTCCAGCTTGATGTAACTGTTTCTGAAGAGACCCTCATCCTGAAATTGCTGTAATAATCAGCAATGAGGTCTCTGATCCTGCTGGGGACATGATGCTTGGCCAGTGTGAGCTGCACCAGCTGACAGGTTGCCCTTGTTCTCTCTGGCCTCCCTGATGAGCTGTTACCACATCATTGTGCTCCAGACAGCCTGGCATCCCTGATATGCCACCCTCCTGGACTAATGTATTGATGTTGGTGTTCTCTGCGAGGTAGGTGCTCAGCCGATTGGAAACGGCACTGAAGAAGACCTTCACCTCGACGCACAGCAAGGAGATGATGCAGAGCTGGTCTATCTGGGTGGAGTTTTCCTCCTTCGGGATCCACACCCCTTCAGCCACTCTCCATTGTTCTGGGATCTTCCCCCTTCTCCAGAAGATCTTCCAGGATCTTCCACAGATGCAGAAAGATTATTGTTCAAGCGACACTCCTCCCTGTACTCGAATATGCTGATAGAATTTACACACATGCTGTAACCTCAACTCAGTTTACCATTCTGCATTGCGTTTTATTACCAGGGACAGCTACCGTACGCACCATTGTCAGCTTTATAAAAAAGTAGGATGGCCCTCCCTTAATGTCAGGAGAGCCCAACATAGCATATTGTTTGTCTATAAAGCTCTTATTCAAGAATTACCTCACTATTTATGCTCACTACTCAAATACAAAACCAGCAATTACGACACACGCTCACAAGAACATTTGGCACTGGAGATCCCTCGAGTGAGCACAGAGCTGGGAAAAACCTCATTTACTTTAAATGCACCTCACATTTGGAACAACTTTCAAGACTCGCTAGGGCTCCAACAGCTTGTTCCTCTTGATGAGCTCAAACTCTTGATTATGGATATTTTTATAGATGAATGCAATTGTTTTTAGATGTTTCTGTGTATTTGGCTTGCTTGTATATGTATGTATATATGAATTAATGCTGTAAAATAAGAATGCTTTCAAAAATAGAAATGTTAAGTTTATCAATTAACAAAATGCATGAACAGAAGAAATGAATGAACAGAAGAAAAATCTAAATCAAATCAATATTTGGTGTCAAAACAGCATCAATTCTTCTAGGTATACTTGTACACAGTTTTTGAAGGAACTCGACAGGTAGGTTGTTCCGAACATCTTGGAGAACTAGCCACAGTTCTTCTGGGGATTTAGGTAGCCTCAAATGCTTCTGTCTCTTCATGTAATCCCAGACAGACTCGATGATATTGAGATCAGGGCCCATGTGGGGTCCATACCATCACTTCCAGGACTCCTTGTTCTTCTTTATGCTGAAGATAGTTCTTAATGACATTGGCTGTATGTTTTGGGTTATTGTCCTGCTGCAGAATAAATTTGGCGCGAATCAGATGCCACCCTGATGGTATTGCATGATGGATAAGTATCTGCCTGTACTTCTCAGCATTGAGGAGGCCATTACTTCTGACCAAATCCTCAACTCCATTTTCAGAAATGCAGCCCCGAACTTGCAAGGAACCTCCACCATGCTTCACTGTTGCCTGCAGACACTCATTTTTGTACTACTCACGAGCCTTTGGCGAACAAACTGCCTTCTGCTACAACCAAATATTAACTCATCAGTCCAGAGAGCCATTTTATGCACCCCAGTTCCTGTATTTTCATGCATAGTTGATTCGCTTGTTCGTGTTTCCACGTTGGAGGTATGGCTTTTTGGCCGCAATTCTTCCATGAAGACCACTTCTGACCAGACTTCTCCCCACAGTAGATGGGTGTACATGGGTACCACTGCTTTCTGCCAATTCTGAGCTGATGGCACTGCTGGACATCTTCCAATTGCGAAGGGAAATAAGCCTGATGTGTCTTTCATCTGCTGCACAAAGTTTCCTTGGCCGACCACCAAGCCTACTGTCATGATCTGGGTCTGAACTCAAGTATCATTGTTTATTCTTTATTATATCTTTATTTTTTGTAACTTAATTTTCATGTCTGTATTATTTGTATGGATTTGCCTGTGTTTGTCTGCCCTGCTATGTGCTTGTGTTTTCTTTGTCCTGAACCCCGCCCTCACCTGCCTCTGTTAGCCACGCCCCCTTCTGTTCATTTGCATACTCATTGTTTTGATTGATTCCTCCCTGTTCCTCATTGTCTCCTGCCCATTAGTAGCCGCCCTCTGTTATTTAAGTTCTTTCCTTCTTTTCAGCCCTTGCCAGATCGTGCCTGAATGTTTGGTGAGAGATTCTACCCGTTTTTGCTCTGTTCCCATGTGCGCTTGATAAATCTTTGATTTTCTGTTTATGGTAGTTTTCTGAATGAGTTTTTTGATAATATTTTTGTATCTGCTCTTTTGGAATTTTTCTGAGTTTTGGGTTTCTGAGAATTTTTGTTCTGTGACTGTGAGTTTGGATTTTTGATCTTCGTTTTTGGATTCTGAGTGACTGCCTTGTCTGATCCTGTTGGAAATAAATAATTATCTTTTTGCCTGCTACATCCGGTCTGCATCTGGGTCCTTGTCTGCGAGCTCTGACACCTACGGTCCTCAACGTTGCCCGTTTCTTTGTGCTTCTTCAACAGAGCTTGGATAGCACATCTGGAAACCCCTGTCTGCCTTGAAATTTCTGCCTGGGAGAGACCTTGCTGATGCAGTATAACTACCTTGTGTCTTGTTGCTGTGCTCAGTCTTGCCATCTTCTGACATTAAACTGTCTTCAACAACCTCACCTTGGAGCAGTTTGGCTGTTCCTCACCCAGTTTTAACCCTACTACACAGCTGTTTCAGTTAATGATTGTGTTTCAACCTACATATTAAATTGATGATCAATTTGGTTTGGTATAATTGGTTGATCACACACCTGACTATATGCCTACAAAATCCCTGACTTTGTGCAAGTGAAGAATTGATGCTGGCAAAGGGTGGTCACACAAATTTGATTTGTCTTCACTTTGCATTTTGTTAATTTATCAAAATAAACTATTAACACCTTACTTTACAGCATTTTTTCACAGCTGCCTAAAACTTTTGCACAGTACAGTATGTATATATATATATATATATATATATATATATATATATATATATATATATAGTACTTTATGTACTTATTTTTATCTTTCATGTGTATTGGTGTCTACACAGGGCTCATCTGAAAATGAGACTTGTCTCAGTGTGATCCCCCTGTGTAAATATAAAATTTTAAATATATATATATGTAACCTTAGGAAACCATAGGATAGGGGCGACATTGGCTCAGGTGCTAAGAGCAGTCTGGCAGTCGGAGGGTTTCCCACCCTGGGTGTGCTGAAGTGTCCCTGAGCAAGACACCTAACCCCTAAATTCTCCTGATGAGCTGGTTGGTACCTTGCATGGCAGCCAATCGCCGTTGGTGTGTGAGTGCATGTATGAATGGGTGAATGAGAAGCATCAATTGTACAGCGCTTTGGTTAAAGGTGCTATATAAATGTCAACCATATATGAGGAAAGGATATAGGAGGCCAGGACTGTATTAAAATAGTTAAACTAGCATCCTTCCATCCTCTCCTTGCTTGTGCATGGTTGCCAGAACTGTAGTACTATGTTAAAAACATGCTGTTGATTAGACTATCCTATAAGATGAGCTTGTGTGGGGGAATACATTAAGAGTAAATATGCAAATCTGGCGACCCAAATGTTAAGTCCCATCTGTGCCCCTGCTTACTTCCCACTGCTCTTGCCTAATTGCCTGTTTTCTCATCTTCCTGTTTTACCAGTGGAGAGAATACCATGAGTCTGCTGAGATGCCCCCCCATTTGTTCTGGCCCACATACAGCCCTGGAACCACCACCTCCACCTCTGTACCCTGTCAATTGTGCACATATTCATAACTCATCACATAACCAAATGATTCAAAATAAATGGTTAATTGTCTGGTCTGACCAGTTGTTCATTATGAACTGACACCCTGAGCTGGATGGGCCCCCTTTCAAGTCTGGTTCCTTCCAAGGTTTTTTCCTACACACTGAGGAAGTTTTTCCTTGCCTCTGTCATCCTAGGCATGCTTTTGTGGGGGGAAAGGCTAGGGCATACTCTAAAGCAGTGTTTCTCAAACATAATCCTGGGGGGATCCCTGTGTATTCTGGCTTTCGTTCCAACCACAATTGCAAGCCAAGAATTATAACAACTTGTTAATTGCTCTCCATGTTTTGAAGTATTATTTAGCCACATTATGCCAGATATATTCATGCCATGATGCAGAAATGTCACATATTTTCATTTGCTTATTATTTCATTCGTTTTTTTGGGTTAGACAAGAGGGAGGACTAAGGTACAGTTTGAAAAGGTGTGTTTTTAGTCAAGATATTGGCTGCACCAAAAACCAGCACACACAGGGGTTCCCCAGGACCAAATTTGAGAACCACTGTTCTAAAGCAGTGTCTCAATTTCAGTCCTCGGGACCAACTTGCCAGAAGGTTTTTGTTATAACCAGTTGAGATGTACTGACAAATATCGTTTGAAATGTGCAATAAACTTTATTTGACTTTAAAAGAATTGTGAAATTGAAAGTATTTCTATTCATTTTGGGGTGATTCCTCAGCCAACATATTGCAAATGAATGCATTTTGAGGAAAGTTGGTTGTTATGCAAATACGCACTAGTGAACTGACAGTCTATATCAATGCATACAATATTAAAGATAAAGGTCAATAAATTAAATCAAACCACTTGTTGTTTACAAAATTATCATATTGCTATTAACTGTTCGTTTTTGGCTTTGACTTCCCACCTCGGCTAACTGAGGACCTGCAATACCAGGACCTGCAATACCATTGAGTCCGGCACTTTGAAAAGTCTGGGTTGGGTGATCAGGATATGTGCAGTTTGGAAAGGATGCTGAAGGGTCTTTTGTAAGTGTACAGTTTAGAATAGATGAGGAGGTGTGTCAATGTAATTTGTCAAATAATAATGAATGGTCTATGTTGGTATGTGATGTGTGTGTTGGTCAGTGGTATTATTTTATTAGTACTGCAGAAGGTAAAGCAAAATTAAATGGCAAAGATAACCAGGTCTGTTTTAGGTCTGGAAGTGAGCTAAATCAATTGGGGTATGTTTCACTAACAAAAAAGCCCAAAAGATTAAAAGGTGCATCCACAATATGCACCTCAAAAATATAAAGGTCAGAGAGACAATCAATTGGATTATAATGTAATTCCTAACTCAATTAGGCAAATAAAATTGACAAATCCAGACATGCATTCTTTAGAGTTTTGGGGTTCAGTAGCCAAATTGCTAAAGTGCTAAAGTGGCCTCACAGCAAGCCTAACATTTTGAAAAGCCTAAAATGTATTATCTGGGCAGAGAATAGACACAATATCAAAGACATTGTCACGGAAATGGATCAGAAACCATTCTCTGCAAACTGAACACAATCCTGAAATGTCAAACAGACCAGATACATGAAAGCAATGACTGCTTAAACGTAAACCGAAAAAGAGAAAATAACAATAACTTTAAATACCCCTCAACAGAATGGGAAAAGGGTAAAAGAACTAACGGACCAAAGCATGTTGCCTAAAAATAAAAGTTAACGTCCAATGTTAGCATGCAATATATGTGCTGAATGGTTCCATTTTGACTGTGTTGGACTAGCCATCAGTAGCATGATTGAGTCTACTTGCTTTATTTGTAACTCACACAATTGCCATGTACATGTTCAACCCCAAAAACATGGCTATATAATAACAAGCCAAAACAATTGAAACTGTAGCAGTGACGGTTAGCTCAATTAAACACATTTTTAAAACAGACAGAATTAAAGGTACAATAGGTAATTTTGGACTTCTAACGGTCAAGACAGGAAAAGCAGCAACAGACACCTTCAAAGCAAAACACTGTTTATCCCTCCCCCTTCTCTGTAAACACGCTGACATTGAAACGCCATTGGCCGTGGCAATTTTCAACCAATGAGCTTGAATTATTGTACAGTGTTACAGTGTTTTTGTATCACTATAAATTCAAGCTGAGAGTGAGTCAACATGTCAATGAGCCTTTCCCAGTGATAGGAAGGGATTTACAATGATCTTGTAACAATGTTTTAACACAAAAATCTTACTGATTGTACCTTTAACGTGGAAATACAAACTGAAACACCATGCACAGAGGACTATAGAAATCCACAAGCTAGAAAGCAAATAATTCATGTAAATTTCCAAGAGCACAGTAATGAATGCTCATTGGACAAACACAAACCGATTAAATCAATTCAGACGTCCCAATCAGAGAGAAAGGTACAATAGGTAATTTCGGACTCCTAACAGTGAAAAGAGGAATTTCAACAACAAACACCCTCAAACCACAACACTGTTAATTATTTCCACAGTCTATGAATATAACATGTTCCGTCTTCACATACACTGTATTGGAAAGCTGACAGTGACAAACGTGACAGAGCCTTTCGAAGTGTTCTAGTAAAAAAATGTTCACCTAAAAGGTGACTTTATGAAATGTTGACTTTAGCAACACAATACTATTTCTTTTTTGTCTTTTTGAAGTTTTCACTTTAGCTAACCAACTATATTATGTGCAAGCAAGTTATTTGGCTATGTAACCTGTTGGCTATATAACTAAGATATGATAGTCTACCAAAATGATGCAACTGTAACTTAGTTTGAGACAAATAAAGGCCGAAATTGCACTCCAGACAAGCGATCACTGAAACACTGTATACAATTGCTTATTATCCAAGTGAATACTACATATCTAGTTATAAAAACAATACCAATTTGTTATCGGTAGCAACAAGCAAATTAGCTATGGGTTAGCTTGCCGAAATATCCAGGCACAAATTCACTTGGACAATAATAATTGTGTCTTTTGTTTCCAATATTTTCGATAGCTAAGGTAAGGACGCTGACTTATCCAATGATAACTTGGCTAGCTAGCTAGCAAATATTAAGACAAAAGCGCAACTACAATATACTTATGAAAGTAAACTAGCTAGCTAACGCTATCAAAAATGTCATCTTATGAAAGCAAACTAGTTAGCTAACTAAATGACTATAACCATAAATAATCTAATAGTCCTTAAAAGGCACTCTAATTTAAGTTAACCTAATATTAGTCAGATATTTGCATTATCTTGCCTGGAGGCCAGTGGCGCAATCTATGTGTCATGAGTTATAGGGGATGGATACGGGGAGTGGTTATCCTCGTGTGATGCACTACATTCTCAACCAGTTGAAAATAGGACCAGTTGAAAATTTCAAAGGCTTACTTCTCCAAAACTAAAGAATGGACATGTTTAAATGAATAATCGACTATTCGGATTATGAATCACACAATTACTCAATAGCTCTTATTTAGTCATCACCTTTTACATTTAGCTTGAGGTTGTTTTAGGCATGTGCTAACTAACAATAAAGACAATAAAGATGAATACTTCATTTTAAAAATAACGTCTTTTAATCAACTTTCCCGCTAATACACAAGATAAATAAAAATTCCATTATCGTTGGATCACAGGATCATTGTGAATAATAGGTTATTATACCACGGCTTATACCACATTCAACACTATTGAATATTCCATTCATAAATGAACATAACGGAATCAATTCGGTCAACGTTATCTAGCAACAACATAACGCATTACTGTAGGCGGGGCTACAGTTATTAATGACTGTATAACTACTAAATTGATAAACTTTATAACTAAATGAAATAGGCGCTGTCACCAATGCCAGGCGGGCCCTGCGATGGCCTTAAATACTGTAATTGTGAACAGTCTGACTGAATAAGGGGAATACAGGGACACACATTAATCACATTTAATGAACACAATAGACAACACACAAATCAAACAGTCTACGCTATGTTAAACCTATTCTAATATGCCCTATAACTAAACTAAATCTAATCTAAATGATTAGATTAAATAATGCCCTGGTTGCGTTGAGGCCTGTTGGAGCTCTGAGTTGATGATAACATCCAACTGGTCAATAAGAGTCACTGTACGCTTGCTGCAGATGGTAAGTAGGCGAACTCACAAGTCTCCCCGGAACTAAGAAATCCGACGGTCCTGTTGCTGCTGTGGTAAACTTAAAACGTCTCTTCTATGTCCGCGATTTCCTTCATCACTCGATTCCACTTGCTAATTAACACTGATGGCTACTGAGCTTACTAACTACTGATTCTAACCAATATAGCCAGTCTCTCGTGGTGAATAAATGGAACCTCGGCTCCTCACCGCTCAGTCTCTTCTTAGCTTAACAAATGCGGTTTCTTGTTTCGGAGGACTAGCATCCACTAACCGGCATACTTTAAGCAACTTCTGCATTGGAACGTGGCCAGCTCTACCGCACACAATGTGCTAGGCTCCCTGCTGCTACTAACTTTTCTTGCTCTGTTGAATATCAGCAGGAAAAAGCCGTGAGCGTCACCCACTGACCCTCCTAAGCGCTGCACATATGACCACACGTCAACCAATATAACAATATACTATATCCAATCACATAGGACATATGAAAAATAACAATCAGGTATTCTGGGCAAAGGAGGGGGGCTACTTCCATTAAATCTATCCGAACTGAACTCAAATCCGTATAGAACTATGCAACATTATCTGAGCCTTCTCTACACATTACCATTCATCAAAATTATATTGCCATCTAAAAATAAACGATTCTCCAAAACCTTTTATCTTTTTAGCACGTATGGCTACTATAATTATTACGACATGTCTGTCTGTCAAAACACATGTCTTGATGAGACCAAGTGCTATGACAGGATAATATTTTCCCTTTAAAGAAATGCTTGGCCACCACAACGAGAACAGAAATGGAAACGTCCGGTCTCCCGTCACCCTTGTTTAAAGGTACAATAGGTAAGATTTTTGTGTTAAAACATTATTACAAGACCATTGTAAATCCATTCCTATTATTGAAAAAGACTCACTGACATGTTCACTCACCCTCTGCCTGTGTTTGCAGTCCTTAAATTCGGGTTTCAAAGTGTACATTTAAGGACGTCAAATGTACAGCGATTAAAGCTCATTGGTTGAAAAATGGCACAGCCAATGGCATTCTGGGGGCTTATTCTGGTTGTTCATTGTTCTAACTTCTAGTATAAAACAATACCAACTTGTCATTGGTAGCAACAGGAAAAATAGCTATAGTTATCTTGAAGAATTTACAAATATCCACTTACGATAAAATATAGGCATAATAGGCATAGTAGCGATTGCACAGGGTTGTGCTTCAGGTGGATATATCTACATTCCGGAAGCTAACTAGTAATCGCTAATTCGCTTGTTATAGTGAACTGGTATTATTACTTTCTAACTAGATAAGCAATAGTATACAGTTTCAGTGATCGCTTGTCTGGGGTGCAATTTGGGCTGCTACACGTTTCTTTTGTCTCTTTACTTGTTAAATAAATTTAAGCCGGAAGTTAAATGAAACTATGTCTCCTGCTGTGTTTGCAACTTTTATTGATTGAAACAAATGGCTTACGTTTCGCACATATCTATCCTTCATCAGGGACCCTGTTGTGGAGTTACTGTTATTTTAAAATGTGCTGCATAAATAATATGTGATTCTCTCATTACATTTTTGTGAACATTGCGAGTACCCCCTGCACTCCCTCTTTGTGCACACATTTAATTTGAATTGTCATCTTAAGCGCTGCTCCAAAACTTCTTTCAGTCTTGAGGAAAACATTTGCAGTCGTCTCAGTCTATGACAGCAACCTTGCGAAATATCCAATGTCTTTGCGTCTTTGGATAATGGACAATTATCAAGGCAATTGCAGTTCAAAATATTCTGTTTTAAGGATGCATTTTTTCAGATATTGAAACAACAAAACACTGTTGTCAAATGCATTTCGCCAATTTTCTTAAAAGTGTACTGATTTACTACTGTGTACAGTTCAGTGCATTCTGTTTCAGTAATGGGAGGGACCACCCCCAGGTGCTGATAGTGGTGTCTGAAATTAGGGACTTGGCAGTGATGCCAACATAACCAATACACCGGCACAGGATAATCACAGTTGGGATGGCACAGGATAATCACAGTTGGGATGGCCCAGGAGAGGTAGCTATGACAAAAGCTGATCACCCAAAGAGACGGGTAAAATCCAGATATCCAGATATCTTGGCGACCACAGGTGTTAACTCCTCCCGTGGATGTTAGGCTGCTTCGTGTGGATAAAAGCTTTACAGAGGCAAAAGGTGTGCAAGTAAACTTCTGTAGCCGTAGGCTCGCCTCGTTGTCAACCCAGAGCCCGAGAAACACAGGAAGTGCACCGGTTGCCAAGACAACCACAAGCGTCTCTTCAGCCACAGACGTAGACAAGCTCGAAGGCGTTTGAATGGAATAATATATTATCAGTGCCTAACTCAACTGAAATGTAACTTTTAATTTAATTCCAGAAAATGTCACTCGATGACCCACGCGTGGAATATCTACGAGATCGCGTGTGCGCCTGTTTTAATCTTGACAACCTCAGTTATTTTGAGGACTTGTTGGGTCGTGGGAATGGCGACGACGCGCAAAAAATAAACCGTTTTTTGAACGAGATCACTGAAGAAGAGGGGATTTCTACGCTTCTGTTTTTCAAGTATTTAAGGGAAGAAGAGGTTGAATATGAAGTACCAGTTGGTAAGTGATCAAGAGGCCGATAAAGTATTGTGTTAGTTTGTTCAACATAACGTTAACGTTAGTTAGCCTCACGTTATAACTTATATAAACGTGAGTTAACTCCTACCGTTATCTTGGCTGTCACTTGAACAGGATAGCTACAGAACTAATAATAATACGGCTAAATTACCCATCTGCAATTACTGTAAAGTTCCCTGCTGAAAAGAAAAACAGCTGTTAGCTGGTTTCAAGATGATCATCTGTATGGTGTAAATTGCAGCAATGTAACGTTAGCTAACGATACGTTAAACCAACGGAAGAAAGATTCTAGCGAACTTTGAAATTCATTGTTCGCGCAAATCTCTGCTTGTCCTCTGGCGGTCATGAAAAAACTTTTTTTGTCGGTAAAATCTTGCAACGACGTCTGTCATTTGAGAAGTCTATAAGCATGCTCAATCCCGGCTCTAATCATGAAAACTAAAAGGGGATGTATACCCTGCTGAAAATAAACAGCTCACCCTAGGTTTTGAAATAGTTGGCTGACCCGTTAGACCAGCTCCATACTCAACATGGTTTGACCAGCTCTAGAAACAGCTATGTTTTGAAACAGCTGGTAGCTGGTATTCCAAGCTGGTCGTACCTGTATTTTACACCAGGGTAGTCATTTTTACATTATGATCAGTTGTTAAAACAGTTAGCACAGCTAGCTAGATATGGCAACATAAGCTGTCATGTCAATATGTGTTATAACATGGTATGGCTTCTACAGCTTAATGGATCATGAGTCATGACATTGTTGCACTGTTTGCCATAAACTGTCAAGACTGTTTATGGATTGCATTCTGTTATGCTTATGACAGCTGTCGTAACACTTTGGCTTCAGCTAAATTTGGCAAGTGACATAAGCTTTCATATCAACATATGACATCTTTCATAACATTTACCAGAAATGTCATTTGACATGAACTGACATCACCTGTTATGTCATCTTGTAACAGCTATGTCTACGACAGTGTTATGACTTATGTCAGCCTTATGTCGAAGGCTTTAAGTAAAGTGTTACCGGACTTTCTGTACACGCTATGTAAATGTACATTCTTGCTAAAGTACATTTTATTAATATGTGATCTTAGTGACTCTATTTTGTTTGCATTGACCTCTATTCTGTGTTTTTTTCTCCCCACTGGGGAGTCCTGGACCTCAGGGCTAGTATTTCCTTTCCCCCCCTGTTGTTCTGTTTGGGTGTCTTTATGAAATGAATGTATTTATATTTGTTTTATAAATTTATCATTTTTATTTAACCTTCAGTAATGTGTTGTCTCTTATGGCATTGTGTCTATTTTTATGTATTTTATTTGTTTTTCACAGCTGCAAAGCACTTTGTACTGTATGCTCAAAAAGTGTGATACAAATGGTTATTATTATTATTATTATTATTATTATTATTATTATTAAGAACCAGAGGAGCTTACAAAAGCGGGTAATGAAAATGAGGAAGCAGCCAAAGTCGTTGAATCTGCTCCATTTCCTGCTGAGTCCACTATACTCCCGGATGAACCCGGCAAGCTCCCGGATGAACCCCCTAAGCTCCCGGATGAACCCCCTAAGCTCCCGGAGGAACCCGCTAAGTTCCTGGATGAACCGGCCAGATCAGAGACGGGGAAGTCCCCAGGTGAGGAACAGACTCTACATATATGCATGTCTCACCATTTACTCTAGGCATGCCTGTTCGCTTGGTGCCTTTGCCCTCATCACCGGGTTTTAAGGAGTATGTAAATATAAATATATCATTACGAAACCTGCGGTTTTTTTACAGAATATATTTTTTCCAAAATTAATGAATGGGAATTAATGATGGTAATAATACAAAAAGGATATAGCTAACCCACCAAACCACATGTCCCCTCCCCACATATGTGCCTGGCTGGCACTGAAGGCTCAGTATTGATTGCTCTTTATCTTCCTGATGTTTGACTGCAGGGAAAAAGAGAAAACGCCGGAAGACTTCCCTGACCTCAGAGGCACCCAGTACTACAGGAGGTACACAGACACCTTCCTCCCTCGCTGAGGATGAGCCACCACTCACAGTAAGACTTTCCCTGTCTTCCTCTATCTCTCTCCCTCTCTCTATCCCCCTCTCTTCACCCTCTCTTCCTCTATCTCTCTTCCTCTCTCTATCCCCCTCTCTTCCCCCTCTCTTCCTCTATCTCTCTCCCTCTCTCTTCCCCTCTCTTCCCCCTTCTCTCTCCCACTCTACCCCCCTCTTCCCCATCTCTTCCTCTATCTCTCTCCCTCTCTATCCCCCTCTCTTCCCCCTCTTTCTCCCCCTCTCTCCCCCTCTCCCTCCCACTCTTTCTTCCTCTCTCCCACTCTATCCCCCTCTCTTCCCCCTCTCTTCCTCTATCTCTCTCCCTCTCTCTACCCCCCTCTCTTCCCCCTCTCTTCCTCTATCTCCCTCTCTCTTCCCCTCTCTTCCCCCTTCTCTCTCCCACTTTCTCCCCACCCCCCTCTCACTCTCTACCCCCCTCTCTTCCCCCTCTTTCTCCCACTCTCTCCCCCTCACTCTCTACCCTCCTTTCTTCCCCTCTCTTCCTCTCTCTCTCCCACTCCCTCTCACTCACTACCCCCTTTCTTCCCCTCTCTTCCTCTCTCTCCCACTCCCTCTCACTCTCTATCCCCTCTCTCTCCCTCTCACCCCTCTCCCACTCTCTTCCCCTCACTCTATCCCCTCTCTCTCCCTCTCACCCCTCTCCCACTCTCTTCCCCTCACTCTCTCTTCCTCTCTCTCCCACTCTCTATCCCCCTCTCTCCCATTCTTTCGCCCCGCTCCCTGATTAGCTGTCACGTTTACTCCCCAGAGGACAGAGGTGAAGGTAGTGTACTACCTGGAGCTTCATGTGGCAGTGAACAGTGTCCCACAGAGGTTTGCTGAGTCCACCATTTTGTACTTCATCAGAAACACTACAGGTACAGTCAGCACAGTGCCCAGGATAGCTGTGATTACCCAAGGTCAATTTTCTTTTGCTGTATATTATTATTATTATTATTGCTTTTTACTGATTGCAGAGCCAATCACTGAGCCGCTGGACATAAAGGAGGCCAATGACATGATGCCAGGGATGCTGCAGAGAGGAATGATGAAAGGACACCCTTTGCTGATACTGAAACTCCTCCTAACCCAGGTGCGTGACAAATTAAAATCAAGGCAATGGGTTGGAACAAAAACCAGTGCGCAGACCAGCCCTCGAGGACCGGAGTTGTGCACACCTGGCTTAAGCCCTTTCTGACCTGTGGGCTCCTCCCCTTGCAGGTGTACATTCCTTTGCTGTCTGTGGGTCAGCTGAGGACCAGTGACGGGGGCTACAGCCAGGGGGCGTCCAAGGGGGTGCGCATGATCCGTGACGAAATGCTCAGCAGCACCTACAACTTCCTCAGCCAGGTGGACTCGACCCTGCAGCAGCTGGAGGGTGTGTGTGTGTGTGTGTGTGTGTGTGTGTGTGTGTGTGTGTGTGTGTGTGTGTGTGTGTGTGTGTGAGTGTCCTTGTTTGTAGATTTTTAGTTCATGTCTGTGTTTGTACATGCATATTAGTGCAATTGGGTGTTTGTGTAGGCACTACTTTATAGTTAAACAATCTTTTAGTTTAATCCAGGGGTCGGCAACCCTGGTCCTGGAGAGCCGCAGGGTGTGCTGGCTTTCGTTGTTACTTGGCATTAGTTGATCAATGAAAGCCGTTGATTGCACAGTTAACTCACCTCACCTGGTTTCTTGGGTCTGAATCGGTTGCTTATTTTAAGGTGGAGACGAAAGCCAGCACACCCAGCGGCTCTCCAGGACCAGGGTTGCCGACCCCTGATTTAATCCATGCCATTATTTCAACATTTAATATAATTTTGAAAAGTGCATTCTGCTGAATATAGAATTTTAACAGTGCGATCTTCAGTACACTCTGGCCTTGGCCTATATAGATATAGATGTCAATCAGATATCCATTTTATAGATTGTTGACGCCCACAAATTTGTTCATTTAATTTAACAGCTCGTTTTCAAAGTCAGCAAGCCAGCTGTTCAATACGATCATTACATTACATTATTGGCATTTGGCAGACGCTCTTATCCAGAGTGGCGTACAGTTGATTAGACTAAGCAGGAGACAATCCTCCCCAGGAGCAATGCAGGGTTAAGGGCCTTGCTTAAGGGCCCAACGGCGGTGCGGATCTTATTGTGGCTACCCCGGGAACCGAACCGCCGACCTTGCGTGTCCCAGTCATGTCCCTTATCCACTACGCTACAGGCCGCCGTCAATACGAAACTGAACACTGCCCGCACCTGATTGGTTAGAGAGTACTTTATGCAAATGAGACGGACACACCCACTCCACCTCCAGCCCAGCGCGGATTTCCTTCAGAACTGTGCGATTGGCGGCATCTGTGCTTGCTCCGCAGGTGAGATCAAGCTGCACATCCCCGACGTCGACCTGGAGCCGGACTCCCACGTCCTGCTGACCATGCCCGAGGTGGTGGAGCAGCTGGACCAGTGTGTGATGAACTGGCAGACCCAGATCACCGTCGTCATTGAGGAGCTACAGAAGAAGCAGCCTCAGGTAAGGCTACTCGGGGGTTAGGGTTAGCATGACGTTCGAAACCGCATACTAGCATACTACCCGTACTTAATTTCAGGCAGATTTCCATTGAAATGTAGTCCTGGCAGTAAGCTAAGTATGTGGTTTTGAACACAGCCATTATCTTCAGAGAAGAAGAGATAGATACAGAGCAGCGATGAGCAAGGTAGGCCGTATCTGTCTCTGGATTTCAGACTAACTTCTGCTCTTAATTATTGAATTATCTCAAGTATTAACACGATCTGATGCACGAGTGAATCGGTCATGGCTAATCGAGCCAGGGTAACAGGTGGCAGCAAAATCCTGCATACACACCGGCCCTCCAGATTTGCCCATCCCTGCTCTAGGGGCTATAATATAATGTAATGTAATGGAATGTAGTGTAGTGTAATGTAATGTAATGGGCGTGTTTCTGGTGCCTCCCCCCTCAGGGTCCGGGCCCCATGGCGGAGATCTACTACTGGAAGGAGCGCACCGCCATGCTCAGCGCCCTGTGCGAGCAGCTCAAGCTCTCCGTGGTGAAGAAGGTTCTGGAGGTCATGGCCATCGCTGACCCTGTCACCATGCAGAACCTGGACATGACGGTGACCGAGCTGAACCGCTACCACGTGGAGTCGGTGGAGAACGTGCGCTTCCTCGGCACCCTGGAGAGGCACTTCAAGGTGCGGGAGACGGGGGACTGATCTAGGATCTGTTTTGCCTTTTAGCTTGTCATAGACGAGGTTGGGATACGAAGGGGAAAATCAGATCCTAGAACAGTGCTCCTACTCTGAGGCTATAAATATGGGCCCAGACGTTTTTAAACCGATGCTAACTCTTATTTATTTCTAATCTCCTTCTTCCAAACAATATTAATGGATGTTACAGTATTTCTGTAGATGCATATGGTGCCAATATTCCATATCCGCATACATGCTTAAAATGAATTTATTAGTTATTTCTGTTTATTTTATATTATTTAGCCTTATATTACATGATTCCTTACTACTTTTTGAATAGATAGTGTGTTAAGGCTGCAAAACCTGATATGCAATATTCATTAAGCCTCCTATTATGTTAGTTTATTTTATATTTGAGGTCAAATTGACCCCAACAGTTTAAATAAATGAGGGGAAAAAAGGTTTACTGGTTTTTAACAGGTGTCAAACACTGAATGGGGTCATATTGACCCCAAACATAATAGGAGGGTTGAATTTCTTCTTGTCGTGGTCATGGTTCAGAACCTGGTGATGGCGGTGGACTTCAGTGTGATCATTGACACCATCCCGCCCATGATGAACAGCCTGCGGCTGGTGTGGATCATCTCGGGCCACTACAACTCTGACGAGCGCATGGTGCCGCTGATGGAGCGTGTGGCCTGGGAGCTGTCGGAGCGCGTGGCCCGCGTGGTCAACGTGCGCACGCTGTTCAAGTGAGGGAACGCACCACACCGCGATGACACCCGCTCGCCCACTCGCCCAGTATGCCTTGGGCCAGACAGAGACGTACAGACAGATGGCAGTGAGACGGGTGCGTGGGGGGTTTGGACCCAATATGCACGACTCAGAAAACAGCATAGCTGCCAACTCTCACGCTTTCGGCGTGAGACACACGCATTTGCCCATTTTCACACGCACATGCAAATACGTGTCTCACGCCAAAAGCGTGAGAGTTGGCAGCTATGAAACAGTAGTGTAGTAAAGTCCCGTCAGGGCTTTATTTGGGGAATATCCAGAGAGCGTAGTCAAAAACAAACTATGTTCATACACGTAAATATCCAGCCAGAAAACCAAAGCGCAGTACCGAGGGAGAAGGCAGTCTCGTAATTGGTACACCATGCGGGAAGTCCGGTAGCCAGGAAAGCTGTCAGCGGGGCAGAAGTACAGGCGGATGGTAGGCAGGCTCAGGGCCAATGACGGTGCAAGAATCAAGACCGAAGTCTGCTCCGCAGGGCAAAAGCACAAAAACAGCAGGCAAAGTCGTGGTACAGGCAGGCGATGGTCAACAAAACAGAAATCAATAAACGATGGTCAATAAACAGGCTTGGATCGTAACAGGTAGACAAACAGCTTGACACTACCACTCAAACGGTGCACTGACAAACAGGCAGCAACAATTTCGCAAAGATATGCCATGACACTGAGCTTTATATGCAGGTGTAGACAATTAGCTTGAGAGCAGCAAGAGAATGGAAATCAGGTGTGGAGGATTGACAAGTTAACGAGGTAATTATTCATCGTTAGTAATAAACCTATCCTGCCCTAGCATTAGTAAATTAGTAAATGACATGCACAAGAAACATAAGGTAACATGAACACATGGTTAGAATGTTAGTATTACCCAATCCTGATCTAGCATTAGTAGATTAGTAAGTAGACAAGGGAAATTGAAACAATTAGGGTGTGAGTGACAGAAAGGGAGAAAGAGTAAGCAGGAATGCAAGATTTGCAGAAAGACACAAAAAAGTGTATGCTAATCAATGAACAGTACAACATAACATGAAACATAAATTGTGACATAACAAGTTTGCAAAACAATGACAATAAACTATATAACATGACATGGCAGGACTAACAATTAAATCGTAACAACAACTAAACATGAAACATAACATGACATGAAACATAAAAACGTGGTGAGACTAGACTAACATAATACGTGACATGACAATAACATAACCAGGACAATGACTAAACATAAATCATGACATGACAAACATGAAACATGACAGGAAGCATGTTTTATCATGACCGGTCAGATAATGTTTTATTTTACAGGTTGTTAATTACCTAGTTTTTAAGTACTAGGTACTTATTAGGTAACTATTTTCATTTCAGAAGTAAGTACTATGAAACAGGCTGTAAAATGAATTTACTTAGTATTTGCCTTTGGTACTTACTGACTTCGTTTCATAGTACTTACCACTAAAATCAAAGTAGTTCCCTAATAATTACACAAGTAGCTGTGTATTTATGCAGTAAATAATGAGTAATTAATGGGCTGTAAAATAAAGTGTTACCAAGTTTTCCAGCCAAACCAGTGACTCCCTGTCTGCACTAACCAAAATATGGAGTGAGCCACGTATGAGTGGGCTAGGTGTCTTGGTAATCATTATAAATCGTTATCACTATTCTCTTATTGTGCCTATTTTTCTAAATTACTTTCCTTTTAAATGCTGACAACTGACAGAGACAACAGGGATCTAGCCAAGGCCAAAGCCCAGGATGGGAAGGAGGTGCTCGACCTGTGGAAGTCCAGCTACTTCGAGATGCGCTCCAAGATCGAGACGTCGGGCCGAGACCCGCGGTGGGAGTTTGACCGGCGGAAACTGTTCGAGAAGACTGACTACATGTCCTCCATCTGCCAGGACCTCTACAATATCCTGCAGGTGGGTCATGTCTAAAATAAAATAAAAAAGAGGGAGGCTTTGGAATGTTTTGGACGTTTTGGAATGTAAGTCAGTGTTCTAGAAGTCCGCTGCTTTCAGTTGGCAGTAGTGATTGTTTCATCTGCGTTAGAATGTTCAGCTAAGAACGTTCTATTTCATCTCACACCCTAAAGGGTTAAGGCGGGTGCTGTGGTCGGTTTAGGATAAAACTTGGCAGTTTCCCCTTAAAAGACCAACGATGATTGTGTATCAGAAGGCCAACTCAGTAAAACTCTTCTGACTTCTGAAAGCTAGGGCTGGATTTTGTTCTCAGTCACGTTTATAATGATTGAGAAGGTTTCAGCTCCCACTTAATGACTTGGTCAGGCTTTATCCTGGTTCTAATGTGAGTAAACTACGGTCAAAGTGAGGACCAACCATATTGAATATATAGAGATTTTCTTAAGGGAAATCCCTATATAGTTTAAATTAAGCCTGTGCTAATCAACTTTCCCCATTAGGGTTTTTAAAGTTTCCTACCACTACTACTAATACATTCATTCCAGCTCAAAACCCCCATGTCCCTGTGATCTGGAACACAGGGGCAGCTTATAGCCTAGTGGCTGAGGTACATGACTGGGACCTGTATGGTTGGTTTTTCAAGCCCTGGTGTAGCCATGATAAGATTATTAAGACTGTTGGGCCCTTGAGCAAGGCCCTTAACACCACGTTGCGCCAGGGGGGGATTGTCCCCTGCTTAGTCTTATCAACTGTATGCCGCTTTGGACAAAAGCGTCAGCTAAAATAACGAATAAACGAACACAGACCCTGGAGGAGTTCTACAACATCTTCGGGCCCCAGCTGAAAGCGGTGACAGGCGACCCCAAGCGCATCGACGATGTTCTCCGATGCGTGGACCAGCTGGTGACGCCCATCGAGGAGCTGAACTTTGACCCCTTCGACATCCGCAAGATGCCCAGCTGGAAGGAGGCCATGCAGGAGCTGAAGACCAAGGTGGAGGTGAGAGAGGGGCCCGGGGAAACATGGGCCTTAAGATTACATGCTACGTTACACACTGCAAAATCATCTCTCCCAACTAAGTTTAGACTTCAAATGTAGTCTTATTTTTAGCAGAAAACATTTGCTTGTTTGTTTTAAGTTACTGTTTACTTTAAGGGAAATTTCCTTACCCCATTGGCAAATCTTTAAATAAGTCAAACTGGCACACCTAACTAACAATTTAAGTATAAATATACGTCTAAAATAGATGGACTTCTGAATATCGGTGAAAATATTAGATGCTTGCTTTAAAATAGCCAGTAATCTGGCAGAATCTTGCCGTTGTCTAAAGAGTTAAAGTGTTTAAATAATGAAGGTCTCATCCTGGCTCTATCGGGAAGCAGAGGAGTAACATCACGCTCTAATTTGTACCCGCCTCCCGCACCTCTCCCCCCTTCCCTGAAGGGCATAGAAGAAGAGGCCATCCACTTCATCGACGACTCCTTCAAGACGCTGCGCTCGGCCACCGCAGCCTTCGACATGCTGCTGAAGTTCAAGCACATCCGCTCCCGTGAACGCATCAACAAGAAGATGATGAAGAAGTTCTGCGACATCCTGGCCCAGTACTGCAAAGAGGTGCTCCTCGTTGGCTCCTCCTTTTTTCTCCTCACGCGATAGCTGGCTGTTGAGACAAGAAACGCCTATCACCGGTCAAACGTGTTGATTGCTTGCGTTGATTATATGTTATGTATTTATGTAAGGCGAATGCATTCGCCTACCTTGTAATGCAAAAACAAGCTCAAAGTCCCCTAAATGTCTTGCCAAATACAGTCCAGGCCAAAAGTTGACAATTGCTAATTACTGAACTCTTAATTCGCTAATAAAGTTAGGAAACAACACAAATTAATCATAATTTTCTAATTGTCTAAAGTTTATTAGAAGCTAGCAAAATTACATTTCAAAATTGTTACTAAATGTTACAGCTTGATAATGTTCAACAGGCCAGTTTTGGCTGGGCAAAAGTCTTGTCGCAATGGCCAACTCCAATTTCTAGGCCACAGTGAATAAGGAAGAAACAAACAAGGTGCTTGATTAGTCAGCTGTAGGTAACTTTGAGCTATATTAAGCAGAAATTTGACACTTTAAGCCATCAAGTTCATGCTCAACATTGCCAAGCGCCGCCAATATTGTCGACGACCCTCTGGGGCCCGTCTGGACCCACGGTTCACCCAGAAGACAGTCAAATTTGGAGGTGGAAAGATTATGGTTTGGGGTTACATCCAATACGGAGGTGCCAGGGAGATCTGTAAGGTGGATGGTAACATTGACAGTGCCAAATATCAACAGATTCTTGCCTCCCAGTACATTCCCAACTACAAGAGGGGTCAGATTTTTCAACAGGCTCTTCAATATCAACTGGCTCCTTGCCATACCTATGAAGTTTCTCAGGGGGAAGAAGATCAAGGTCCTTCAGGGATGGCCAGCACAGTCTCCAGATATGAATGTTATTGAGCATATCTGGGGAAGAATGAAGGAGGAAGCTTGGAGTACCAAGCCGAAGAACTTGGAGGAGCTTTGGGATGCCTGCAAGGTGGCCTTCCATGCCATCCCCGACGACTTCATCAACAAGCTCTACGACTCTCTGACAAACCAGATGGCAACTGTTCTGCAGGCCAAAGGAACCCATACAAGATATTAATTTCTTAACTTATAGTCCATGATGAAATACTAGACTGATTTTTCATTTGGTATTTTATTCACTTTTTGAGAAAGATAAAATGTATTGATTATAATTTGATTTGCGACAAGACGTTTGTCAAGGTAAAAACTGGCTTGTTCATCATTGTCAAGCAATAAACCTTATAAGCATCTATGAAATTTTTGTTTTGCTAGTATCTAAATAAACTTTAGACACTTATGATTCATTTGTGTTGTTTCCTAGCTGTATTAGCTAATTAAGAGTTGGGTAATTAGCAATTGTCACTTTTGTCCACTCATGCAACAAAACCTTTGGCCGGGACTGTATAGAGTAAATTTGTGAGAGGAAGAAAATGAAAATGTAAGTTTGAAATCTCTTGATAATAAAGAGATGGATGAAAGTCTACATTCTCCATCTCGGCTGATGTCTTGCGCCCTTGTGGCAGGTGGATATGATCAACGAGCTGTTTGAGCAGAACAAGGACAACCCCCCCGTTGCCAAGAACCAGCCCCCCGTGGCGGGGGCCATCTACTGGGAGCGCATGCTCTTCAACCGCATCAAGCACACCATTGTGCACTTCCTGGAGGTCCCCGAGATGCTGGAGAGCGAGGAGGGAAAGGCGGTGAGTTTCTCTCGCTAACTTATAAGCACCTTTCTCAGGAGGCTTCATGTTTTTGCAGAGCAATCGTTTGTATCCCTCTGCTGTAGCACTGGTTTATTAGCACCTATCTAAAGTGTGAAGTGGCTGTGTTTTGTGAATTGAACCTGCAGCCTCTTTGCTGTAAATCTTCTCCGGCTTCCTGGCTTTTGGCTTGGCTTTTTCATATTTTTTTCATAAGCATCTGTGAAAGAGTAGCATGCCACTGTGTAACGGTGTAGAATATTCAAGTCAATTCAATTTTATTTTATTTGCATAGCCCTTTGCACAGCAGACTGCCCCAAATGGGAGCGGCCTGTAGCGTAGTGGTTAAGGTAAATGACTGGGACACGCAAGGTCGGTGGTTCTAATCCCGGTGTAGCCACAATAAGATCCGCACAGCCGTTGGGCCCTTGAGCAAGACCCTTAACCCTGCATTGCTCCAGGGGAGGATTGTCTCCTGCTTAGTCTAATCAACTGTACGTTGCTCTGGATAAGAGCGTCTGCCAATAATGTAATGTAATGTAAGCTTTACAAGGTGGGAAGAAAAAATGGGACATACCAGCCCTAACCCCCCCAAATAGTAAACCACTCCCCCACACACCACTCAAACAGTGGCGAGAAAAAACCTCCCCAATGGGAGGAAATCTCGAGAGGAACCCGGCTATAGGGGGATGCCCATCCTCCGCTGGCCTACTGGTAGAGATGGTAACAGTTCAGGTATTAAACTAGCAGGTAAACATAATGCGTGTATGACATTTGTTCACCTGTCTGAATTGACCTTCCATCTCCGGCTCCACCTCTGAAGGCCAGGGACAGGTACCTGGAAGTAGCCAGGAGGATGAAGGAGTTTGAGGTGAAGAAGTTTGAGTGCTGGAGGGACGAGGCAGAGAAGAAACTGCCCCAGCTGATGAAGAAGACCCTGCTGGTGGTCTGCACCAGCACCGTCAAAGCTGTGTCCGGGGACCAAGCCTCCACCAATCAGCAGAGCTCCTCAACCTCCGCCAATCAGGTGAGCTCATCAGCCTTCACCAATTAGGTGAGCTCCTCAGCCTCCACCAATCAGATGAGGTCCTTGGCCTCCACCAATCAGGTGAGCTCCTTGGCCTTCACCAATCAGGTGAGCTTTTCAGGCTCCACCAATCAGGTGAGCTCCTCAGCCTCCACCTATCAGGTGAGCTCATCAGCCTTCACCAATTCAACCTTCACTAATCCAACCATCCCTATATGACGTCAGAAAGGACCATATCCCCTCTGTTAAAAGTACTTTAGCTGAGTTGGTTTTACACTGAACACCCTGCTGTGTTTGTATTTTGAAAATCTCTTCAGACATAGCTAAAATTTCAAAGCAATCCTTAGATAATTTTAAATGAAGCATGCTATGGTGTCTCGGTGGCGCAGCCTGTAG
The DNA here is from genome assembly GCF_963514075.1 of Conger conger. Lineage (NCBI taxonomy): Eukaryota > Metazoa > Chordata > Actinopteri > Anguilliformes > Congridae > Conger > Conger conger. The sequence goes on from NC_083761.1 coordinate 41,156,679, forward strand.
AGCACTGACCGCATGCTCATTGCGAGCCGCGACGTCAGCGGTTCGAATCCGACCGTCTGACATTTGTCGCATGTCTTTCCCTCTCTCGCTCCCATTCTTCCTGTCTCTCTATACTATACTGTCCAATAAAGCTGAAAAAGGGCGAAAAAATATCTTAAAAAAAAAAAAAAAAAAAAAATGAAGCATGCTATGAGTTGAAGACACTTCACTGTGTAAGGTGTGGTGTGGTGTGAGGCAAGTGTGTGCCTGCTCTCTCAGCAGGGGCTGGCTCAGGAGCGGACCCTGTGCAGGGGGGTGCGGTACGCAGTGAACTTCGCCCCCGAGCTGAAGGAGTTTATCGCAGAGACCAAGTACCTGGAGCTGCTAGGGTACCCCGTGCCCAAGCTGGCCCGAAGCATTGCCCTGCAGGAGAACCGCTTCCTCAGGTAGCGTCTTCGGCCTCGGGCTCCGAGATCCACAGATTATACTGTAATCCAGGGATGGGCAAGGCAATGGGCCGTATCTCTCTCTAGATTTCAGACCAACTTCTGGTCTTAATTATTTAAGTAGCCCAATTATTTACATGATCTGTGTGTGGTGGCTGTTGGCTGTTGTAGAGTTGGCTGACCCTGACCAGGCCGTGTGCGGTGTGGGGTAGAGCTGTGTGAGGTGTGCGGTAGAGCTGTGTGTGGTGTGGGGTGGCTGTGTGTGGTGTGTGTGGTTTGGGGTGGCTGTGTGTGGTAGAGCTGTGTGTGGTGTGGGGTGGCTGTGTGTGGTAGAGCTGTGTGTGGTGTGGGGTAGAGCTGTGTGCGGTGTGGGGGGCTGTGTGGTAGAGCTGTGTGTGGTGTGGGGTGGCTGTGTGTGGTGTGTGTGGTTTGGGGTGGCTGTGTGTGGTGTGGCTGTGTGTGGTAGAGCTGTGTTTGGTGTGGGGTAGAGCTGTGTGCGGTGTGGGGTGGCTGTGTGGTAGAGCTGTGTGTGGTGTGGGGTAGAGCTGTGTGCGGTGTGGGGTGGCTGTGTGGTAGAGCTGTGTGTGGTGTGGGGTAGACCTGTGTGTGGTGTGGGGTGGCTGTGTGTGGTAGAGCTGTGTGTGGTGTGGCTGTGTGTGGTGTGGGGTGGCTGTGTGTGGTAGAGCTGTGTTTGGTGTGGGGTAAAGCTGTGTGCGGTGTGGGGTGGCTGCGTGGTAGAGCTGTGTGTGGTGTGGGGTGGCTGTGTGTGGTAGAGCTGTGTGTGGTGTGGGGTGGCTGTGTGTGGTAGAGCTGGCCGACCCTGACCAGGCCGTGTGCGGTGTGTGCAGGGAGGTGAACGGGCTGACCAGACTGGTGGAGCACTTCCACACCCTGATGAACGCGCTGAACGACGCCGAGTTCAGCCTGCTGACGGAGCAGATCGCCGAGCTGCGGAGGGTCATAAGCTTCGGCCACAAGCGCCTCAACTGGAACGCTCTGGGTAAAGAACCGCCGCTCGCCTTCCTTTTATTAAAGTATTTTTTGTTAATAATTCAAATGAATTTGTCTTACCCAATTGGCAAACCTTAGAATGTGTCAAACTTAAAAGTTACGGAAATACAGTCAGATTTTAAGTCTAAAGATGCTTTTTGAAAGATTCGGTTTTCGCCGTGTGGCCAACCTTAGCTACCAGCCCAAGATGGAATCTTCTGTTTTAGCTGGATACCCTTTGGAATTTGGCGATAGTTTTTTTTATGTACCTTTTTAAAATATATGACCATGATAAAATGATGATGGACGTTCCCTGGAAGGCCTTGGAGCCTGGGTGGAGGTCTGATACTGGCTGAGTGTCTCTTTTCTGTGATGACACTGGATTCTGTGCCGGTTGTTCCTGAATGTTCCTCCATTTCAGGAGTCCCGGAGTACATCAGCCGCTGCAATCAGGCCACGGCCAAGTTTGAGTCGCTGGTCTACCAGATCCAGAAGAACGAGAGAGACATTGACTTTAAGATACAGGCCATAGAGACTGCCAACCTGTTCAAGCTGCCTGCACTGGACAGAGGGGATGACCTGCCAGGTAGGGTCCAGCTCAACGCTTCACACTCCTCCTACCCTGCTCATATGCACTCATTCTCTGAAGGAAAGATGTTATTTTACAAGGCCAAACAAAACAAACACAGTGATGTTCTGTGTAAATCTCACCAAAAAGTCACCCCGTTCACACACTTTCCCAGTGTGTGGATGCGCGCCCATTACATCACATATTACATTACAGTTATTTAGCTAACACTAGGTTTCAAAACCTAGCTTGAGCTGTTTTTTTCAGCAGGGTAGGTTTTTCATTTTAAACCTTTTTTTGGAATTTTTCATTTAAAACTGGGCGTTGCATATGACTGTGTACGGCGAAGTTAGGAGATGTAACCCAGCTATGATGCTCCCTGAGCTTCATACATGACACCGCTCCACAGCTGCGGCTGTATCAGTTTCCCGACCTTTCGGTTCTCTTCTCCAGGGGTGAAGGAGTTCTGCGAGCTCATGGAGAATGAGAGGCTGAAGGACGTGAACCTGCTGAGCAGGAAGTACAACGCCATCCACCCACTGCTGACCAAGATGGAGAGCCTGATCATGCAGACCAACTCCGGCAAGGCCAAGAGGATGGTGCCCTACTACGCCTACTGGGAGAAGAAGATCTTCGACGCCCTCACCAAGATGGTGGTGAGGTAGGCCTTGTATTCTGATGCACTGGGTTTTTGTGAGGGGCAAATCCAATCAAGACATCGCCTCCCATATCAAATCGCAACACAGACTTTGGACCTCATTTCTCTTCAGTTTTTTTGTCTTGGCAATAAAAAAAAAGTTTTTAATGTATTTATCTGCCCTTCGCTTAAAAAATAAAAGTTATTGGTTCAGGCACCTTAAGGAACCAGTATCATTCTTTTTAAAAATATCAGTAAAAGCCTCTCTTTCTTTGCAATAGGAACATCCAGAACTTCAACAAGGCCCTGATGGGCAACGTCCTGCTCTTTCGGATCGACGCCATCCTGTCACCCCCAGAAATCATGGTCCAGCCCAAAAACTGTGAGGTGTACAAGCTCATCATGCACTGCGTTGGAGACTGTCTGGAGAGCACCAAGGTACTGTGGGGGGGGGTCCGTTCTGTGGCCTCCGTAAATAACAAACGGGAGACGGCCCAGCAACACTAAAGGACTCATACTGAGATTTAATTGGGAAGTTTTTAACTGAATTGGGAGCTGTCTCCTTAGTGCGGTATCAATCATTGCCACAGCATGTGACGTGACTGCCATTTTGAGATGGGTTTTCTTCTAATTGAAATCTGAATTAATAGGCACCAAAATCGAAATTCACAGCCATCCAAATCTGAATCCATGGATCCAGTTGGATCATGTCTGTGAAATGCTTGTTTGCATAAGAATATGTCTTACATTATATGGCTTTCTCAACTCTGGCATGATTCATACCTTCGTGTCACTTGTGCCATTTTGATTGTAGTCTATAGACGCATATTCAGGCACGTTTTATAACAAAATCCGCGTGGGTGAATCTGTGACCCCATACCCTCCCCGTGCCCCCTGTAGAAGTTTGTGCGCTGGATGGACGGGACCTGCATGGAGTGCCCGCCCCAGGCGGTGGAGGGGGACGACGAGCCGCTGGTCTTCAGCTTCCACAGCGAGGTGGCACAGGTGCCGCAGGTCACCGAGCGCGCCATGGCCGTCTCCCAGACCATGCACCGCCTCCTGGGCGCTGTGAGTTCCTACCTGAACCACTGGAAGCGCTACCGCCACCTCTGGAAGCTGGACAAGGCCATCGTCATGGAGAAGTTCGCAGCCAAGCGGCCGTCCTGCGTCATGTATGATGAGAAGCTGCAGTTCTACACGCAGTTCAGCCAGGAGGTGGCGCGCGAGCCCATCGAGACGGACATCCACGTGATCCGGCTGAATATGAGGCAGCTGGCCCGCGGCGTGCAGGAGAACACCCAGGCATGGGTCAGCTCCCTGGGCCGCCTGCTCAACGAGTCCACCCGCGAAGAGCTGTACGCCCTGCGCAATGAGCTCCAGGTGCTGGGCCTTCTGGATAAGAGCGTCTGCTAAATGCTTTGTACTGTAATGTAATGGCTTTACCGTCCGGAGAACCCGCCTCACTCATGGGGACCACTCCCTTAAACACACCTCACTTATGGGGACCACTCCCTTAAACACACCTCACTTATGGGGACCACTCCCTTAAACACACCTCACTTATGGGGACCACTCCCTTAAACACACCTCACCTTTGGGGACCACTCCCTTCATACATGTCTCACTGATGGACACCATTCTCCTTTTTTGGAAAGTGGCAATATTGTATATATATCCCATAGAAACACAAATAGTTTACACAAGCGTGAACTAGTGGGAACCTTTACTTTTTCGCCCTAAGTGTCACATTCCCAGCTGACTGTGTGTGGGGTTTGCGCATGTTTGTGTGTGTACAGGTACTGCCAGAGGCTCTGAAAAGGAGCCCAGAGACGCTGGAGGACCTGAAGTTTGTTCTGGGCACCATCTCAGACATCAGGGCCATGTCCCTGTCTGTGGAGATGAGGTACACGGACCTCCAGGAGAAGTACAGGACCCTAGCTATGTACGGGGGAGAGGTGAGAGTGCAAACACAGGCATTTGGGAACAGTGTTCCGTTATTGTGTGTTGTGTAGTGTTTGGATGTGTGCCCAGTGTATTAGATATTGTATGATATAGTGTATAGATGTACAGTATTATTATATTGCACTGTGTATAGATGTATATTGTATAGTGCGTAGATGTTTGTTGTGTTGTATAGTATATTGATGTGTATTATATTGTACTGTGCAGTGGTCTCAAACCCTGTTCCTGGAGATATATAGTCCTGTATGTTTCTACACCCCTAACAAAGCACACCTCATTCAACAGCTAGATACAGTCAGGTCCATAAATATTGGGACATCGACACAATTCTCCTCTTTTTGGCTCTATACACCACCACAATGGATTTGAAATGAAACCAACAAGATATGCTTTAACTGCAGAGGTATTTACATCCAAATCAGGTGAACGGTGTAGGAATTACAACAGTTTCTATATGTGCCTCCCACTTTTTAAGGGACCAAAAGTAATGGGACAATTGGCTGCTCAGCTGTTCCATGGCCAGGTGTGTGTTATTCCCTCATTATCTCATTTACAAGGAGCAGATAAAAGGTCTAGAGTTAATTTCAAGTGTGCTATTTGCATTTGGAATCTGTTGCTGTCAACTCTCAATATGAGATCCAAAGAGCTGTCACTAGCAGTGAAGCAAGCCATCATTAGGCTGAAAAATCAAAACAAACCCATCAGAGAGATAGCAAAAACATTAGGTGTGGCCAAATCAACTGTTTGGAACATTCTTAAAAAGAAAAACGCACCGGTGAGCTCAGCAACACCAAAAGACCCGGAAGACCACGGAAAACAACTGTGGTGGATGACAGAAGAATTATTTCCTTGGTGAAGAAAAACCACCAAAAACAGTTGGCCAGATCAAGAACACTCTCCAGTAGGTAGGTGTATGTGTGTCAAAGTCAACAATCAAGAGAAGACTTCACCAGAGTGAACACAGAGGGTACAAAGGATTTGCAACCAAGTATTAAAAAGTGAAAGTTTAATTTATGATTGTTAGTTTGTCCCATTACTTTTGGTCCCTTAAAAAGTGGGAGGCACACATACAAACTGTTGTAATTCCTACACCGTTCACCTGATTTGGATGTAAATACCCTCAAATTAAACCTGAAAGTCTGCAGTTAAAGCACATCTTGTTTGTTTCATTTTAAATCCATTGTGGTGGTATATAGTAGAATCGGGTGTGCCAAATTAGGGTTGAAATGAACACCTACAGGATGGTAGTTCTGCAGGAACAGGAGTGGTAACCCTTGGTTTGACGTACCCTTGACACCCTCCCAGCTTGACAGGGCTTGACCCGCTCAAGCTAGGTTTTGAAACAGCTGCCACAGACGAACTACCAACCCTAGCTGGTTGACCAGCTCATACCCAGCACATTGTTGTGTTTTATAGCATATTACATTACATTAATGGAATTTGGCAGACGCTCTTATCCAGTGCGACGTACAGTTGATTAGACTAAGCAGGAGACAGTCCTCCCCTTGAGCAATGCAGGATTAAGGACCTTGCTCAAGGGCTCAACGGCTGTGCGGATCTTATTGTGGCTACACCGGGGATCGAACCACTGATCTTGCGTGTCCCAGTCATGTACCTTATCCACTACGCTGCAGGCCGCCCTACATATACATGCACACGATGTGTGATGACCGTGGCTTGTCTCTGTGTGGAAAGGCCCCAGAGGAGGAGCTGGAGTTGGCGTCTAACATCAGCCAGATGTGGAGTGACCTGTTCGCAGAGGCCCGAGTGGTGGACCGCAGCCTGGGCCGCGTCAAGAAGACCTTCACCGAGGTGAGAGTCCCGCCTCAAATGTTCAAGTGACATTTCATTGTGATCCCTGCTAGCAAAGAACTGCTGAAGCTAGGTCTTAAACAGCTGATAGCTGTTTGACCAGTTCGGACCGGTTCCCAGCTCAATATGGTTCAGCTGATTGACCAGTTCAGACCTGTTCCCTGCTCAATATAGTTCCGCTGATTGACCAGTTCAGACCGGTTCCCAGCTCAATATGGTTCAGCTGATTGACCAGTTCAGACCGGTTCCCAGCTCAATATGGTTCAGCTGATTGTCCAGTTGAGACCGGTTCCCTGCTCAGTATGGTTCAGCTGATTGACCGATTCAGACCAGCTTCCAGCTCGATTCGCCTTAGTGTGTCTGCTAGGCTTTGGCTCGTTTATGTCGTTTGACTCCTTTGATTCCTTTTGACTCACTCCCCTATGCCGCACACCCAGATCACCAAGAGTCAGATCAATGAGTACAAGGAAGAGGCGTCCGCGTTCGCCGAAAAGTTCAACCTCTCGGGCCCGGGGGCGGTGGGAGACGACCTGGAGAGGGGTGAGAGTCACGCAGTCCTCCTTTCTCTCTTTCATCCCTCTCTTTTCCCCTCTATTTCTATTTCTCTCCCTGTACTCTCTCTCTGTCTGCCTTTCTCTTTTTCATTTCTCTTGGTCTCTGTTATGTTCCTGTGTTCTGTGTTAGTTTATCATTGTTTATTATCATTATTCTTGTAATTTATTATTTTTCAGATTCATGTCTAGTGTTCTGTTTATATTCATTAGTCTTTGCACTCGTCTTCCCCTGTGATGTCTGATTCTGAATGTTTACTAGCCCAGTCACTCCCCTATAGTGGCCCACTATTGGGGTGTTTACGGTAGTTCCGGGGTTCAACCTTCCTTCCAATCTTGCATTCCTTACTTCCTGCTTTCTCTCCATTTCATGTTTGTACATAGCACTAATATACTAATCCCAACTAACACAGAAGTTGTACAGTACTAATTATACTAACACACTAATATGTTTGTCAGACTAACAAAATAACATTTGCTAGTTTTGGTTATTTGTAATTTAAATCATTTAACTAACTTACTAACGCCAGTTTCAATTCTGTTCTGTAACTCTGTTCTGTTCTGCACCTGTCTCTTCGTATCTCTGCATCTCCTGATTCTCTGCAATTGTCTACTCCCTAGTCCGGAGCCGTTTGGATTACGTCCTTTTCCGCCTTTTCGTTTCCCCCTCATTATTGTGCTATTACCCTTTCATGTGTCTCACCTGATGTTTATTTGTTAGACCGCCCTCACTCCCATGCCCTGCCTAGTTTCATTCCCATGTGTATTTATACCTGTCCTTTTCAGTTGCACCCTGCTAGTTCGTCTTGTCCTAGCCCCCTTATTATATAGCCTTGTTTCCTGAGCCTTGTTTGTTTTTCCGTGCCTTGTTTGTTTGCCCTTGCCGTGTTTCTGTTTGGATTTCCTGTGTTTGACCCCTGCTTGCTTTTTGGACTATTCTGTTGGATCAACCTCTGTACTTTTGCCTGTGGACTGACCCACTGGTTTTTGATCTTTTTGCCTGTTTGTTACTACGCTCTGCCCCTCCACCTGCTAGTAAACCTGTCATTTTCCACACCCCTGTGTCTGCTTCTGGTTCCTCTGTCCTCCCTGCCGTGACAGGTCTCTCTCTCTCTTTTTAAATTGGGGCGACATTAGCTCAGGAGGCAGTCGGAAGGTTGCCGGTTTGATCCCCTGCCCTGGGTGTGTCGAGGTGTCCCTGAGCAAGGCGCCCCCGAATGCTCCCAATGAGCTGATTGGTACCTTGCACGTGTGAGTGTGTGTGTAAATGGGTGAATGAGCGCTATATAAATGCCGTTCATTTATTCTGTCTCTCTCTCTCTCTCTCTTACCCCCCTTCCGCCCTATCTCAGGGATGAGTCTGATGGCGATGTTCGAGGCAGAGGTAACGCGGATTGAGTCCGGGCGGCAGGAGCTGGCTAACGCAGAGAAGCTCTTCGGCCTGCCCATCACCATGTACCCAGAGCTGGTCCGCGTGCAGCAGGAGATGAGCTGCCTCAGGCAGATCTACGAGATCTACAAAACGCAGAAGGTCAGTGGGGCGGCGCGTTTAACACACAGCACGCTAGCCGGCTAGAACTGGGTGGACATGGAAAAGTAAGCTTAACTTACACACTCTCATCAGCAATCTTAATGTGAAGTTAAAGCTTATTTGATTATCTTAGTTAGACTCCGAGTGTGGCTCGCAATGGTTAAGCTCCTGAAAGGATGACATGGGCAGAAATCTCAGTGTCATGGCCGGGACCTGGCTCACTCCGTACAGCAGTGGGAGAAGAGCCTGCCGCTCATCAGCGAGGTCATCGAGGTGGGTGCTCCGCCCTGGGGTCAGGGGTCAGGGGTCATGGCCGGGACCTGGCTCACTCCGTACAGCAGTGGGAGAAGAGCCTGTCGCTCATCAGCGAGGTCATCGAGGTGGGTGCTCCCCCCTGGGGTCAGGGGTCAGGGGTCATGGCTCACTCCGTACAGCAGTGGGAGAAGAGCCTGCCGCTCATCAGCGAGGTCATCGAGGTGGGTGCTCCGCCCTGGGGTCAGGGGTCAGGGGTCATGGCCGGGACATGGCTCACTCTGTACAGCAGTGGGAGAAGAGCCTGTCGCTCATCAGTGAGGTCACTACACTATATGCTGTCCCCTGTAGGGTGGCAATCAGCTGTAACTGGAATCAGCTGCATTCTCTGTATATGACTTCTATACAAATGCCAACCATTAACATTTACTTCCCACTTTAGTCTTCGACTTGGCAGAAAGAAATTGCGATAAGACAAAGAGCATTTGTCACAGCGTTGCCTGTGTACCTATTCCCCAGGCATAGATGTCACCTGTGTGTTCCTGTTCCCAAGTTCTGTGTATATAACCTGTATACCTGTCCCCAGGCATAGATGTCACCTGTGTGTTCCTGTTCCCAAGTTCTGTGTATATAACCTGTATACCTGTCCCCAGGCGTGGCTGTCACCTGTGTGTTCCTGTTCCCAAGTTCTGTGTATATAACCTGTATACCTGTCCCCAGGCATTGATGTCACCTGTGTGTTCCTGTTCCCAAGTTCTGTGTATATAACCTGTATACCTGTCCCCAGGCATTGATGTCACCTGTGTGTTCCTGTTCCCAAGTTCTGTGTATATAACCTGTATACCTGTCCCCAGGCGTGGATGTCACCTGTGTTCCTGTTCCCAAGTTCTGTGTATATATATATATATATATAGAGAGAGAGAGAGAGAGAGAGAGAAATTGGTGAAAATACTTAGTTTTATTTTCCCCACGTGCCTGCAGGGCACTTCAATCGTCCAGCACAGACAAGTGCTTTTTTAAAGAAAAAACCCACAAAAGGGTGGCCAAAAAATTAAGAACTCCGCTATTGGAGAAAACACAAAAAAAGCCGGCATTCACGTGGCCACGTTCGTCCCTCTTTGATCTGCCTTTGGGTCGCTCCGTCCCGGCGGTGCCCCGGCCTCTGAAGTCGTCCTTCCTCGCCTAGTCATCCGTCTTTAATCCCGTCTAGGTTTAGAGAGTGAGATGTTACTGAGCTTATTGTGGGAATGATATGCTCACGTGAATCCATGACTTTGATGGTTCGTCCACGGTGGGGTTTCCTCCGTGCGCATGGGCTTTCTCGCAGTCCTCTCCAGAATTGCTCCCTGTCTTCCTGGGGTGGATTCGGCTTGTTTGGTTTAGTAAACGCGTTTCGTGTACGCTGGCTCCGGATCTCTTCTCCTCCCTCATGAGCCGAGCTGTGCTGCCTTTGTATTCTCCTTTTGAAGACGCCGCTCTCTTTCCCGAACTCGGTTCAGCTGTGCCTGTTTAATTAAAATGGTTATTCACGTGCGGAATGCGGCCGCACCCGTCTTGCCCCGGGGGTGGCTGGCCATGGTGCTGATTCTCCTCCCGGTCTCTCTCCAAGGTTCCGTTCTCTTAGATAGGAGAAAGGAAAATATTCAGAGTTAATCAGCTTCCCCAGCTCTTGGCACCGGTGCACGGGCCGTTCCACCCGAGTGGTGTACCGATCCCCGGTCGCGCCACAACAGCGTGTGTGTATGTTTGTGTGCGTTATTTCACTTTTGTGTGCATGTGTGTATGCTTGTGTATGTGTGTGTGCTTTTGCATGTGTGTGTATGCATGTGTGTGTGCTTGTGTGTGTGTCTGCACATGTGTGTATGTGTGTGTGTATGCATGTGTATATGCTCGTGTGTTTTTGCATGTGTGTGTGTATCCGTGTGTGTGTGCTCGTGTGTGTTTATGCACGTGTGTGTGTCTCCCAGGTGGCGAAGGCGGAGTGGTCGCAGACGCTGTGGGCGAACCTGGACATCCAGGTGCTGCAGGAGGGCATCGAGGGCTTCATCAGGAGCCTGCGCAAACTGCCCAAGGAGGTGCGCAGCCTTCCGGTGGCCTTCTTCCTGGAGGGCCGCATGAAGGAGTTCAAGGACTCGCTCCCCCTGCTGGTGGACCTGAAGGACGAGGCCCTCAGAGAAAGGTCAGGTGACGCAGGTTAAAGGTCAGGGGTCTCTTCTGAAATCCTTTTAACAAGTCAGGGTGGGTTCCGTAAGTGCCAACCGACATATAACAAATGTGTCTGTCAAATGATATATGGTGCTTGTAAAGAAAGTATTTATTCAAAGGAGGAGCAAAGATCTGCATTTTTAATGAAGTTTGGTTAATATTCACAAAAACAATTTCAGGCTGTCCGAGATTGTGTGCTGTAATTATTTCAGAACTAGCTCCCAGTCTCTCTTGACCCCTTTCTCTACAACGCTTTTGACTTGCTCACTTTTCTCTCTCAGACTTTAACCTTGACCATAACCTTCTTGACCCTCTCAAGTCTGTTAATGTCTGGTGTATGTGCGTGTATGCTTGTGTGTTTGTATGTGTGTGCGCGTGTGTTCAGACACTGGAAGGAGCTGATGGAGAGGACAGGCACCAGCTTTGAGATGAACCTGGAGACGTTCACTCTGGAGAACATGTTCGCCATGGAGCTGCACAAGTACGGGAGTGTCATCGGCGACATCGTCACCTCCGCCGTCAAGGAGCTCAGCATCGAGAAGGTGGGGATGCTGCCTTCAGGACAGGTCATATAGCAGCACTCTGTAGCTCAGGACTGCCAACCCTGCAGGTTTCCAACCCTAACAAAGCATTCAACAGCTAGAGATTTCATTGTGCTGCTCATCAGTAGAATCAGGTGTGCCAAATTAGGGTTGAAAATGAAAATAGTCTCGTAGGACAGTAGATCTCCTGGAACAGGGTTAGGCAGGTTAGTGCGGATGGATAGAAGGTGGCATGGATTTCTTCACTTTCTATAAATTGTATTCGCACCTCAGTTCCCAAAGCGACTTATTCAACCAAGTAAGTACAGTGTGCTGAGTATCCCTTGGTCGTGCTTAACCTGGCCCGCCGCTCCCGTGTTTGGGCCTGCAGGGGGTTAAGGAGGTTGTGGAGACGTGGGAGAACATGCGCTTCAGCGTGCAGCGCTACTTCAAGGGCACACAGGAGCGCGGCTGCATCCTGGGCGCGGTGGATGAGATCCTGCAGTCTCTGGACGACAACGCCATGAACCTGCAGAGCATGGCCGGCAGCCGCTTCGTGGGGCCCTTCCTGGCCACCGTACAGCAGTGGGAGAAGAGCCTGTCGCTCATCAGCGAGGTCATTGAGGTGGGTGCTCCCCCCTGTGGTCAGGGGTCATGGCTCACTCCGTACAGCAGTGGGAGAAGAGCCTGTCGATCATCAGCGAGGTCATCGAGGTGGGTGCTCCCCCCTGGGGTCAGGGGTCATGGCTCACTCCGTACAGCAGTGGGAGAAGAGCCTGTCGCTCATCAGCGAGGTCATCGAGGTGGGTGCTCCCCCCTGGGGTCAGGGGTCAGGGGTCATGGCCGGGACCTGGCTCACTCCGTACAGCAGTGGGAGAAGAGCCTGTCGATCATCAGCGAGGTCATCGAGGTGGGTGCTCCCCCCTGGGGTCAGGGGTCATGGCTCACTCCGTACAGCAGTGGGAGAAGAGCCTGTCGATCATCAGCGAGGTCATCGAGGTGGGTGCTCCCCCCTGGGGTCAGGGGTCATGGCTCACTCCGTACAGCAGTGGGAGAAGAGCCTGTCGCTCATCAGCGAGGTCATCGAGGTGGGTGCTCCCCCCTGGGGTCAGGGGTCAGGGGTCATGGCCGGGACCTGGCTCACTCTGTACAGCAGTGGGAGAAGAGCCTGTCGCTCATCAGCGAGGTTATCGAGGTGGGTGCTCCCCCCTGGGGTCAGGGGTCATGGCTCACTCCGTACAGCAGTGGGAGAAGAGCCTGTCGCTCATCAGCGAGGTCATCGAGGTGGGTGCTCCCCCCTGGGGTCAGGGGTCATGGCCGGGACCTGGCTCACTCCGTACAGCAGTGGGAGAAGAGCCTGTTGCTCATCAGCGAGGTCATCGAGGTGGGTGCACCCCCCTGGGGTCAGGGGTCAGGGGTCATGGCTCACTCCGTACAGCAGTGGGAGAAGAGCCTGACGCTCATCAGCGAGGTCATCGAGGTGGGTGCTCCCCCCTAGGGTCAGGGGTCAGGGGTCATGGCTCACTCCGTACAGCAGTGGGAGAAGAGCCTGTCGCTCATCAGCGAGGTCATCGAGGTGAGTGCTCCGCCCTGGGGTCAGGGGTCAGGGGTCATGGCCAGGACATGGCTCACTCTGTACAGCAGTGGGAGAAGAGCCTGTCGCTCATCAGCGAGGTCATCGAGGTGGGTGCTCCGCCCTGGGGTCAGGGGTCATGGCCGGGACATGGCTCACTCTGTACAGCAGTGGGAGAAGAGCCTGTCGCTCATCAGTGAGGTCACTACACTATATGCTGTCCCCTGTAGGGTGGCAATCAGCTGTAACTGGAATCAGCTGCATTCTCTGTATATGACTTCTATACAAATGCCAACCATTAACATTTACTTCCCACTTTAGTCTTCGACTTGGCAGAAAGAAATTGCGATAAGACAAAGAGCATTTGTCACAGCGTTGCCTGTGTACCTATTCCCCAGGCATAGATGTCACCTGTGTGTTCCTGTTCCCAAGTTCTGTGTATATAACCTGTATACCTGTCCCCAGGCATAGATGTCACCTGTGTGTTCTTGTTCCCAAGTTCTGTGTATATAACCTGTATACCTGTCCCCAGGCGTGGCTGTCACCTGTGTGTTCCTGTTCCCAAGTTCTGTGTATATAACCTGTATACCTGTCCCCAGGCATTGATGTCACCTGTGTGTTCCTGTTCCCAAGTTCTGTGTATATAACCTGTATACCTGTCCCCAGGCGTGGATGTCACCTGTGTGTTCCTGTTCCCAAGTTCTGTGTATATAACCTGTATACCTGTCCCCAGGTGTGGATGCTGGTGCAGCGAAAGTGGATGTACCTGGAGAGCATCTTCATTGGAGGAGATATCCGCTCCCAGCTCCCCGAGGAAGCCCAGAAGTTTGACAATATCGACAAAATGTTCAAGAAGGTTCCACACAAAAAAACTATTTTCAAGACAATATTCAACACCAATCAGATTGTATAGATGTGAATGTGAATGGAGGATATGACAATAGGAATATGAATGTGAATCGGGATGGGAAAGAGAATGAATATGAATATGAATGAAAATGGGGGATTTCATTGGTAAGGGAATGTTAATAGGAATATGAATGTGAATGGAAATGTGCATGGGAATTTGAGTGCAAATGGGAATATGAGTGGGAATGTGAATAAGAATGTGAATATGAATGGGAATTTGAATGGGCATAGGATTGTGAATGGGAATGCAAATATGAATGGGAATGGGAATATGTCTGAGTGAATCTCACTCCCGCTCTCAGATCATGATGGACACGGTGAAGGACCCTGTGATTAAGAAGTGCTGCCTGGTGCCCAACCGGCTGACGGACCTCCAGGGCCTGAGCGACGGTCTGGAGCGCTGCCAGAAGAGCCTGAACGACTACCTGGACTCCAAGCGCAACGCCTTCCCGCGCTTCTTCTTCATCTCCGACGACGAGCTGCTGAGCATCCTGGGGAGCAGCGACCCCTCCTGCGTCCAGGAGCACATGATCAAGGTGGGTGTGTCTGTCTGTCACCATGGCGACATCCTTGCCTGACACACGTTCAAGCCGGCAAACGTTAGCTGACTTAAAAAAAAAAATGTTTTTCTGTTTACAACGAACGTTAGCTAACATTACATTACGTTACATTAATGCCATTTGGCAGACGCTCTGATCCAGAGCGACGTACAGTTGATTAGACCAAGCAGGAGGTTAGGGGCCTTACTCAAGGGGCCTTACTCAAGGGCCCAACGGCTGTGCGGATCTTATTGTGGCTAGATCGGGGATCGAACCACCTTGCGGGTCCCAGTCACGGACCTTAACCACTACGCTTCAGGCCGCCCTCACATTAGCTGTCAGTTTGAAAAGGTAGTACGCGGTTTTTGAAAAGCCGCTCTCTCTCCCGGCGCAGATGTACGATAACATCGCCTCGCTGCGGTTCGAGGAGGGACCGAACGGAGAGACCCTGGCCACGGCGCTGGTTTCGGCCGAGGGGGAGAGCATGGAGCTGAGGGAGGCGGTGCATGCGGACGGGCGGGTGGAGGACTGGATGACCGCCGTGCTGCAGGAGATGAGACGCACCAACAGACTCATCACCAAGGAGGCCATCTTCTACTACTGCCACAAGACCAGCAGGTGTAACAGGGTGGACTGGATGCTGCTGTATCAGGGCATGGTGGTTTATTGTGTGTGTGTGTGTGTGTGTGTGTGTGTGTGTCTGTGTGTGTGACAGGGTGGACTGGATGCTGCTGTATCAGGGCATGGTGGTTTATCGTGTGTGTGTGTGTGAGACAGGGTGGACTGGATGCTGCTGTATCAGGGCATGGTGGTTTATCGTGTGTGTGTGTGTGTGTGTGTGTGTGTGACAGGGTGGACTGGATGCTGCTGTATCAGGGCATGGTGGTGCTGGCCAGCAGTCAGGTGTGGTGGACGTGGGAGGTGGAGGACGTCTTCAAGAAGCTGAAGATGGGCGACAAGCAGGCACTCAAGAACTATGCCAAGAAGATGCACGGGCAGATCGACGAGCTGGTCACCCGCATCACACAGCCCCTGAAGAGCAACGACCGCCGCAAGATCAACACCGTCCTCATCATCGACGTCCACGCCCGGGACATCGTGGACATCTTCGTCAGGGACAGGTAGGGGCTGCTGGGATTGGATTGATCGCACGCCTCCTCTGTGCCTCTCTGATACACCACGAGGTAGACCAACAACATAATACTGCAGTGTAATTATGGACAAAAGCATTTTGAAGTTTGCAGCAAAAACTACTGAGATTGAACTGCTGGTGCACAGTGTACATTACATTACAATAGCAGAAGCTCTCATCCAGAGCGATGTATAGTTGATTAGACTAAGCAGGAGACAATCCTCCCCTGGAGAAACTAAGCAGGGTTAAGGGTCTTGCTCAATAATAAGCATCCCTGTGTGGATGTTATTGTGGCTACACGAGGAACCGAACCACCGACTTTGCGTGTCCCAGTTATGTACCCAAACCACTACGCTACAGGCTCCCCTAAAAGATCACTGTTAAAAGATCAGTGTTTGACTGCTCTCCTCGCCACCCCCAGCATCATGGATGCCCGTGAGTTTGAGTGGGAGAGTCAGCTGCGCTTCTACTGGGTGAGGGAGAACGACGACCTGTTTGTCCGGCAGTGCAGCGCCTCCTTCCACTACGGTTACGAGTACATGGGGCTGAACGGGCGTCTGGTCATCACCCCGCTCACCGACCGCATCTACCTCACACTCACGCAGGTACAGAAACAGTCATTCAATTAACGTTTTGTAAGTGTTTCTTGTGAGAGCAACACACTTCTGACACACTTCCTTCAACCCAGCACCTAACCAGCAGTGTGTGTGTGTGTGTGTGTGTGTGTGCACGCGTGTGCCCTTGCGTGTGTGTTTCTCTGTCCCAGGCTCTGTCCATGTACCTGGGTGGCGCCCCTGCTGGCCCGGCAGGTACAGGTAAAACTGAGTCCACTAAGGACCTGGCCAAAGCCCTGGGCCTGCTGTGTGTGGTCACCAACTGTGGAGAGGGCATGGACTACATGGTGAGACTCTCTGCGATTATACTTCTATTACTATGTCTGCGTATGCACTTGGGTTCAGTAACCGATTGCTTTTAAATTAAATACTAGGGTTTGTGTTTAGTTTCAGTGTGGTGAGTTAGCTTTGGTGGACACTGCACTTTTCAAATTGCGTTTGTGAATTTTTGGACATGGGAGCATTTATTTTGAAGTCAAAGTTAAGACAAATGTTGCCTGTCATGAAATTCAGTTTTAGATCTAATAATAGTAATATAAAATGGTGGGGGCAGCATATAGCATGTAGCCTGGTGGCTACAGTACAAGACAGTGACCTGGAAGGTTGATGGTTCAAGCCCCGGTGTAACCACAAGAAGATCCGCACAGCTGTTAGGCCCTTGAGTGAGGAACCTTAACCATGCATTGCTCGAGGGGAGGATTGTCCCCTGCTTAGTCTAATCAACTGTTGATAAAAGCGTCAGATAAATAGCTGCCATGTAATGGTAATAACGAGCGGTTGCGTCCTCTCTCCAGGCCATGGGGAAGATCTTCTCCGGCCTGGCTCAGTGCGGGGCCTGGGGCTGCTTCGACGAGTTCAACCGGATCGACGCCTCCGTGCTGTCGGTCATCTCCTCCCAGATCCAGACCATCCGCAACGCGCTCATCCTGCACCTCAACACCTTCCAGGTGAGGAGCGGGGCGCCCACAAAGGGCTCAGCTGCCCAAACCTCACTGAGTGCCTTCACTGTGTATATTCTGGGTTTAAACTGTGGCTTACTGCAGGCCAGTGAAGCTCGAATGACAGAACGACAGACTGTTCTTCAGAGATGAATGTGCTGAAGGACATGCCCAGTGTGATGCAAGCACAGCATAGTGTAGAATCGGTGTATTTTACCCATGAGGGAATCTTTTCAAGTGAACAAGGACAGTGTCAGTGATGCAAAGCACCACTCTGACCAATTTTAGCTACATGAGTATTCATACCCCCCACCCCACCCCCACCCTTGTGGAGAATCTTCAGCCTGTTAAATGTGAGAGAGAGAGTGTAAGAATGAAAAATAGACAATGACAGTGGGAGAGTGAGAGAGCGTGAGAGCAAGTGAGTAATATAGTGAGAGAAAGAGTAAGAGCATGAGAGAGAGAGAGAGAGTTAGAGTGAGTGGGAGAGAGAGAGAGTGAGTGGGAGAGAGAGAGAGAGTGAGTGGGAGAGAAAGAGAGAGTGAGTGAGAAGCCAGGTCCATGAGGCACTTCACATGGGTGGTTGAGATTTACAGGCAGTGTGTGTACTTGTGCACGGCTGGTCTGAGCGCGCTCTGTGGGCTCAGTTCGAGGGGCAGGAGATCTCCATGGATGACCGCATGGGCATCTTCATCACCATGAACCCTGGGTACGCCGGCCGCACCGAGCTGCCCGAGTCGGTGAAGGCCCTGTTCCGGCCCGTGGTGGTGATCGTCCCCGACTTGCAGCAGATCTGTGAGATCATGCTCTTCTCTGAGGGCTTCCTCATGGCCAAGGTAAGGAATGTACACACACACACACACGCACGCACGCATACTCTCTCACACACACGCAAACACACACACACACACATGCACACACACATACACACACACACAGATGCTGATCCGCTCCTGTCTCTGCTCAGATTCTGGCTAAGAAGATGACAGTGCTGTATAAGCTGGCCAGGGAGCAGCTGTCTAAGCAGTCTCACTATGACTTTGGCCTGAGGGCGCTCAAGTCCGTGCTTGTCATGGCCGGAGAGCTGAAGAGAGGCTCCCCTGACCTGAATGAGGTAATGGTAACCACGACAACACACACAAACACTCACTTCTTCTTCTGCAATTACTGCTCTGACCCTCTCTTTGTCTTCGGTGGTAGTGTCTCGACCCCAAAAGCTCCATTTCTAGAGTGTGGTCAGGCCCCTAAAGGGATATATTCATTAAAGGGATATTTCAGTTTGGTGCAACACAAGTCATTTTCTGGAGCCTCCCACATTGTATTTCCATAGTGTGAATCCAAGCGACATCAGCTGTTCTTGCTGACAGTTATAACAACATTGCTGTTCCTCCCGGTTACACCGATTTCAAATTCACTCCTGTTAATTTCTGGGACCTTGTCGAAATTAACGGTTTTACGGCACACACTGAGGTTGTGATGCACTGTAAGGCCATGCTGCATTTGCATCTCCTGCAGGACATGGTGCTGATGAGAGCCCTACGGGACATGAACCTGCCCAAATTCGTGTTTGAGGACGTGCCGCTGTTCCTGGGCCTGATCTCAGACCTGTTCCCTGGGCTGGACTGCCCCCGTGTGAGATACCCCAGCTTCAACGACGCTGTGGAGCAGACACTAAAGGACCACCAGTACCTGATGCTGGACGACCAGGTGCTCCGAGCCGCCATTCTGCCCATAGGGCCTTCAAACGAGAACATAGCTGCAGGTCTCAAACAGGCTTTTTACTGCCATCACTATAAAGCTGGTGACACTGCAGTCAGTGAATTAGCCTTTAGATTAACCCATACGATTCTTCTTAAGCAACCTCTTGGTGGCTCAAATCATCTGACGGTTTAGGATGTAGATTTTCCTGAGGTCTTTAGGCAAAGGAAATATACTTAATGTATGGGATAGACAGAGAGTATGTATACAGCCGGAACACTGAAATGCCTGAGATATCAGCTATGCCTGCTAAAATATCAGGCAACATACAGTACTGTATACTCTAAATCAGGGGTGCCCAATACGTCGATGGCGATCGACCGGTCGATCGCAAAGGTAGTGTGGGTAGATCGCATGGCATTAAAAAAATTAGATAGCCTATCATCCATCCTCACTATGGCACATGCCACTTGATTAGCGTACAGGGCAGCCAGTCTGAGATTTAACTGCGCGCACAAGCGGTCAACTGCACGAGCTACTGCAAAAACGCGTTTTTTGCAGTAGCTCGTGTAATAACCTAGTTAGCTCCAATTTATCTCAACTAAAGAAAGGGTATTAAAATGAGTGGGGGAGCTGGACCAAGTAAGAAACCAAAAATTTACCACTTCCGTCTGGAATGGGAGGAGGACTTTTTTTTTCACAATGTCATATTCAAAGTGCGTTTGTCTGATCTGCCAATCTACCATCGCTATTCCAAAGAAGGGAAATGTGGAGTGGCACTTTCGGACTGTTCATAAAAACTACGACATTGACTTCCCTCCGAAAAGCGAGCTGAGAAAGAGAAAGGTGAAGGAACTAAAATCACAGTTGTCCAGTCATTTTTCTCACAGCTGAGCACAAAAGCTAAGGCAGCCGGGTGAGTCACTCCATCATTAAGCACAAGAAGTCTTTCCAAGATGGAGAGATGATAAAAGAGGCATTCGTTGAAGCGGCTGTCTAGTTGTTTTGGGACTTTAAAAACAAACCGGAAATATTATCTTCAATCAAAGCTCTCCAGCTATCAAGAAGTACAGTGACACGGCGCTGTGAAGTCATGGCCGAGGACTTGACATCGCGGCCTGCGAGTGTTTCTCACTGCAATTGGACGAGTCTACAGACGCAAGTGATACAGCCCAATTGTGCATTTTTATTCGGATGGTTTTTACTGATATGACTGCAAAAGAAGAGCTGTTAACAATACTACCCATGAAAGAACACACACGGGGAGAGTGTTTTTTCAGTCGTTCAAAAACTTTATAGAGCAAAACCCAGCTCCCAGTGTACAAATTGGTGTCAATCACCACAGACGGTGCGCCTGCTATGGTTGGCCGCTCAAATAGATTTATTGCCAAGTGCAGGGAGGACGATGCTTTCCCCGACTTCCTCAATTGCCACTGCATAATACACCAACAAGCATTATGCGCAAAAATGCTAAACATGAAAGAGATAATGGATGTGGCGATGAAGATTGACTGTTCTATTCGAGCTAGATCTCCTCAAAGACGGCTGTTCCGTGCGCATCTGGAGAAGGCTGACTGCAACCACACTGAGTTGTTGCTACACACTGATGTGAGATGGCTTAGTAGGGGGAAATTCCTGCAGAGATTCCGAGAGCTCTGTCCGGAGATAAAGGAGTTTCGCCTTGTCGCTAAACATGAAGAATACAACCAACTAAATGACGATCAGTGGCTGCTAGATTTGGCATTTTTAACCGATCTGACCAACATGTTGAATGAGCTTAATTTAGAGCTGCAAGGAAAAGACAAAACCGTGGTCAATATGATCAGCTCAGTTAATGCTTTCAAACGGAAAATGCAACATCTATCCTCAAAGCTGCAGCGCCATGATTTGGAGAACTTCCAAAACTTCGCGTCAGAGCTGGAGACGCAACAGAAGGCGTGTGCGCAACTTGACAGTGTGCGCTACACAGAGCAGATTGACAATTGTCTGTCTGTCAAACGCTTTCAAGGCTTTGCTTTACTCAAGCCAGTCGCTACATTTATGTGCTACCCATTTCGAGAAGATGCTGAGGTTGATTCACTCGCATTAAAAATTGCAATGCTGTTTCACCTGAACTCGTGGAGGATGAGATTTTGACACTACAAGCTGACATTCAGCTGAAGTCCAGGGCTCATGGACAGTTCTGGAACTTACAGAGGAAAAGTACCCAAACATGAGGAAATGTGCTACCTCCTTGACTGCATTATTCGGCTCCACTTATTTATGTGAGTCAGCCTTTTCCCACATGAAGATTATTAAGTCCAAATACCGTACCACCATGACTAATGATCATTTGGAAGTCTGCTTGAGGATGGCTACTAGCAGCTACTGTCTGGACTATGCAACCCTGGCTGATTCCATGCAGTGCAAGTCATCAGAGTAAAGTAATGACCAAAACTGTTAAAGTAATGACCACAGTTGTATTGTGCCATACGGGTTCATGCAGTTATGTGTGTGTATATATACAGTCAGGTCCATAAATATTGGGACATCGACACAATTCTCCTCTTTTTGGCTCTATACACCACCACAATGGATTTGAAATGAAACCAACAAGATATGCTTTAACTGCAGAGGTATTTACATCCAAATCAGGTGAACGGTGTAGGAATTACAACAGTTTCTATGTGTGCCTCCCACTTTTTAAGGGACCAAAAGTAATGGGACAATTGGCTGCTCAGCTGTTCCATGGCCAGGTGTGTGTTATTCCCTCATTATCTCATTTACAAGGAGCAGATAGAAGGTCTAAAGTTCATTTCAAGTGTGCTATTTGCATTTGGAATCTGTTGCTGTCAACTCTCAATATGAGAGCCAAAGAGCTGTCACTAGCAGTGAAGCAAGCCATCATTAGGCTGAAAAATCTAAACAAACCCATCAGAGAGAGAGCAAAAACATTAGGTGTGGCCAAATCAACTGTTTGGCACATTCTTAAAAAGAAAAACGCACCGGTGAGCTCAGCAACACTAAAAGACCCGGAAGACCACGGAAAACAACTGTGGTGGATGACAGAAGAATTCTTTCCTTGGTGAAGAAAAACCCCTTCACAACAGTTGGCCAGATCAAGAACACTCTCCAGTAGGTAGGTGTATGTGTGTTAAAGTCAACAATCAAAAGAAGACTTCACCAGAGTGAATACAGAGGGTTCACCACAAGATGTAAACCATTGGTGAGCCTCAAAAACAGGAAGACCAGATTAGAGTTTGCCAAACAACATCTAAAAAAGCCTTTACAGTTCTGGAACAACATCCTATGGACAGATGAGACAAAGATCAACTTGTACCAGAATGATGGGAAGAGAAGAGTATGGAGAAGGAAAGGGACTGCTCATGATCCAAAACATACCACCTCATCAGTGAAGCATAGTGGTGGTAGTGTCATGGCGTGGGCATGTATGGCTGCAAATGGAACTGGTTCCCTTGTATTTATTGATGATGTGACTGCTGACAAAAGCAGCAGGATGAATTCTGAAGTGTTTCGGGCAATATTATCTGTTCATATTCAGCCAAATGCTTCAGAACTCATTGGATGGCGCTTCACAGTGCAGATGGACAATGACCCGAAGCATACTGCGAAAGCAACCAAAGAGTTTTTTAAGGCAAAGAAGTGGAATGTGATGCAATGGCCAAGTCAATCACCTGACCTGAATCCGATTGAACATGCATTTCACTTGCTGAAGACAAAACTGAAGGGAAAATGCCCCAAGAACAAGCAGGAACTGAAGACAGTTGCAGTAGAGGCCTGACAGAGCATCACCAGAGCATCACCAGGGATGAAACCCAGCATCTGGTGATGTCTATGCATTCCAGACTTCAGGCTGTAATTGACTGCAAAGGATTTGCAACCAAGTATTAAAAAGTGAAAGTTTGATTTATGATTGTTAGCTTGTCCCATTACTTTTGGTCCCTTAAAAAGTGGGAGGCACATATACAAACTGTTGTAATTCCTACACCGTTCACCTGATAAATACCCTCAAATTAAAGCTGAAAGTCTGCAGTTAAAGCACATCTTGTTCGTTTCATTTCAAGTCCATTGTGGTGGTGTATAGAGCCAAAAAGATGGGAATTGTGTCGATGTCCCAATATTTATGGACCTGACTGTGTATATATATATATATATATATATATATATATATATAGTATATATGAAGTGTACTCAGTATATATATAAATAAATATATGTTTAACATTTTTAATGTAGGTGCCCTCGACCCCATCCCCTCAAACCTCTTTCAGGCAATCACGCCTGACATCCTCCCGTTTGTCACCTCCCTTGTTAACTCCTCTCTGTCCTCTGGCTGCTTTCCCTCATCATTCAAGAGGGCCTACATCACCCCGCTCCTAAAGAAACCCACTCTTGACCCCTCCTACATTCAAAACTACCTTCCGGTATCTCTCCTTCCTTTTCTATCCAAATCCATTGAACGAGCCGCCTCCAACCAACTCTCTTCCTTCCTCTCTCAGAATAACCTGCTGGACCCCCACCAGTCCGGCTTCAGACGGACTGAGACTGCACTCCTCTCTGTCAATGAGTCCCTTCAGGCTGCACGAGCAACCTCTCTCCTCTGTCCTGATTCTTCTTGACCTCTCTGCGGCGTTCGACACGGTCAACCACTCCATCCTCTTAGCCTCCCTGGCATCTACAGGGATCTGTGGCACAGCCTTAGAGTGGATCCAATCTTATCTCTCTGGCCGGTCCTCCCAGGTGTCCTGGGCTGGAGGAGTGTCAACCCCTCGCCCCCTTGTTACAGGAGTCCCCCAGGGCTCAGTCCTCGGACCCCTCCTCTTCTCCATCTACACGAGATCCCTTGGCCCCGTTATCTCTGCTCATGGCATCTCATATCATTGTTATGCAGATGACACCCAACTCTTTCTCTCCTTCCCCCCATCAGACACACAGGTCTCTACCCGTATCTCCGCCTGCCTGAGAGACATCCAGAGCTGGATGGGCAACCACCATCTAAAGCTCAACCCAGATAAGACGGAGGTGATCTTCATCCCTGCTTTAACCTCTCCCTTCTCTGATTTCTCCATCTCACTAGGGGATACCACAGTGACCTCATCCCCTAGTGCAAGAAACCTTGGAGTGGTGATGGACAACAGGCTATCCTTCTCCAGACATTCACATGTCACCCCCCTGCTCAGCAACCTCCACTGGCTGCCTGTTATGGCTCGCATCAAATTTAAAACTTTGGTGCTTGCATACCAGGCAGTTAAAGGATCAGCCCCTGTGTATATTCAATCCCTTATCAAGACCTATACCAACAAGACCCCTCCGTTCTGCCACTTCGTGCCGTCTGGCGCCTCCCCCTCGCCACACCTGCACTTCACGCTCACGACTGCTGTCTGTCCTGGTCCCACGGTGGTGGAATGACCTCCCGGTGAATGTCAGAACGGCAGAGTCTCTGACCTCCTTCAAACGCAGACTGAAGACCCATCTCTTCAGGCTACACCTTTCCCTCCCCAACTCACAATCACTGTGATTAGCCTTAGACCGTAATGGCACTTATGTATAGATATTGTTACTTGTATAGGTTTTGTTGTATTCTAGCTGCCAACAGTGGTATGCTAGTTTGAATGTTGATTGTACCCCTCAAGGGTTCTGAATTTCTGTATGTTTACACTAGGACTCGGAACTGTACTGTCCTCTCAGGTCTACTTTTGCACTTGTTCTTGTGATTGATTTGCACTTTGTTGTACGTCGCTCTGGATAAGAGCGTCTGCTAAATACCACGTAATGTAATGTAATGTAATGTAGATCATTTTGACTTGATCATTTTAAAAGTAGCTCACAAGCCGAAAAAGTGTGGGCACCCCTGCTCTAAATGATGTAGAAAAGATACCCTTCAATTTGTTTGAGGCAGTGGTTCCCAAACCTTTCCTTGGTTACCTCCAGACATAGTAATATTTTCATTTACTTTTGGCTGCATAATGTTTTAGAGATTTTAGAAGACGCTTCAGATATTGGGGATCTATAGAATATTGATCCAGTAATTCTTCGGTCTGTGTAAACTCCGTGTTGTGTACTCTCAGGTGGACAAAGTGGTGCAGATGTATGAGACGATGATGACCAGGCACACTACCATGGTGGTGGGCCCCACCGGAGGGGGGAAATCCGTGGTCATCAACACCCTGTGTCAGTCCCAGACCAGGTCAGAGCAGTTAGCCACTTAATTAGCATTATCGTCATTAACGCTACCTGTGCATGCTAGCTTTATCATCATTAGTGTTAGCTTTTCAATGTAGCATTATCGTCATCGCCATTAGTGTTCAAATTAGCATTATCGTCATTGCTGTTACCTGTTCATATTAGCATTGCCAACATTACTCTAAGCTGTTAAAATTATCATTATCATCATTAGTATTAGCTGTTAGTTGTATTACCATCCTTACTTTTAGCTGTTGAAATTAGCCTTAATTAATTTCTAGTAGCTGTTCACATTGGAATTATCATCAGTATTGTTCGCTGCTCATATTAGGATTACTATCATTACTGTTTGATCGTATCATATGATCATATGATCGCATAACCTGTTAATTGTGGGTTTTC